>NW_028288538.1:1325000-1628030 GCF_059628265.1 Tinamus guttatus | reverse complement strand
AAAGGCTGAGCGGGTTTTGCCATCAGAAAAACGCCTTTCAGCCCCGAGAGGCCACGTGCCACACATCTGCCAGACGAACCACTCCCAAATTGATGCTATCATACACTAAAAATGCCTTATGGTTTGCTCTTCTCTTTTCCTGTAGTAAAGCCCAAGGTTGAATGATGAGGCCCCATCGAGGCAAGAAAGCTGCAGTCACTGATTTAGGACCATTTTGGAAGTGCTGGAAGCAGGTGCAGGCTCCAGCATGTGCGTTTTCACCCTGATTTCCAGGAAGAAAGGAAGTCTTGCAAGAAATAAAGGTAAGCAAAAATCACTGTTGACAAGAGCAATGTTTTGAGTATACAACTGAGATGCAAGCCCGTATGCAAAGCAGCGTGCATGCATCTACGCAAGCAATGCTTGCAACAACTTGTAGCAGGACTCCAAGCTTTCTAGATAAAACAGGAACCTGTTTCACAACTTGCCATTAGTGCTCAGTTGTTAACTTTGCAGACGGTGAAAATTCTTGTTTATAAACTGGGGCAAGATGACAAGTCTGATTCGAGCCGCACCACAGGCTCTGGGAGTGTGCAGGATTCAGAGCGGGGGTGACCACTGTCAGCACACGAGCCTTGCACATCCATCATAGCTCAGCTTCATGTCTCAAAATGCTGGAGAAAAGCTGCATTTCATAAAGCTGATGTTTTTTTCCTGTGGGAGAGGAATGGTCCTGGTCTTTAGCATTTACCTGCAAGACCAGTAGATGCGAAAAACCCGATTTAGGGAGATAAGGGCCATCGTGGCCCTTGCTGGATGCCTGATCATCCTTTCCAGTCGCTGCGCCATGCTGCAGGTTGCTCCAGCAGCTCCTTTTGCAGAGGTGAGGAGCTGGGAGCACCTGGATGTGTCTGCAGTGGAAAGAAGCCCTTTCCAGCCGGGAGACGGCTCCGGCTCTTGGGACATCTGTCCCGAGCCCCTGCAGGATGACAGTAACCACATCAGGGGCTGGTGGTGCCACGTCCTCTTTGATTTTCAAGGGTGTTTGTCAACCAGTAAGTGTTTCTGTTAATATACGTCCTGTCACTGTGACACTTGAGCTGCAAGATCGGTTTGCTGAAGATTTATTGCTGCAAACTTGTATTACATCTGTCAAAATAACAAGGGCGGCAGCTTCAAAGGGGGATGTAAAAAGCTGCTCTCTGCTGGAAACGCGGGAGGTTCTCATGGGTGAGACCGGGGTGTCTTCAGCTGCTGGGGACATGGGACAGGCAGCCCTGGGGTGACAGACCCTGAGCGGGAAGGTTTGGAGGCAGCCAGGACCATGGGCTGCTCCGGGGGAGCTGGGATGGTGCAGATTTAGGGGCACTTACACTGAGAGACTTTTCCAAGATATGGATGTATTAAAAAAATAATAAAAAAAAGTCCCCCAATTCTTTTGGGGCTACAGCTTCAGCTGCAGGTAGCGAATCCTTGATGTGGCCGCCAGACTCAAGAAACTAGGGGATCCCTAGGTCAGCTGTTCAAAAGGGAACCCATCGTCTGGCTCTAGCTCCTCATCTGGCCTTGTTCTGCCCTGGAAAGGGGTTGTCCTGACTCAGTCACAATGGGCAAGGCATGAGGATGCAGGAGGAGCTGGGGGCAAGAAGAAGTCGCCCCAAGTCTGGATGCAACCCATGGTCGAGGATCCTGCAAGTGTTTTCTTTCTGCAGGAGCACAGAAGAGGCCTTGACTCCAAGATCTCACTCTTCAAACTGTGCTGCCTGGTCATCTCATGTTTTGCATTGATCTGGGAATAAAACCCGCTCTTCTGTCTCCGTGTCATTGGGTTGCAGGAAGCCACCGTCCTTCTGAGCACCAGGCACGCTTTTGTTTTGGCCTTTGGCCCTGAGACCTGGTATTTACTTGCATTTACAAGCCTGATAATTACTGTCCTGAACCTGTTATCAGCGAAAATACATACGGGGGAAATTGCAAGGTTATGGTTGAAGCTTGCAGATTTTAGACTAACAAATATTTTAGCCTGAAGATATATTCAACTTTATTTTTCTTTTAAGTGGCTCTGGGTAAGATGAGAAGTTGCCTGTCAAATTTGATGGGGTCAGTAAAATTCAACCATGTTCTACTGTGATTAACATTCAAAAAGAATTTGTTTAGGAATTAGCTGTTGGCAGTGAAAAGCACCTTGTTGCATGGAAATAGAGCAAGCTCATCAGGTCTGAGATGGTCCTGCTAGCACAGAGCAGGAAGGGGAATCCATCCATTAACACTTGTCTTCCTTGACAGTTACTTGAAGATTCATCATGGGACGCTGACTAGATAAACCACAAGTGTCATCTCTGTGTCATCCAGAAATGCAGCCATCATCATAGTGGAAAAGGCACTTCTGCAATGAAGAAGGGGGGAAAAGAAGGTTGTAATTAAAAATGAAATGATCTGGGAGTGGAATTGCCATTTAAGGCTGAATCTCCTGATGGAATAAGCAGGCCATCCTGCTGGGAAGCTGCATCTACTCACGCTGGACTTGTGAGTCTATATTAGACACCAGAAAATCCCTGGAGTGTGTGCTTTAATGGGGCAGCTGCAGGAAAAGCTTTCGGTGGCATTTGCACCCATAGGACAGCAGAGGAGCTCCCACAAGAGTAGGTCCCAGGAAGGTGGTACTCTGATAAAACAAGAAATAACAATAATAAAATAATAAATTACAGCTGAGAAATTTAGGGGGCCACTCTGAGAAAATGCGGGATCATTTATTTGCCTGTCCCCAGCTCACCAAGCTGGGACAATGCGTTTTCCAGCAGTGCACTGAGATGAAAGATAGAAGTGTAAGAAGGTCTTTGCCTGCTGCGAGCATGAAGCAAAGAAGTCACTAACCCTGATCATTCGGCCACGTTGTTTTTCAGTGTAAAAACTAGCAAAATTTCAGGTTTTCCGAGTGGCAGGAAATAGCCCTTTGTCATCGTCACTTAATGACAACTGCTCAGACTTCGGATTTCAAAGCATTAGGGAAAAAAATTGCTTCATGGAGATCACAGGGAAAAGGAGGTTTCAGTTTATCAAAGCTTTAGCAGTTTGGCTCAATCTGCAAAATCCTTTCCTAATAAAAAACTTGACAAGGCTTTTTCAGGGAACAATAGTGTTACTTAATAGCGCTCTGTAATTAAGGCTGAAATTGTATTGATAGACATCCTAAAGGCTTTTTCAAAGGACCTGGGTTAGAGTTGCAGGGTTTAGAAGGTGCTGGGCTAAACAGCCCAAGGTACCTTCTGGCAGCAAAGTGCTGTCTCTAAAATTGTGCCTGAAAGCTATTTTCCTTGTTCTTGACATAACTCTAAATAAGATGCTGTGTGCGTGTAAGACTGGGGAGGTCTTTAAAAAGTATCTGCTTAAAAATTAAGCATCAGTGAAGGCTGCAAAATGTCTAGTTAAGTACCGCAAGGAGCAGCGGATGGGCAGCGCTTCAGGTAATTCTGCTCGTTAATGTGATAGTGCAGTTGTTAATGGTCGCATTAAAGAACTGTTGTGGTTTTGACCTATTACTTTCTACCACGGTTAGAGCTGGCGGAGAGCTAATCCCTGCCCTCCTCCACGCACAGGCAGCCAGGGTGATGAGGAAACCTGCTTGGAGCCGTTTCCTTTGCAAGTGCTGAGTTATGGGCTTTTCTCCCGATTTCTCTTGTTGGTGTTTGAAAATCTGCAGTGATAGGGACTCTATAAAGGTGACTGTCTCATTGCATTTGTGGGTTTCACGAGGGAAGTGCAGCGAGCACGCTGGCTGCTCTTCCCGGTTTTACAGCTCCCAAGTCCCCATTCCACTGGGGAACTGGTCTGGAGTTTAGAGGAGGAGTTTAGAGGAGTGAAAGGTTTGAAAGCCTGAAAAATTCAGGAATTGGAGTAGCTCACGCATGGTGCTAGTTCTACATGGAGCAACAGCAAAATCTGCATCTGTTTGGTGGGCTGGAGCACTGCTTATGAGCTGGGCTTGGAGTGTGGCAGCATTTTGCGCTTCTTGAACTGTTAATGCAGTAATACTGGATCGGCTGCATGGGACAGACACTGCATGGGCTGCATGGGACAGCCTCTGGCTGGTGTTTGCCTGTGGAAATGGGTTTTCTTGCCAATGCAGAGGAGCTTGTACATGGAGTTAACTTCTAGTCTTCTGTGTCCCTCCTGGGTGGAGGGATTTGTAGTGGGACAACGAGGAGCTCGGGAAAGGCTTGTGCGCGGCGATATCCACCTTCCCAAATGCTTGCAGCACAGTCAGAGATGGCTGAGGCTCCTCTTGCTTGCGGGGCCAAGCTGTGAATGCAGACTGCTCTTGCTTGCAGATCCCTTCCCTCCCCAAGGCACCGCGGGGCCAGCGAAAGACTAAGAGAATTGCAGGAATTGCCTTATTTCTGCAGCGTCCCCCGCATGGGCAGCCCTTCACAAACGTCACATTGTTCGGGTCGGGGCTTGAACTGGAGTCTTTGGGCACCGCGGTGGCTCCGCTGGCTCCAGCCCCGGCCCGTGGCAACGATCCCTTGGGCAGGAGCCCCCGCGTCTGCGGCGGGGGCAGAAGCGCCCGCGCGGCGCCGGCAGGACGAGCACCCAGGGCTGCCTGAGCTCTGCAAATGTGTGCGCTCAAGGAGCTGTTTTCTGCGGTTTTACTTGTGCAATGTGCATGTGCGACTGGGAGAACTGCTGGTGGATACAAGCTGCATGTGGAGCCGTTTTATATGAGCTCAGATTTTACACCGGCTGTTGTTGTCCTGGGAGCCTTGCTGCAAAATTGAGGATTTTCTTCATTGCTTTTGCCCAGACTGGTGTTTCCTTGGTGTGTGGGGAGGGGCTGGTCTGTGCTGTCTGGTGATTGGGCAAAAATCGGGGCAATAAGGGGCAAAAAAAAACCCCAAATGCTACAGTTTGTCCTGGGAGCTGGATCCTTGTTTTGGAGCGATGCGAGACTAGGGTGCCACGGACTCTTGAAATTCAAAAGCCCCTTTTGGTACCAATGCCACAAGGTACCTAAGTCACAGAGGGAGCTCAGTCGCCAGCAGGGAAGCATCCTCCCCCTCAGGCACCCACAGGAGATGTCGTGTGACTTCGAGGACCTGTTTCCAGTCTGACCGTGTTTTAAGAACCAGCTTCAAAGCGAAATATATGTAGGGTTGGGCCTATCCTGGCTCATCAAAGCAATTGGTTGTTGTCTTGTCACATCTTACCTCCTGCCCTTTCCTCTCTGATGGCAATTGTGGCTTCTCCAGGAAGGGGGCCTGGGTCTGCTTGAGTGGCTGGGTGCTGGAAAAGCTCCTGCAGCAGCTGTGGATCCTCTGGTCCTGCAGGGTGACCACGTGTTGGGCCAGCATCTCAGCACCATCCTGGGGTGCTGCTCCCTGGGTCCTTCTGAACCCAGGGAGCTCGATGCTGCAGCACAAACATTTAGATATTTTGATGGGATGCACTCCTATAAACTGTGTCCTCTGACCTGTTTGCATAAGGGACTAATTTGAAGAGCCATAAACACGTTTATTTGATAATCCTTTTTTTTTTTCTCCACATCCAGCTCTATATTAGAGCAAATCTGGATGCAAGCAAAACTGAATGCAAGGAAAAAAAAGAACTATCCTAGGACCAGGTTTAGGCTGAGCTGCTGCATAGAGGATGCTCAACTCTACCCCTGGCACCTAGATGCCATGGGGCCACTGCACAGAGCCCTCCTCCACCTCTGCCACTTCCACAGTGAAATGGCAAGAGGTCTTCACCTCCAACAAGGGATGTTTTTGTGGAACTTGGCTTCGGGTTCCTCTGGCAAAGCGGACAGAGCATCTTGCTGAAAAGGGGATGATAAAAGACAGGAGTCCTTCAGGGAACAGAAGGTCAGGGAGCACTGGGGCCAAAGCTGTGTGAGAGCTGCGCAGTAATCATCCATTTGGAAACTTAATCACTTAATTTCACCTCATCAAGTGGGTTGAGATGATTTAAAAAAAAGAAAAGACTTTCTCATGATGTGAGCTGTAATTCACTGCTACCTTTTTCTGCATAAAGCTGCTGTCTCTTGTTCCAAAAGAAGCTACATTTGAGAACAGTAATGAGTTGCCCTGGCAGAACTACAAAGGGCTTCTGCGGAACAGGTACGCTGGGGATGAGGTAAGTGTCGTTTGGGTGAAATAGGTGTGGAAAGTGCACTCTGCACACGTTAGGCTTCAAAGCCAGCAATAATTACTGCATTTGAGACTGTATCAGTAAGCAGGGCTGCGATTCAAGCTGGGCAGGACTGCTTTGTGTAGTGCTTTTGTTCTTTGCACATCCAAACTTAGCATCAGGGCACTGCTTTGCAAGCAAGAAATGCTCCTGGAAGTTCTTTGGCTTTGAGCTGGAGATCGCTTTCTAAGTTACCATCACCCTGTCTTTGATGCATTCATTGTGCCTTGTGAATCTATGAATATGACTAGACTGCGATTGTTTTTGATCTTAAAACCATGAAAAGAGAAAATTAGAAATAGGGTGGGTGGCAGCAAGATAGATCTTGCACAGCACTGGCTGCTGAGAGCTCTGTCCGTGCCGGGACTCAGGAAGGTTTCTGTTCTCCAGGGGAGTTTTCTTGGTTCCTTCCCCTGAGCCGTTGCAGAGATTTGGAGCCGAAACGGTGCTGTGGGGTTGGTGTCTCCAAGAGGATTTGCACCTTTATTGACAAACGTGAGCAGAAAAGCGTGATCTGCTTAGCCAAAAAGCGGCTCTTAAAGGGTGACTAGCAATGGATCTGTATAAAGGAGGTCAGGAGGTGCTTGTTTTGCAGAGGAGAACCAATAGGTGAAGTGACTTGTCCCAAGTCGCCAGCAAGGTAGTGACAAAGCCAAGAAAATCTTCAGATCCACTGAGATCTCCACTGCTCCATCCACCCTGACATGCTGCCCCCCACGTCACAGCCTTCCTGAGCCTCGTGCTCTTCCGTGCTTGCAGATAACATGGGTGCAAATCAATGGTCCCAGCTATCACCAGCTATCTAGAGAATGTCCCTTTCTGTGAATCCAGCGGTGACTTTCCTGACCGGGAATAGTTTTAAGCAAATCACACAAAGGCCGTGTCAGACACTCTCCCAGCTGCTGTCGCCAGTTTTATCTCAGATCATAATAGCAATGAAGGGACATGGTCTAATCTCTCCACAAAGGCACTTGATGAAACTTTTCTCCCTAAAGGGCTCTTGTGCCCTGGAACAATAAATGCCATGTAGGCGCTGCCAGGCTGGGCTTGCTAATCATATTTGAACTCGTGGGCATTTGTTTCCCAGGGCTAGTGGGGCCTTAGGACCTCTTTTTGGTCGCTGCCCACGCGTACGCGGCCTGGCGACACCAGGTCTGCTGGCCATGCAGACACAGACCGGAGCCGGGGCTCTCCGGGGCGGGATGCTGCGGATGCCATGGATGCAGGAGCCGCCAGGCCGGCAGGGTCCCGCCAGCATCGCAGAACGCACAAGGAATGTGGCCCTGGGGCCGGGTGTCACCAAAGTGCATCAGGACCCCGGCGGGAGGGTCAGGCGAGCGAAACACAGAAGAGCTTGTTGGGCGAACAAAAGCGATGTGTTGTCCCAGGATGAACGGGCTGATCTAGTGGATGTCAAATGTTTACTCTGGGTTTCCACACAGCAGTCAAATGAGGACTGGTGTCCCCTGTTCCTCCTCCGAGACGTTGCTGGCAGTTTAGGAGACTTCAAGGGTGGCCATGGGCAGCTGGAGAGACACTAGGACAGATCTGGTGGTGGAACTAGCCATGGCTGAGGATGGGGCCAACTCCACATGTTTCTCTCCTCTTGTGCCACCCTTCTCCATGGGTGAAGGTCTTGTTGAGGCCAACAGCACTAGCCGGATTGATGGATGACTGATGGTGATACTGGCCTGTACGTGGCTCTGGAGATCCCATTGGCCCATGGAAACCCCTTCTTAGGCTTCATGCAGCCAGGACAAGCACCTACCGTAGGTGTGCGAATGCCCTTCAGCGTGGTAAAGGCCGTCTGCTCCTGGTCAGCATGAAGGGCTGGCTCGTGACAGTGCTGCTGGCTGGAGAGAGGCTCATTCTGTGCGTGTGGAGGGGCTTCCAAGTGGCTTGTAGATGCTGGCTGCTTCTGCTTGCAGCCCTGCCTGGCTGAAACACAGCAAGAAATCAGTGTGGCAGCCCAGGCCACAGATTCTGAGTGGCTCTGAGTAGTACAGAGACATTTAAGAATTATATTTGAAGCATACAGTCCAACGCACAGTGAAGTCCATAAGGTTTCTTTCCATTTCTCTGGCGCAAATGCAAAGCCCCCTCTTCCTTAAGTCTCTAGTAAGAAAAAGGGATAATCCCCTCAGCTGCAAGCCCAGGGAGCGGAGGATGCTCATGGCACAACAGCAGGCAGCGGCCTGGAGAGCGACTCGCACATCATCTCTCCGATACTTGGGCAATGCTCCGTCCCACTTATTAGAGGGAACTTCACAGGCTTTTAATATACATTCCTGGGTTTAATTTACTGCTTGGAGAAAGATAGACAAGGTGACAAAGTGAACTGAAATATGAAATTACTTTAATTGCAGAGGAGGACAGTTTATAGGCTTCAGAATCGCAAGTAATTTATTTTAATGATCTCCTCTTCCCTCAATGCATAATTACCATTCATACTTAGAGCTGGTTTTTGGAGAGGTATGCTGTGAAAGCTGGTTGGACCTGTTCAGACGGCAAAACTTCTGGCAAGTAATAATCCGAGATGAAAAATGAATTAAAAGCAGAATATATTGTAATGTGAGAAACACTTTTCAGTTAAGGTACTACGTTTTTTCCTAGGGACAGCCGTGCTGCATCTAAAAGAAGAAATCCAAGGCGTGCTGCATGCCTAGTTGATTTCATTTCCAATCTTGCACAGTAAAATGCTTGGAAAATGGCTGGTACTAGTACAGTGGCCAAGGGATAATATTTCCCCTGGGGAGAGAAGATGGAAATTCTTTTTACCCAGTTCATTACATTGTTGGATTGGACTTAAGAAAGAAAGAAAGAAAGAAAGAAAGAAAGAAAGAAAGAAAGAAAGAGCAAATTTCAGGAGAAATAGATGTTGTTCTTGCATGAGTACCTGCTTTTGGCTGGTCATATTTGAAAATAACTTCAAGAAGCTTGTTCTGGAGGCTTCCAGCCCAGCCAAAATCATGATGCCCATTAAAAAGAAGCCTAAACCTACCTGCATGGGCATCTGGCTCCGTCTTCAGGAAGCCCCTTAGCTGCTGGTTAAAGGTTGGGCAGAGATTTGCACTTGGAAATTAAATCTGGGGCTACATGGGGCAAAAAGGAGCCAGCACTTGTGGAGCTGGTTGCCAATGGCAAAATACCATGACCCACAAAAAATAGGTCTTGATCTCCATTAAGCAGTGATTCCTAAGGATAACGTGGCTGTCCAGCACCTAGATGCTTGACGAGCAGCAGTTTGCTTGATCCTGCTTGATCCTGCATGCCCATAGGGCACACAAGGGATCCGAGATGCTCTTGGGTCATTTCAAGGCCCTCACTGCACAAAACTTGGATGCTGCTCAAGTCTTTTGCCAGATGATCAGGCACGTGGTCTTCTCACTCCCTGGCTCCACTGATGTAGACATGTGTGACTGTTCACACAGGTAAGGCCTAGCAAGGGTGGGCTGTTGGAATTGCAGTGAACCTCGACTTATCTTCACTGGCAAAATGAGATGAAAAGCAAAGGAACCCATAGCCTTGTGTTGGAATAGTCTCTGTCTGAGATTTCCTGGCTGAAATTGAGGAGTAGATATCAGGGTTTTGGGAATTGAGAGCCCAAAGTCTTTCTAATTCCCAGCTTTTGCAGACCACATTTGACTTGGGCCTGGACTGATGTGCTCCAAGTGTAAGTGTCCGGGAGGAAGGCAGTACCTTCCCATGGCTCACATGCTGGCAGCTGCTTGCTGATACAGAGACCAAATGCTTCCAAAGGCAACATATCCCATTGCTGGTGCTTTGCTGAAATCTTTGTGCTTGATATAACCTACATGAGCGTCTGTTGGATGTGAGCAGCAGCGGGTGAGAGTAGCACTGGAGTTGGTGTGGCCCTGCTGATTCACAACCACTGCTGCTCTGGCCTGTAAGTCTTACTGTAACACCAAAGAGTAAATTGGTTTTTCCGGGAAGCTCCGTCTCCTCC
This sequence comes from Tinamus guttatus, assembly GCF_059628265.1. Lineage (NCBI taxonomy): Eukaryota > Metazoa > Chordata > Aves > Tinamiformes > Tinamidae > Tinamus > Tinamus guttatus. The sequence goes on along the minus strand of NW_028288538.1, from coordinate 1,617,901 downwards.
TTGGGGAGATCCAGAATGAAGTGATCCTGGCCTGAATGAGAATCGTGACATTCCTCCCCAGGAAGAGACGTCCCAGATGCTCCGCACGCCACCCGATCTTGGACCAAGCCTCTCTGGCCCAGCTCCCCTGCCACTTCCAACGTGTTTTAAAACCACATCCAAAATAAACCATGCAAAAAAAAAGAATGTGAAGGATGTAAGTTCAGCTCTAGAAGTTGGGAAATACTGGGATAAAGCTGTTCTTGCAGGCTTGTTTCAGGGCTGAGGTTTGGCAGCACATGGGTCAGTTCTTAGTTGTGTTCCCCCGTGGTACAGTAAGGCCTTGGTGCACACCAGCCTGCACAAAGGATTTCAGGGAAAGGCGCTCGGGGCTGTGTCATATTTTTTCCTCAAGTAGTTTTGCAACAGGCCCTCCGAGAGCTGCAAGGGAGAGTCAGAGCATAGGAAAGTCCAGGGAGCATCACAGACCGATTCCTTGCTCATTCCCCATACCAGTTCCTACAGCTTAGGGAAAACATCTTTTTTTTGTTGTTTTGAAGTTCACAAATTGTTTTTTGTTTTTTTTTTTGCTTTTCTTCTGACCTTAAGTAGCAGCAGTTTCCAGACAATTTAGCCCTCGGAAGCAGGGATCAAATTTCTTTCTTAATCCTTTGTTTTTCATACAAGGGTATGTGAACTACAAGAAGTATCTTGCTCAGCCCCTCACTTTCTGATTTATGTCCAAGCAAATAGAACACGTCTTGGAACTTCAATATTTCTGTTCAATGGGGGGAAAAAAACACGGTGGGAACATTGTGGGATTGGTGGTGCTGCTTGACAAACAGAAAGAGGAAAAGCAGAGCGATTCCTCATTCTGCTTCCTAAGTCCAAACATGACCCAAAGTTTTTATAAACTTTCTGCTCAGGTTTCAGGAAACTGCAAATGAAACTGCATTCCTCTGGGTTTTTTCCTTTTTTTCTTTTTTTTTTTTTCTTTCTGAGATGTAATAAAATATCATCACCTACAAGGCTGTGGCCTTTGAATGTCTTCCCCAGGGAGCAGGCGCGGAGTGGAGGCGGATTGACTGACGGCTGGAAAAAAGGCTCTTTATCATCACCGGGATTATAATTTCACTCCGCTCGGAGCACGGCGGGGGCTCCGGGGTCCCGCTTTTCCCGGGTTGGGATGTGTGTGGGAGCCTGGGCCTGGTCCTTGGTCTGCTGGGGGGAAACTCCTCTGCTGAAGAAGCTGAACTTCTCAACACCTGGGGAAAGAGCTGTTTGTCTAAACCCTCGAAGGCTTCAAGCATAACTAGTGAGAAAGAATATAAAAATAGCATAAAAACAGCACTGTTGGATTCCGAGTGCTGAGGCAGGAACTGTAAGATTCTTCACAGAATTGAAGAAAAGAGTGAAGAAAAAAAAAATCAAATATGAGAGATGTGTCTTATTTGTCCGCTCTGAATTTATCCATCTCTCTTCACCAGAGCCCAAAGCCTTGCCCAGGAAACTGGCTCTAGGCAGCGGGATGCTCTTCCCAGGCAGCCTGCTCCATAGCGGATGGGGTTGGGTAGTGCTGAAGGCCTGGAGTGTACAAATCCCAGCTTTCCTCTCCCAAAGCCCCAGGCAGGGAACAGCAAAAGGCATGGGGGATGCAAGGCAGAAATGTGTTTTGTTTGGAATAGTGCAATCCCCAGCCTGCTTGCTGGGAGGTCCTGCCTTGTTCCCCTTGTTATTCCTACACTTTTCCATGTTCTTCTCCTCGTGATCACCTTGGAGCACAAGCTCAGGGGTTACACGTGCATGGGGGTGGCTGTAATTCGGGGTTGCTGCTACGTTTCATTTGTGCCATTGCACCCCTTAGGAAATGGGTTGGCAAATGTCTAGCGTGGAGGAGCCTAATTGCTTTTAATAATTAATCTTTAGGTTGCATATAAGAATAACACAACCTGTGCAATACCCTATAGAGCATAAGTGCGTGTGAAAGTCCCTGTGGTGCTGTACAAGCTCGGGGTGTTGCGAGTGCAGACCTCTGAAGCAGGTTCCTTTTGCCCCTTCCACGTGTTCACGGCAGCTCCTGGCCCCATGGCTGTTCTCGCTCTGGAAATGTGGGCCCTGCTCTTGGAGGAGAGGAATTCTGCAGGGACGGAGCCTGGATCTTCCTGGCACGGTATAATGGATAACAGTACCGAAGCCAGCTGCTGGCCAGCACCAGAGAGCCCAAATCATTAAGCAGAGGCAATAAGGATGCTTGGCTAATTAGAGAAGACCCGTTCCTGGCAGACGTAGGGCATATTTATTTTTAAAGTCTGTTGCTGACAGTGAGAACATGCCTCTGGCGGGAGATCTGAGCTTCTGAAGATGTAATTCAGTTCAAAAGGGGATTTACTTTTCTCAAAACAGAACCATCCCCCATGTCCCACCTCCTCCCTGCCAAGGAACAGGCATGATCAGCTAGGCAGGGAGCTGGATGGGCATGGACTGCTATTTGTGCAGAATTTCCACCTCCTTCCTTCCTTCCTTCCAACTCGCCATGACCCAGACCTGCCGAGTGAGGAAAACGGTTTCCCCAGCCTTGCCAATTCTGGGATAAATAGGTCATCCAAAATATGCAAAAGCCAGTTCCAAGACTTCCAGCCATCGGAAAGACCTCAGAAGTCTTTGGATGAATAAAGCCCATAATAATTGCTTTACATACAACAAGGTTTTGAAGTCCTGGGTCTTCCAGGAGCAGTCTCCTACACATCAATCTGGAGGCAGCAACACAGCCAATGATCCAGCAGAGAAGCAGAAACAATTTTATTTCACCACTGTCCTTGCTCAGGTCTTCCAGGGGTGATGGTATCCGTAGCCTGCACGAGCATTTAAAAAGGAAAAAAAAAATGCACAAAAATGAGCTTAGCGCAGCTGAGGCGTCAGGCCTCGGGTAGCGAAAGGTGGGAAATAAAGGAAATGAAATGCCATTAACGAGTGTCAAGTTAGTTATCAACAACTTCCTGAAATTGTTCGTTCCCGCTGTATGTGCAGCCCTGCAGCGTGGCCCGCGGCCAGCCGCTTGGCAGCAGGTATTTCCCTGCTCCCACGGCTCCGTCCATCCGACCTTCCATCCCGGCTCCGTCCCTCTGCGCGCTGGGGGAAGCACCGCAGATATCGGATGTGGGAAGTTTGCAAGCTCTGTATCCGGGGACCGTTCCTTCAGCTGCTCCCTTGATCTTGGCCAGGTGCTTGAGCAAGTTTTGGAAGGTCTGGTGAAGAGTGAGATAACAGGCACCCAGCAGCTCCCTCCCGACCCTGGTAGTATTAGAGAGGTGATGCAAGGCAGGCAATTTCTGCATTCCCTGTTCTGATGCACAAGGGAAAAAAAAAACAGTAAGAAACACACTGATTAATTTCATGAGTTTATCGGGGGCATTTCAGACTGTGAATTTTAGTCCTTTTTGCTTTGAGATCTCTGTTTTGTTTTGTTTTTTTAATGCTTTTTAGGAATTGCTTCTTTGAGGAATACTTTTCAACCTCCATTCAGTGCTATTTCTACAGTGAAGCCAGCCGTGTAAGATAAACAGTAGCTGACCTGTTGTTAGGGAAGCGCGTCCTCTCCTTCATGCTCAACTTGAAGGGAAATGCCGAATGCTCTGCCATCTGCTCCCAGCAAAGCGCCCGGAGCCAGCGCTGCCGGCTCCGAGTCACTCCCAGACCGGAGCAAAATAAAGAGCGGAGCCGCAGGGGACAGATGTGTCCACACAAAACAACCTTGCTTGTCCGTATAAAACAAGCTTTCAATCCCTTTGGAGGTCATCCCTTCCAAAAAATGTCCCTTGCATCTTAGGGTACAGCATATCAGCTGGGCAAAAGTCTGTATTGGGGCATTTTTGCATGTTTTGTTTATTTAAAGAATGTGAAAATATTATGGTAATTGGATTTTGTGCCAAGTTACAGGGAAAAATATAACACTTTTAAAGAAGTAAATACGCATGCAGGCATCTGCCCTCCAGCTTCACTCTGCTGCCGTCTCCTGCTGCCTTCCAGTGCGCTGCCAGTTGCTTTTCAGGCATTTTCCAGCTCCCCCAGTTAGCAGGGAGGAAATTCTGCACCTGGAGATACCTTTTGCTTTTGATTTAATGGGGTGTGCTGGGGTTATTCCCTTTTAAATGATAGCAAAGCGAAGGTCTCCCTTTTTTATCCTGGGGGCGAGTTGTTCTTTCACTGCAGAGATGTGGCACATCATTCAAAGGAGAATACCAGGAAGTGACTTCATTTGTCTTTGCTTAGATGTCTTAGATTTGAGATTTTCTTTATTTTTTAATCAGGTAAAAATTGCTTATTTTTCCAAATAGCAAACTAACTTCTCAAAACTGTCACCTGCAAAAGCAGCTTTTGGGAGAGTGGCTGGTTTTGCACCGTGTCCACTCACGTCCTTAGTTTCATGTCGAGCAACAAACTTGGTGCAAAACGAAATGAACTCTGCTTGTCTCATTCCTTAACCAACATCGGAATCCCCTTTGCTTCTTCAGGTGAGGAATTGCACAGGAGCAGCTGCGTGCATGGGACGAGCGAGCTGCACATGCACTCCTCTTCCCCTTGCAGCTCCTGCAAAGTGAATTTAACGCATTTTATGTTGTGCTACACCAAAGTCGAGCCTCAGATCAGAACCACATGTTGTAAGCGCTGCAGGCACCGAGCGAAACCCGATCTGTGGAGGTTTCCCTGAAATCTGCACTTTCTCATTTGGCTCTCATATTAAAGCTGTATTTCAGGGCTGTCTAACCCTCTCGAAAGATGATGAATAACAATAAAAACATTCACTGGAGGACTGTCATCATTTCCAAAGGAAGTGTAATAAATACTTTACGACAGGACTTTTTCCCTTTTTTTTTTCTTTTTTTTTCCTATGTACTGCCATAAACTAGTTTTAAGTTACAACTTATTAAGCCTCTAAACAATCAGAGCTCCCCGTGACACTGCTGCCCTGGCCGGATTGGGAGTCCCCAGGCTGCTTTCGCCTGTCCCCATGTCCCATGAGCAGCTCGTGAACCGAACCGGGACAGACGATGCTCCATGGGGAGCCCGTGAAATTCAGGATCAATAGGAGAATGTGGGTGGGATGCGCTTGTTTGCTTTTAACCCCTATAGTAAGTGGCAAAATCGTGAGAATGGGCACAGGAGCTGTAATCCAAGCAGAGACCAAAGGTGGAACAAGTCCCCATTTTGCTTTTTTTATTTTTCCTCATGATTATAAAATGCAAAACAGCTCAACAGCAAAGATTAAAAAACTATAACCAGTGTCTGTGTGACCTTCCCTAAGCTGCAGCGGCTCCACGGCGATCCACTGTATCCTGCTGGAATAACCAGCCCTACGGCTGCTCCGGTGCAAAGTCCCTTCCCCCTGCGGGACTTTACAAGGGGAAAATGTGAGAGAAGGCAGCTAAAATTCCTACCAGGGGGATTCAGGTCTCACTTTACTTTCACTTCTATCTTGGGATAATTAAGTGGGAAAGGGGCTATGGACTGAGTGTGCCACCTTTCCCAGAGTTAACCTGTTCCGGGTGCAATGGGAGTCTGCAGATAAAGTCTTTTTAACTCCTTTTCCCTACCCCAATACAAGTGATTTTCAAGTGACTCAGACAATTGTATTTCTAATCTTTGCCCTTCTTGCTATATCTAAGTTTTTGATGGCATATAGCTTCTGTCCCCTCTATCCCCTCTGTCCCCTCTATCCCTCATCGTCCCTTCATTTCCTCTCCTCCTTCCTTTTCCTTGTCTCCTTTCCTACGTCCTTTTTACTAATTCCTTCCAGAACAGAAGATCTGAAAAGGGAAAAAAGTTGAATCCACATGATGATTAAAAACCTACAGGAACGTTCAGTCCTGCCTCATTCTTTAATCAAATGCTGGTGATTTGCTGGGAAGATCAGCAAGGAATTATTTCTGAAGACATAAACCTGCCCTGTTACCCTCCCTTCCACTCCTCCCCAGAGGGTTCCTGTCCCCTTGGTTGCACAAAAAGCCAAGCAGCTACATGTCTGTGTGTGTGTTGGGGGCAAGAGCGTCATGTAGGACCTAAAAGGTGGATGTTTGATCACTTATGAAGACCAATGTTGGTAAAGGAGGCACCGCTTGGCAGCTCTGCTCCTCCACGTATTCCTGGTTGGGCTTTCCAGCTGTCTGGGAGCTCTTAGGACATGGGTTTTATAGGAACTAATACTCGCACCTTCCCCACCCAACCTTATCTGGTCAGGTTGGACCATTCCTCCTGTTCGAGGAGTCCTCTCCAAGTTGTACAAAAGGTAATAAAGTGCAACCTGAATTCACAGAGCTACCCCAGTCAGCCTGGGCAGACGGTGCAAGCTCCCTGCTATCCCCTGCCGCCCACAATTATCTCGGACCTGATAATCCCTGCGGAAAAACTAAACACTGGGTTTAGGGTCATTTGGGAAAAGGTTTCTCAATGCCAGTAATGAGAAGCTCTGTGAGGCCGGATGGCGGCACTCACTTCTCGGGGACGTTGCAGGAGGTGGTTTCTCCTGGTTCCTCAGCTGCAACCACAGCGTCCTGCCCATGGCCAAGCTCTTCCAGGGCCACCGCTATCCAACCCAATACTCACTCTTGGTGTGATGCAAAACTGAGCACTTTTTAAGCAAACGCACTTCACTGGGCTACAGGGGCTGGTACAGGTGTTAAAAATAAGCACGCTGGGAATATTGCTAATATTCCAGGAACGGCAGCGTGGATTTCATTTGGATTTGAGTCAAGGTCTACAATATCAGCAGCTGGCTCATGGCATTGCTCAGGTTCTCCACCTAGTCCCAGCAGGCACTTGTGGACAGGCATGGAGGAAAATACCAGTTTGTTTACCTTATCTTTAAGTGCATTTTATAATTTCACATTTGGCTCTACAACTTGAGCAGAGCAAATCACCAGTGAAGCAGTTTAAAAAGCTCCATCAAGTTTCCAGGGCATCCTGCCATCTCCGCACACTCAGAAGAGGTCGGTAGGACTTCTAGGGTACTTAGTGAAGCAAGTGAGATGTTTAGTCTATTGATGTTCGCCTGCCAGAATGAACCAGAAGAGAATTTTGGACAGATTTACTAAATTGTGACAAAACAGAATACAGAAAAGGCTTCAAGTTAATGATTTTTATGTAACTTCTCTCCAGAGGAAGATGCAAGAAAGTTAAAATATGAGTGATTCACACCTCAGCTAGAGAGTTGGGTAGCTTGGGGAACTAAGGGGATATTGATTACTTTGAAATACAGAGCTTTTTTCCTAGATTGCCAGCTCGTTCCAGGTGCTGTGAATTGGGCAGTGAAAACATGGGCACTCCATACCCAGGTGTTCTTGGTTTCTCAGGAATTTCTGATTTGCCATGTCAGCTTCTCATGCCTTGCTGCACCGCAACCATAACTGCTATATAACCTCAGATGAGCAATAATTGATTTTAGTTTCTTTGCTGGTGCTAGTTCCCTGCTTCAGTGAGTATTGGAAATTCCAGACTTTGCACTAATCCTGGTGCTCCTGCTTCCTGTCTGCCTCCCTTCAGCTCTGACCACCAGCTGGTCCCTGAGGATCACCAGGTAAGGGTTTCCTGCAGTGTTTGCTGGGTTTCTTATAAGATTTCCTAATCTTTACATGTCTAATCCCAAAAGAGTGCCCTTTGGATGCCTCTAAAGTCTAAGGAAGAAGTAGCCCCTTCAGCAGGGTGGCCTATAAGCTGCCCTGAGTTTATCCTCCTCCTGCTATGTGCCCTTTGCTCTCCATGGCCAGCGAGGTCCAAAGCAGCTGGTGAAGTTTGTTCTTGTTCTGAAGCTGGTGGGTGAGATGAATCCCCCACCTGGACTGCCAAAAAATTCCCAGCTAACTCCAGCTGTAGCTGCACAGGGATCATCTTCTTTGCTTCTATGTCCATCTGGGCTGTGATTCTTCATGCACAGAAGCCAGGGATCTAGGACAGCTTGATGCATCGTATTGATTCCTGTTCCATCACATCCAATAGCTTTTTAAATAACACTGGCCTCAGCTTGGCTTTCTGGCTGTTTTACTTGGACACCTTTTAATGCTGCATTTAATTGTGAAGCCTTGCAAACATAGACACTGTGGGCTTTGCTACCACTTAGGCTTGCAGAAGGCCCCCAATCTCGATCCATCCTTCACTATTTCTATGGGATTCTTTCCAGTGCTAAATCAGTTGTTAACTGGGCTCAAACAAATCTGAATTTCCTGAGAACATTCGAACTGAAACAAAAATAAATGTCTCCAGTTGGTTTTTCTGGCTGCTATGGCAAGGGGGTGAGTGTGGATTTCTTTTTGAGTGGCAAGTGGGGATTTTGCTAGCTAGAGGTATTTGCAATTCAGGCCTGTCCATGAGAAAAATAACTCACTGTTGTCCAAAGATACCTTTATGCTATCACAGCTAAATTGCTAAAAGCTGCTGGGAGCTCCCACCAGCTTTGGGACTTGCTTAAAGTTTTCCACACACGGGAAGGAACCAGTGCAGCCTGTGAAACATTTTATTTATTTTCTCCTTTCAAGCCTTTCCAGGCAGACTTTGGTTTGGACTGCTGGCTCACTATTTTTTTTCTTCTTTCTTTTTAAAATTGCAATTAATGCCACAAACATTTCTCATGGAGCACTGGATGTTATTGGCAGGAGGGTTATTAAAAAGCAAAACAAACCCCAAAACCCAGTGTAACCTGAAACATATTTGATCTAAGCTACTTTATATTAAGGAGGATTTGCACTTTGAGTGTGGAAGAATTTTGGGTGGCAGATCCAGAATATGTAAACCTATATGTAAAAATGCCTAAAAACTCCCCTTTTCCCCCATTCCAAAGCTGTCAAGGCCCTTACTCAGAGCTCTGTATTACATGGGTGGACTTGTACTTGTATATGTAACAATTATCCCATATATTAGAGTCTGTCAGCACCCCTACAGCATCCGGGTTGAGATGGGTGACTTCAGAGCCCAGCACGGAAGGACATTATATTTTGTCAGCTGGGTAGTTTTGACTTGGTCTATTGACTTAAATGGAGCTGAATAGCAGATTTATTAGAAATTCACATTACTCAGTGTTTGTTTACTGAGCCCAAAGAAGCCAAATTCTGTGCTCACTGAAATGTTATGCATAAATAATTCATGGATACATAAGCATAGAAACTGCTTTTAAACATAAGGCTGAGCCCAGGCTGGCACCGTATAAGGATTCATAGGGTGCTCTATTGAGGCAGGGAAAGGTGGAGATGCTGGACAGATGCTCTGCTGCAGGGTGTTGAGCCTAAGAAGACCTTGAAGAAAGACTTCTGTAAGGTCTAGAGAGCCTGTTCTGCCCAGAGGGCTGGGGGCAAAGAGCCTGGGAGAAGGGGGAATGACATGGGCCATGTGCTGTGGAGTCAAGAGCCGTGTACCCCCAGGAGCATCTCTGACTCCATGCTTGCTTGTCAAATCTTACAAGATCAACAGGTTTTTGTTGTGCAGTGAAGGGCATGGTGCTTTACCTGGAACAAATAACCCTCTTCTAAGCTGCCTGGTGCCTCAGTCCTATCCTCAGCCAGTTCCACCTATAGGCAGCCCATGCCAAGGGTTTGAGAGGTGGTTGGAAGCCAGTGGACCTCAGTGGTGGCATCATCCACAGGTTCTTCATTCCTTGTCAGTGTTCCAGACCACACAGGCATCGCGGTGGGAACTGGCCTTGGAGAGCACCAAGATCCATCTGCCCCACTGGCAAACTCGGGAGAAGCTGCAGATGGCTTCAAAAGGTGAAGATGGAAGGACTTGCTGCAGAGACTTTTCTAAGTTTATTTACAGAGGGAAAAAAAAAGATCATTTCAATGAAAAGGAAATTAACATTCCATCAATAAAGGTACAGGAGAAAACTAGGTGCTGGTGGTCAGCACAGGAGCAGGACCTATGAGGCTGTGTTTCTGCTGACACCGACCTGAGCGAGTCATCCCTTGGGAAGCCCCTGTGGGCGATTTCCCAGCTTGGATCCCAGGTTCTTCCGACCGACTCAGCTCTCCAGAGATCTGGCCACCCAACAGGCACCCTGGAGCAGATGTCTGTAGGGATCCCATAGGTGCTCTGGCTCTTGAGTCCCATCTGAAGGATGAATGATGTGGAGAAGCCAGCCCCATGCCCTGTTTTGCTCCTCCTCAGTAATTAGTAAATCTTCCCATCTAATGGAAGTGGCCTGCTTCTTGTTTTATGTGCATTTATATTTAAAAAAGGCATCCTCAGTTCTTCAGGTTTAACTTTCTCCTTCCCCAGTGGCCAGGCCTGGTGCCATAACAGCCAGTCCTTTTTAACATTTTCTTTTTCTTTTCTCTTTTTTTTTTTTTTTTTTTTTTTTTTTTTTCCCCCTCTGCATTGAGCTGAAAACTGTTTTTCCCATTACGGTTTGCACAAGGCTCAAACTTGCAACCCTGACAATGCTCAGACATGTTGCTCTGCAGCTCTTGAATGGCTTTTTTTATGTTTGCCAGCCACACGATGCCTGCGTCCATCCCGCTCACAAATGCTGAGGAGCGCGAGGGACGCGTCGGGACTCGCTGCAGTGTGGCCACCGCTGTTTTAAGTGCACCCTGCCTTTAGAGGTGAGGCCTCCCTTCATGTTTAGCACCTCCCAAGCACCCTCACTTCTCAGAATGAGCTAAATACGTCTTGTAATCTTCGATTTTTGAATTTGCTGAAGCTGAGGACTGCTCCGGAGGGTAATTAGTGCATGGCTGAGCAGGGCCGTGCAGACGAGCTGCGCAGAGCCAGCGCTGCTCCCTCATCACAGGAACACTTGGATGCAAGCGTGCAGGCATGCGCTTTCAAATTAATTTTCCATGAATACATGTGGCTTTGAAATTCACCCTCCATAAACATTCATGCTGGTAAAACTTGATCGCAGGAATGTCGATGGGAGCTGAATGCAGAGGGCTGTAAACAGTGCTGGAGGGAATTCGTCTTAAAATCCAGACTGGTAGGCAAAGCAGTGCTGCTGTGTAGGGCCCGATTTGCCCAGGTACATCTTGCCTTTCCATACAGGTCTCATCCAGAGCCAGAGCTGCTGTCCTGTGCTGTGGGCAGCCGTGGATTTGGGGTCATGAGTGATCTGAATATCCGTGAGCACCTTGCATTGAGTTCTGGAACAAATTCCTGTGTGTTGTCTGGAATTTGCAGAGGAAAAGGAGGACTCAGCTTAATGTCCACCTGTTAATTCTAGTCTTTTTTTATGCTTTAAAAGAATGTCTTTTAAAGCAGTATGTAATAAATAGCAGTCTGGCAGATGTGTCTTGCTCCCATAACAGTGCTGCAGTGCCAACCACTGGCTGGACGCGGGCAGGCAGCCACGATGCTGGGGCTGCTGAGCGTTTTTCCATCCACCCCAATAACGACACCAATGCCCACCAAGCGCCCGGGGTGCCGGTTAGCTCCGGAGCTCTCCGGTGTGCAGCTGGATATCGGGAAAAATCCCACATTCCGCAATGACCTGTGCCATCTAGCGGCAAAGCGGGGCTGGAGCTGGAGGCAGCGGGGCTGGGGTGCCCCGTGAACATCAGCACCCACCATGCGTGGAACTGCATAGACCAGTGTCACAGGAGCTGGATGTGTTAGTATCTGTTTAAGGAGACTGGGTAGAAAGGAGGCAATAGCTGCATCTTTTAGCACAGTTTTTCTTCCATCTTTGTACTGCCCTTACATATTCCTCAAGTTAACTCATCCCCTTTCTATCTAGTGTGTGTGATGGAGCCCTTCTCCCCGCTTCTCCTCCATCTAAGGTTCCTGCAGGTTTGCTGCCCGCAGCGCCCGAAGGACGGGGAGGCTCTGGCTCTTCTCACTGCGCGCGCCTGGTTTTGCAGCTCTCCGAGCCACGCTGCGTGCGCAGACGCTGCCTCTCCGGTTTCAGCCTTTCTCGGGTTACTGGACACGAGCCTGGAGAAGGGAGGCTCCAGCTTCCCCTGCTTGGCCACCTCCGGCTTCGGGATTGAGCAGGGAGGAAGTCACCTCCTTGTCCCGGAGTGGCATCTTTGGATGAACGGCAGCAAATCTGGCAACTCGCCAGGGTCTGCCTGGGCAGCACAGGCATGGGGTGGCCCAGGAGGCTGCCAGGGGACTTTTCCATTCAACTTTGCTTGGACGTATGGCATTTCTCACCAAGTCTTTTGGAAGACTCATTCTGTTTGGAGATCAAGTCATAAAGTGTACCTCTAAAAAAAAATCTTAGATCTACCCTTTGGGCAAACTGGCAGTACTCAGTGATGAACGAATTGATAGAAAAATTGATTCTATGCTCTCCTTGCCTGATTTTTCCCATGTCCTCTCCTTGAGGAAATTATCCCAGTGAGCCTGACTCAGAGCAGCGCTGCTCGGTGGCCCCTTGCCTGGGCTTGGGGATACAGATACAAGGAGACTTCTCGAGCGCAGGCTGCAGGACGAGTGTTTCCAGCCCCTGGGATGCTGAAGCTCTGACGGCTCCGCTCTCGGCAGCACCGGTTTTCCCACAGCGGAGGAGCAGCTCCGGGTGCGTTCCTGGCCCTGGGCTGTCCTGAAGCCGGAGTGCGAGCTGCACGTCAACTGAAACAGGTTGATGAGTCTGCAACCAAAAAAAGAACCCCAAACAACCCAGCCCATTAAGCTGTATATTTACGCTGCTATTTCTAAACTAATGCTCTCTGCTATTTACCAAGCTGAAACCACAATATTTTACCAAGTGCCGTAGAATCCAAGATGCGTTTTTGCAACTCCAAGTCAGTGGAAACTTTGCAGTTTATTTTTCCCTTTGGAAAAGAACCAGCTCCTATTTTTATCCCAGCTAAAGCCCACAGTGTCACCCATCAGACTGCTGCAAGCAAACATTTCTCCCACCCTTTGCACCAAAAGCGCCAGGTTTCCCAAAACTCAAGCAGAGAGAAATTTTTACTCTGTGACCCCAATTCCTCATTCCAAAATAGAAATGGAAACTGCCATGGCAGAAATACAGCTATCTGTCAGGAAAGAAAACTGGGCAAGCTATGAAAGCACATTAAATCTGGGGCTGCTGGATACAAGCTGATCTTTCTTAGAGGTCTGGATGGGAGAGGGCGGGTTATCCAGTGTTGTCTATTCCGTGTTTTTATATTTCCCTCCAAAGCATCCAGGTCTGGCTGTTCCCAGGGACAGGATGAGCCCAACATCCCCTATGGCTCCTGCATGGCTCTTCTCAACAGCTCTGAGCTGCAAAGTGAATCACAAAACATTTTTGCAAGGTTTTCTCAGCAGCCTGGAAGGTTTTTGCTAACTGAAGCTGCCATCTTCTTCCAAGAGCAGAATTTCAGAAAACAGCCCGTTTTCAGGGTTCACACAAAAGCAGATATGGGGCTTAGCCTCGCCTACCCTGTGCACTGAGAACCCCCAAAACTCAGCAAAAACCTTACCAGGATTTAGGGGTTAGTCAAAACCATTGTAGAAACCTATGCTGAGATCCTGGTTCTGTTGGAGTTATTGGAGAGCTTCGTGTTGCAGATGGGCCCTCATTGCCATGATCCAATAGAGGCTTTTCGTAGTCCTAGTTCTTCAGTAAATCCTCCATGCAGCTTTTCTCTGCTGGCCTTGGCTTTCTGGTGTACCCAGTAGGACTTCTCTAATGAGGGCAGTGATGGAGAGGCCACAAAATTGGAGCTGTTTTGGAGCAACTGCAAGTTAAATTTTGTGTGTTTTTTGGTTTTAAAGCTTAGCATATCATTTGGCCACTGTTTTCCATGGCTAATTTGGCTCACTTAAATAAACGGCATTCGCGGTGGCCTTAGTCCCGATGCTGCAAGGAGTTCTCTGGCATCCATAATTGCCAGAATTCCTCTTTACCTCCTGCAAAAAAAAAATTGGAGCAAAATGTCAGAAGTTTTCACACCCAAGCAGGAACTGGCAAAGAGCCAACACTTGCAGGTTCCAAGCTCACTTAAATAGTGATTTAACATTAAAAAAAGAGGTCTTTGCTGTGTAAATATTCACATTTTTAGTTAAATATTCAAGTTATTCTAATCGTTCAGGCTGGGAGCCAGACCCTTGGTGTCTGTTTTCTATAGTTTATCTCTGGGTTAGAGGTGCTGGCCAGGTTGTTTTCCGCATGTTGATGGATTATAAAGATTTTGGGACGATGACGGGGAGCATTTGGGCTTGAGCTGCTGTGGGTCCTGGCAGCACCCGGGGGTGATGGCTGGAGAAATGCTCTTTCTCACGCTGCTTTTGGGGGATGCTCTTAACTTACTGCGTTCACGTCTCCAGCAGCTCCACAGACAGGATTTGCTCTGGCCCTGCTGCAGCTGGAAATCCTCCAGGCCTTGGGAGGGATGAGGAAAAAAGGACAAAAGGTGGAAAAAAGGACAAAAGGAAACAACTGTTTGCAAAAAAAAAAAAAAAAAAGGGAGAGAGAGAAATATAGCATTAAAGTTAATTAAAGTTATTGGAAAGAGAGCCACCCAGGCAGAGTCATGCTGCAGTCACAGTGCCTGCTGATGAAGCTCCACATTTGGTCCCGAAAGTGCTAATCAGTGATGCTGGGGATTAGCGAGCTCATTGGGGCTGCTCTTTCTTTATCTGCCAGGAAGCAGCCGGCTCTAAACCGGGTTTCTGATTCTGTGTGATAACGACATTTTGCTTTAGTGGATAAAAGTATATACCCTATATTTGACCTAAGAGAATATCATTCTTTGTCTTTCGCACAAAAAAATCCCAGTTCTTTTAGGTCTTATCAACCTTAGGTCACTCAGCCGTGTGTTCACCCGTTGCCTTTGGTTGCAATTACTACAAATGCAACAACTTCAAAGAGACGGTGCCATAAGGCAACCGATTATTAACCCCGAGCCAAATCCTTTTGGATGAAGGAACCCATGGAGCGTGTCGCCAGGGCAGAAAACTGCCAAGAAGTGGCAGAAACACAGGACAGGGCTGAGCCAGCTGCAGGGAGCCGGCTTCTTGGCATTGGCTTCTCATGGATATCATCCGAGCACGCGAAAACATCCCCTCCTCTAAGGCACATCTTATGGTTTCGCATGCTGTGGCAAAGATGGCCTGCAACAAATATTATTTAAAATGTTAAAAGATGACCATTGCTTATATTTTCTCAGCTTGTTCTCTGTTTCCCCAAATTCTGTGACTGGGGTAAAGCTGGAAGGGCCCAAAGCTCTTTGTCAAGAGCATGAAACCTTTCCAGGCGTGCACCACCTCCCTCCGTGTGCATATTCTGCCTTTTCTTCCTGCTACACTCAACAAGCTTCTAATTTCAGCAGCCGCACGTACCTCCTGCAAACCAAAAGCTTAAAGAGAAACCTCACGTAGCTGAATTTATTTATTTTATGTGTTATATTTTAATTTTCAACTGTGGGCGAGATGAAAGCATTTCATACTCTCTTGTGAGACCAAGTCAGAGCGTGAGGCTGTGTGGGGGCAAGTGAATGTTACCTGTTAATGGCAATGGGGAGCCAACACTGTACCTGTGTTCCTGGAGCTGAAGATCAGGTTGCAGCAGAGGCCATGCCAGCCTTGGACACATGCTAGAAACCATCTAGCTCGAAAGTCAGACTGAGGAGCCAAGTGAATGCTTTAACCAACGTGGAAATTCTCGTTTTCATGACCTCGACAAGCCCCCTAAATGGAAGGGGAGCGGTGAAAACCACTGCAGTCAGCAGTCACTGCCTCTGGAGAGAGGCCAGTTGGGAGTGATTGTGAATGTTGAGGTTTTTGAGGTCAACAGAAGGTTCTGAGATTGCTGCTCTTTCCATGTGCTCTTTGCCAACAGGTAAGCAAATGCTCCTGAAAGCTCAGCATGGGCCAGAGCCATATGGGGACAAGTCTTTCCTTGCATGGATCTGGCAGGAGCTGCTCACAAGGTCTCACTTGGATCATTTGAGGGATCCCATTTTCTTGCTGATCCAGGAAGCTGCAGCCCAGCTCTTCTCAACCTTTGCAACCCTGCTGGGAACAAAATGGGAAAACCTGTCCATAATTTGCCCCAAATTCCCAGGTCCTAGCAGCCATGTCTCTGCAAGTGTTGGTTCATGCTGTACATCTGCAGTGCTTGGTTGGATCATTGGCAGTCTGAGGTTGGACACCTTGACCTCACTCTCCTGACCTTCCTGGCTGGTCCAGGCTGCACCATGGGCGACTTTGCCTTTACAGAGGGCTCTGCGCAGCCTGCGTTAATAAATCTGAGCAGAATCACCCCAAAACCTAAGGGAGGTCCCCGGATGATGGGAGGTGTATCTGAGAATGCCCTTTCCTATATGCTGGCTTGTGTGGGACCAGATTCTGCTTTTGCACCGAGTGGTGGTCGGTGGCCTTGCTGACAAATTCAATGTGACACCTCTGGGCTGGTGTTGGGACAGCCCGAGCAGGAGCAGTGGCCCCAGTGCGACTGAGGGAGCAGCACTGCCCAGCAAGGAGCTCTCTGCAAGAAGAGAATATGAAAATATGCAATTTTTATCCTCGATGCTGGGTTGCAGATAATGTCTCTCCCGAGCATATAGAATTCAAGACTGTGGTCGCTGCAGCTATAAATGTAACACCCCTGTATTTTCATTAGGTCTGAGGACAAATATGTTGACTGAAACCTTATCTGTTACATTACTCTAATGGCTTTAATGGGATGGAGCCAGCAGCCCCGGAGAAGTTCATGAAGGAGGCCCCGAGAGCGGTGGTGGGTTTCCCTGTGCCCAGATGTGCGCTGCCAGATGTGTCCAGCAATGTCCAAACTGCGCGGGAACCCCCGAAAGAAGCAGCAGCCCCTGTGCTCCGCTTGGAGCTCCATCAGAGCAAAGGACTTGGAGTCTCTCATCCGTGGGAAATTTCTGCAATTTTCTATATTTTGTTCCAAAGCAGAGGGAAACTTTCAAACTGTTGGAGTGTCCAATGAGCCACAGGATCCGGGTTTGGTCAATTCCACAAAATGAATGTTGTTCTGTTGTTTTACATGCCTATTTAGCAGGAAAAGAAACAACTATCCTGCATGCATAGCAAAGTGCTCGGTGAGATGCTCGTTTGGTTTTTGCAGTGGTGGGAGCTGGGGACACTGGAGTCCCTTGGCACATGCTGTGTGCAGGGTCCAACCTGCACTGTCCCCCGCTGTGGGATGCAGCCCCAATTGGTTTTCACTGGTGGATGCAAAGCGTGGATAGCCCTGGGTTTGGTTTCTTGCAAATGCTCATAGCTTGATAAGCAACCTGGAAATAAAAAACAAAACAACTTCCTAGAAATTATATTTTATGTTCTTCCTCCCACTTATTAATATAATAGGTCTTTTTTGCAGTACGTTCTGCTGGGATCTTACAGTTTTCTTTTCTGCTCTTGCTAAACAGGGGCAAGGAAATGTCCCTTGCATTCAGTTAGGAAGAAATCCAGCTAATTGCTACATCACATTTAGAGAAAAAAGCAAAGAGTAATGCTAAATTAACCACGTCCTAAAGAAAGACCTGCAGATATCCAGCACCTTGCTGTACACACGGGAAAGACATTTTTTCCCCCTGGCTGGGATAAATTGCCACTGGAACATCCTGATAGTGCTGATAGCAGCCTGGAAAAAAGCTTTTTCTGGCAGGTAGCAAATCCCATTGCTGCAAGCGAGCCCAGGGGATGCTGCAGCGGGGCCGTGCCGAACCGGAGCCCGCGTCGCCGTGTCAGCGAGAGGTCTGCACCAACAAAGAGCAAATTCATGGCTGGGCTCCCGGCGCACATGAGGTCATTTTCTGTTTGAGCTTGGCTCATTAGGCCCGCGGCCTTGTTGATACAGCTCGAAGTGAGGGTGACAAGTGTGACCGGGCTGCTGAATGAGGCCGGCCCGCGGAGCCGGGCGCACGGAGCGTCCGCATTGTCCTTGGCTGGGAACGGCACCATTAATTACGCCGAGCGCTCGGGCCGCGTTTCCCAGCCGCGTGTCTCGCCGAGGTCACTTCTGCTTCAGAATCGTCAGGTTTTGACAGCCGAATGTTTAACCAACACAGGGGCAGTTTGTCGGGAACAATAAGGGAGAGGTCCAGGTCACAGGACTTCATTAGGTAACTTCCTTCGCAGGGGCCGGGCCGGGTCTGGCCGCCTTCCAGATCGCCCATCAGCGCCCACCTCCGAAATGCTTCGTGTCACCCGCGCTCACAGGCTGCGTGTCACCACGGGGCTCCCGGCCCATGAGAGCGGAGCTCCCCGCGGCCACCCCTGCGGCCCGTGCAAAAAATGGAAAAATAAACAAACAGGAAAACCCCCACAGGAACTGCAAGATGCTAAGTGCAAAACGTTCCTTTGGGTCAGTTTTGTTTTGGAGCAAGTGTCTCTTGGGGTCTGCACCCCAAAACTCACCGAACAGGGAGGGCTGCACCAGCTTCTCTGTGCAGAGGGGCTGCAAACCCAGGGGCCAGCCCTGCAAACCCTGCACCTTGCCTGCAGAAACACTTTAGACAGAGCAAGAACACCCCTGAATTACTTTTTTTTTTCTTTTCCATTCTTGTTTTGCAACAATTATTGCTTGAATCAAACTTTATTTATCAAAACAAACAATTCTGAGCTAACCCCTTCAGGTCACTCTTTTCTCCTAATGCTGCCTAATAAAGTAATTATATAATTAGTAAATCACTTGCAGAAGTGATCCTTTAAACTCAGGGCAACAAGGGAATCTTTCACTCTCCGGACAAGGCACAACGGAGCATCTCGCATGCGAGGGAGGTGAAGGGGACCGCTGGCTACGCATTTTGCTCTAACCCAAGAGTTTATTCACTGCAAAGTCCTTTTGGGGGAGCTACTTATTCTCTAATGTTCTGGCGATGGTGAGATGCTAGAGGAGCTGTGGGATGATTAAGACAAACTAGCTTCCAAGTGCGCGGAGCATGAAGGGAAACAGAGAAGGGTTTCAGCAATGAGACAAAGAAAAAAGAGTTTATTTTAAATAAAGATTACAAAAATAACCTACTGTCAAAGATGATGTGAAAACCATTAAATAGCAATTTAACGTAATTATAATCATGGGTGAGCTAAGGGCTAGCTTGTACAATTACAATCCATCTTGCTGTCTGGATGGGCTATTGGGAGCCCTTCCTCCCAACTCCAGCCCTGCATTCCCACTGCGGAAGCGTCGCGTTTGGAGACTGGCGATGAAGATGTCGGGCTGGGACGAAGGCCCCACGCGTGGGAGGAGAGACCGGCGACCGCGTTAGCAGCAACCTAATGCACTTGTGCTCCAGAGCCCTGAGAAATAACATCTGCAAGAAGAAGAAACTTCAGAGGCGCTTGCTTTTGTGGGCAAAGCGCTGCCCAGGCACCATGGGGGCCTTAAAGCCACAGCTTGGAGGAATGTGACAATATCCCTTGGCATTGGTGGGAATCTCCATGGTGGGACACGCTGGGGACCCGGCATGGGCTTGGTGGGGAGAGGCTGGTGGGCAAGAGCATTTCCAGTCTGACATGTAGCCTCCTCGAGCCTTTCCGAGCTAAGAACCCATGAAAAGAATAATAAAACTGGTCTCTGCAATCTCATTTAGTGCTGGTTCAAAGGTTTCCGTAAGCACAGGAAGTTAATCAGAGGGACTAATTACGAGGGCTCAGACCTGCCCTCCGGTGCCTGCAAATGCATGGGGAGGCCAAGGCTGGAGCAGGAGAGGCAGTGGGATGTTTATCCGTGTCCTGGTCGCTGTGATGCGACGCATGGACCGGGCTGGTGGGTGCTACCAGCAGCATCACATCCTCATCCCAGCGTTCTCCTCATCTCTGTGCTCCTAGTTCCTCTTTGGGGCTGTCCCCAGACTTTAACCGACCACCATAAACCCGTCTGAAACACCCCACTTAATGCTCACCCCTGTCTATGGGGTTCCCTGCTCCCCTGCATCCAGGGCTCCTTTGGGGACGCATCCCTGGACCAGCACATCCCGAGAGCCGGGCGCTCCGTTCCTCCATGATCCAACTAACGGAGCAACCTTAACTGCAGCCGAACCGGGAGCGAGCGGATGGCAGCCAAGGCAAAGGGGGAGATGCCCAGAAACGCCGTTAGCAGCATCCGAGAGCTTGTTTCATCTCCGAGTTAAGGGGAACAGGGGATTAGCTTCATGCAAAAAGATTGTTCTTAGGGGGGAAATGCACTAATTAATTTGATTTTCATTTGGAAAAGAGGCGGCGATTTGAGAGCTGGAATTGCCCAGTTATTGCCAGAACATAAATTTCTCCTAGAAATGTGGCTGCAGTTTGTCCTAATCATATTCAACTTTAGGCAATGAAAATACTTCTTGCTATTTGTTTTGGCTTCCCTTGCTGTTACAGCGTCTGCAAAAATATGTCGTGCATGAAATGCTCCCCTATAGTTTGACAAGTTATTCCTTATGCTCGCTAATTTTTCATTAAGAAAAATGACAGAAACACCAGATACTCAGCAAGGTCCCGGCAACAGCTATGCTGAGATTAAAGATGGAGAAGTGCAGGGCTGCTGGAATTGCTTTGTCTCAATTATTTTAATGTTCTATTTATTAAAAAAAAAAAAAGTCCTGCACTTCTCTGCTAAAATAGCTGGAATTTTGCCCTTGTAAAACATGCGTGATAGGTTGTAATGTATAGTTTGTGTAAGATGAATCTGTTGGCTTTGTGTGAACTGTTACAAAACTTTGGGCCAAAAACTGCCTCTCGCTGGCTCCAGACGTGCTGTTACTTAAAGGGGGGCAATTATTGGTATTATTTTAGCAGAAATTAGAGGTTCCAAGAAAAATAACGGTCCCGCTGTGTAAGGCAGCAGAGACAAAGTGAGAACAGGCAGTCTCTGCCCCCAGCCCTCGCGCCAAGGCAAACGCTGCAGCTTTAGTGCACTCCGGGGTTGCAGTTAGTGCATTGCGGGGTGTCAGAAATAGCAAAATCCCTTGGGATCCTGTGTTGGAGGAGGTGCAGGAGATGCTCTGGGGGTAAATTCAAGGCTGCTGGAGCGGGAATGCCCCCTCCAAAGTGCACATGGAGGCAGGGGTTGGGCAGAGACCCCAGCATCCTGGGGAGATGGAGCAGGGCTTTAGGGATACCAGGACCCAAGGAGCCTTTGGGGACCAGGGAAACATCTACAGGGAAGGGGGCAGATCCTCAACTACACCCAAACCAGGTGAAAAGGTCCCGCCTTAGGAGGGGTATTTAAAGCAGAGCCTGGGGCAAGGCCATGGCTGCAGGGATCTGCTGTGGATGGAGGTGGCTGGGGACAGAACAGGGATCCCTGTATGGACCCCTGGGACAGACAGCACCAGGGAAGCACCAGGAGCCTCAGCACGGAGTCATTTACATGGTAATTAACAGCCCACTTCATTTTCCAGCCCACCAGGGTCCCGTGGGGCCTGCTGGTCCCCACGCCTCCCCGGCGGCTCACGGAGCAAGCAGAGCCCCCTGCTCTCCTGGGCCCCTGTTTCCTCCAGAACCTTTCCTGAACAGATGGGATAAAATTGCTATTAAAAGGAAAACATAAAGAAAAAATAAAGAAAGAATCCCAAGATAGGAAAATATAATGAGCTACGGGGAAAGGGAAAAAATAAATGCCAAGGGATATTTATACAGACGTTGGGAGCGGATAGATCATGGTGGAAATTCTAATTAAACCCATAATTTATTTCAACGGAAATAATAAAATTAGAGATGGACCCAAGTGGCAAAACTCAGATGTGTATCAGGATCCAAAGGGCAGGGTCTGAGCTAACTCTGCTCCAGGAGCTGTTGTTCTACATTAACACACTGCAGATGCCCCATCTGGGTGGTGCCTTCTCCAAGCACACTGACCTCCAACCATCCCTAGAAATGAAGAGATAACAGGTGGGATAAGTGATTTTTAATACTAGCTGCTGCTTTGGCTGACTAATCTCAGTGCCTGGAGTGCAACCCCATGTCCCCAGCCCAGAGCCCCTCATACCCGGCTGCTGTTTCAAGCCCCAGCTCCTTCTCTGGAGGCCCGGGTTGGGATTTTGCCTGCTCCTTCCAAACTCTGAACATCCAAGGAGCTTATGAGTCATGTTTTCCACTCCTTACTATTTAACATGCCACTTTCAGTCAACGTGTTTTACAGACAAATTTGCGATTGGAAGTATATGCTTTTAATAATGACAATGTATTTTCCCTTCCTCCACCCGCTCCGGACCCTCAATTTGCAAAATAGGGAAAAGTATTTTAAATGTGCAGATCAAAATTACACCCCAGCTTAAACACGTCGCTGTTGGCACAAAGATCTCAGTTCTCAGCCAAGACTTGCAACTAAGGTTTCTGCTCCTCTCTTTTATTGACTTCTTTTTTGTCCTTCAAGAGTGCAAATAGCCACTTACCAAAAATACATTAACCCCTACGCAGGGGCTCTAATAGGTTTCCTCGTGTCTCCTTCTTGCACTAATACACAGTGTTTCCCAGCTGCAGGTGCTGCTCATTGCAAGGTGACCATGAGAAGTGTCTCAGCTGGCCCAACCTGCCTCGGCTCCTTGCGCTTGGATTTGGAGCAGCTGATGGTGTCTGTCCGAGAGGAAGGGTGTTTTCCAGGTACAGGTTATGCGTTTTCCTTAAATTGGAAGGTTTGGGTCCTCTGTGAATACCAGCTAGTTTGTCCTCATGCCTCCTTTGAAAGGACCGCTGAGTTTCTCAGATGTGGTGGCCTTCGGTGCACTGAGCAATCAAAGAGGGATCATGGCTGCAAAAGTGCAGGGCTGTGTTTGCAGCTGGAGCAATCAAATGCAAAGGGCTCTTGGGCTGCACCTGCACTGTGTTTGTGTAGGGCCTTTACAGCAGGAAGCACCCTTCCCACTGAGATACCCACAGGAAAAGTGAGTGGAGATATTAGTTTGAAAATGGAATATTCCATGACATGCCCCACAGGGAGCATTTTGTCCCCTGACACACATAGGGCACACAACCCTGTGGTGCAGTCTGGGGTGTTTCAAGCTTCTCTGCTGTCTTCTGAACCCTGTGGCCTTAGGGAATAAATGTGTATGTGGACACACACTCACCATCATCAAGGAGCTGGGAATTAACCAGAATAGAAAATGTGCTTGCTTGATTTAGCTCAGTTAGTAGAGCCATGATGGAGCATCCAGATCGTCAGGAGGTGGATGGAAGGGAATAGTGTCCAGCCTCCTCGCTTTGCATCTTGTGTGGCTGCAGGGCTTGTCTGGGGGATGTTGGAGTAAAGGATTTGTCCCCTGTTCCTGCTTGATGCAAACAATGAAAGAGATTTGGCCTCCTCCAACACACCTGGAAATGAAGCCTGGTCGCTGTCCTCGAGGCCTCGTTGGCTCCTCATCCTGCAGCTCTTGGCTGGTGGCTGCGCTGGTGTCAGGTTGGACTGATGTGCACGAGCATCTGCATCTCCACCGGGTGGGAGTTAGCACCAGATGGAACCGTAAGATCAGTATATGGTCTGCATAATTAAGAATCATGTTTTTAATTGTGCCTTTTCAGTGAGTGTTTCAAATGCTTATTAATTCAGCAACGCAATTGTTCATATAGGGAACAGCTGCAATAAATATATATGTATTCATCTTTTAAATATATATAAATATATACATGCATTTTTATGATATGCATTGAAAAAGCTGTTCATTGTGCAAAGGGATGGATCTGAGGACGACCAGCAAGTGCTGCCTTGCATTTCTGAAAGCTGATATGGCAGCACGGCAGGGTCATGACTGGTGGCAGAAACAGTAAAATGTCCCTGTGCAAAGGGGTTATGTGATAACCGATTAACCTGGCAGGTGAAGGACAGCACGGCTGGTTTTGTCCTCAAAGCAACCTGAGCTGGGTGTGCTCCACCAGACACCATCCTGGCAGCCTGTGGGCTTTACACTCAGATGAACTGGATGCTGCTGGTCCTTAGCATCAATAATTCCCCTTGAAAAGCTGAAATGAAAGATTAGGCGTTCTGTAGGAAAATAATGCTATTTGGCCATTCTTTCAGACATTTAACCAGAGCAGATGGCTGATAATCAAATGCTATGAACTGGTGACCTGGACACTCCGTGGTCACCTGCCTGCCTTCCCACAAGCACCCAGCAGCATGTGAGGATGAGCAGAACCCCTGCACGATGCCTTCCCCTCCTGCACAGGGAGGAAGCCGTAGAAAACACCCCAGCTGCTCTCTGCTGGAACCTTAAGAAAGAAAAAAAAAAAGAAAAGAAAAGAAAAGCTTTGAGTAATTTTGAAGTCTGAGGGCTGCAGCCTCCTCTTGCTGATGTGAACAGCAGTTTCCCTGGGCTCTGTTCAGACTTCGTGCCCTCGAGGTGCTCAGCCCGCCCTGCCCTCCAGCAAAGAGGATGGATGCTCCAAAGCCTCCGCTGCTCCGAGCACTAGTTACTTTTGGAGGAAATCCCCCAAACCAGGATGGACTGTCCAGCGAGGCAGTGCTCTCTTTCAAGGAAGAAGCTGGACCTTTTGCAGAGGGTCTCCGTTGTCCCGGTGGCGATGCCAGCAGCCTCCTGCTTGTCCTGTGTGCTCCAGCCGCCGTGACTGCACCGGGCAAGCGCACACTGATGGTTTTCATTTGGATGAATGGCCATGTGGTGCCTTTTCCTGTTCCAAGCAGCTCTGGTCTCCCAGTGAGAAGATTTTGGGTTGCTTCCACTCATTAGTGTCATTTGGGGAGGCTGGAAGCTTGTGCTCTGCTAATGTCATCCTGATATGCAGCTCCAGATGGAGCCTAAAGAGGTGACATGGGCGGATTTGCTGTTGGCCCGGAATGAGTCCGGTCCTCCGGGAGCAGCAGCATTCCCTACAAACAGGTCCATCCTAGGCAGCACAGGTGGGACCCAGAGCCAACGTGGGTGCTGCAGGCTCGGGTACCACCATCTCCTAGTGGTACCAGGTAGGGATAGATTGCGGAGAGCCTTCCAGCAGTAAATTCCCTGGCGTCTGGCAGCAAAAGCTGGACCCCTAATGTCACCCGAGCACGGTTACTCAGTGGCTTAATTTATATTAAATGTGGCTTCATCATTCAAATCATCTCAGCGCTCTTCTGTTTGTGCAGGTAATGATGATATAGACTCATTTATGCAAGATTATCCTTTTATCACATTTCCAGACTCATTTATGAGGCTCATGTTTTCCCCCCAAGGGCATCATCAAGTGAGTTAAGTTGTACTATTTGCCTCCCGCCGTGAACTGGCAGGAGCCTACTTCATTGACTGATGAGGACTGCTGCCTTCGCCAAATAGGGTCTGGGTGATGGATATTTTACTTGTGAATATTATAGCTGGAAATTAGCATGTTTATTGAGGTAGAATGCGTTTGTTTACATTCTGCTACCCATGGTATTACCTTTTATGACCTGAGTTATTTAGTTGAAGATAAGCATAAATGGTCCCTGTTTGGGGGAGGGGAGAGAGAAGATGAAAAAGAAAAAAATTAATGAAGTATTAGATATCAAATTATGCCTTAAGTAACTCTGTTTGACAGACGCTTATCCACGAGCTGTCTCCATGCTTAGGTGAGCTGGCTCCGTGTCTTCTCCTTGGGTAGACCACAGGGCATCCCATGAGCAGTAAGAGCGATGGAGCTGGTTCAGTTTAGCCTATTTTTGCCTACCTAAAACAAGGCTTTTCATGGAGGAAACCCACCTCATCTGGAGCTGGAGGGATTATGAAAGCAGCTGGACATACGGGAGCAGGGACAGGAGGACGGGCAGAATGGAGAACGCTGTGGATTCTCATCCGTGCTGCTGGATGGTCCTCCAGCCACCCAGCAGCACCTCTGCCTTCTTTCCCAGGCCACATCTGTCCAGATGTTGCTTTTTGCAGAGCTGAGATTTACTTCTCTCCCCCATTCCAGCCAGCACGTGTGTCCAAGCTCCTTCCCTTCTCCACCACAGTAGTGACACCAAATGACTACTAAATGACACCGTCCCATGGGATCCCACAGGGGCAGGAGGGAGCCCGAGCAGCACATTCCAGGGAGGGTGGACCCCTTCCCTGAGCTGGGAAAGCTCTGGCCTATGATATAATATAAAAAGTGCCCACTCATTATGGCCACCTCATATATGAGCACATGTGTCCTGGGCATCCCCCAGGGACAGCTGTGGACACCGACACAGGGCACTTTGCTGGTATGTATTTGCGTTGCACTTTTGGGAATGATTGGGTCCATCACCAGAATTACCCTCAAATTTACTCAAACCAGGCCAGCTTTCACAAGAGGCTTTCAATGGGCACCAGGAGCTCAAGTTCATGCAGGAAAAAAAGAGGTGATTTTTGCAATGTCAGTAGAGCAAGATGATCTATGAATTAATCCTTGCTACTGGCTGGTCATATGTGGAAGATATTTGTGTGTTTGCTAGGTACCTGAGTAAGGGATTTGCCAGGTAAATACCCAGTTGGAGGTGGAGGTGTGAGAGCAAGTGCTCCCAGTTCAGTTCCAATCAGGTGATTGCATCCTGCAGGGCTGTGTCAAGATTTAATTTTATTATTATTATCTATCAAGCATTCTCACATTTGGTTCATGCCCATGAATGAAAATGTTTTTCATCGAATCAGAGAAATGTTGTTTACTCTTTTTACTCTTTTCCATGAACATTCGATTCCAAATCTTATGCTCTTTAAATATATATTATCACTTTTTGCCACTCTGGGCTTTGGTTTAGGCGCAGGGAGTTTATTCCAGCACGTGCATGAATATCCCCATGTGGATCCTGGTGAGCGGCATGGACTGAATGTGTCTTGCTGGCCACGGTCCTTCCATTCCATGTGGGTCTCCAGGGTGAAGTGGAGATGGATACAACCTCCCTGTTGCAATAACTAGTAATAAAAATTATGATTGCCAATATCTGGGAGGCAGCACTTGTGAATAGCGAGATGAAGCGAATTAACAGCTTGAAAAATTGCTGGCGCTGGTTGAAAGTGAAGCTGTAAATGCGGAGATTGCTCCCACCGTGACACTGCTCCCAGCAACAAGCGGTGCAAGCAGGGATGTTCCCTGGCCCCCCAGGAAATAATTCCCAGTCTGGGGCTCCTCGCAGCCACTGGGAATGTCACTTGCAGACCTCTGTGGATGTGGAAAAATGGGCCCAATGTTTTGTTTTTTAAATTATTTTTCTATTAACATGAGTGTTTTTTTTTTTTTTTTTTTCCCCTGGGAGGTTGTTTGTGGGGAGGAATTGATGTGTTCCTCCCCAGGATGAATGACAGGGTTTCTCCCAGGTATGCCCCACTCACAGCACAATTCCTGCTCGCTGGAGTGTTGGGATCCAGACCGGAATGGGATGGGAACCTGTTGCCTGTGTCACCTGTGACAATTTGCCAAGCAGGGTCATTCCATCCTAACCTTTTCCTCTGGCCAAAACTTGGAGACACATTTATTCTCTGTGCCCCTTTGTGCCCCTCAGTTGTTGTGGGTGCTCTTGCCATCCACACCAACTTCCCATCTAGTTCCTACTTTTTGCCTTAATGATCTCATGGTGTAATAAATTCGTCACGCTAATTGTGCGTTATGTAGCAAATGCTCAAAGCAAACAGCTTGCTGGATAGGCTAAAATGCATCTGCATGGAGTGTTCATCGAGCGATTATGAATAACCTACAAGTTTTAAAAACAGTTTCTCTGTGAGTAATTTGGATGTTTGCAGCAAAGTGCAGCATTTGCTGAATTAATTAGTCATTACAAATATTTTGCTGAGCTCTGGTGGCACTGCCTGCTGCTGCACAAAGTTTTTTTTTCCCATTGCACCTGTACCATTTCTGTGACATGTAATGCTTAATTGCAGCAAATTACTCCTGCTAGAGCAATATGAAATACAACTAACTTGGGGGAAGTAGAGGTGTACTTTAATTAAATCATCTTGCAATTAGTCTTGAGTGATGAGGTAAAACGTTTATCTCTGTGCAGACGTTACCAAACCATAGAGGAGATGTGAGGTGAGGACATGCTGAGACTGGACATCACACTCTGATCAGCTGTTCAACTATTTGATATTTCTTAGATGCACCCACATGGCTCTTTTTGAGCTACTTTTTTCCTAATAGCTGATTGTGAACATCCCTATTTCTGGTGTCAGAAGAATTGATTGAACTAAAATAATTATTTTCTGAAAGTGCCAAATGTGGGTATAACATCCCAGTTTGTTCTTTCCACGAGCAATCTTGCCCCCTGAGAAATCAGGGATGGCACCTTCCAGAGCAGCGTTAGTATGCAACAGAGTTTTCACTATGTGTTTCCCTCGGAATCCTTTGCTAGAGAAGGAGAAGACGGGCTGAGTGCTTCCAAAAATCCGACTCCAGACATTCTTCAGCACTGGGTGCAGTTTCCCTGATGGCTTCTTGTTTATAGTATTTTTGGAGAGTCAAAATATGCTTGCGGTCTGGCCAAACCCTGATATCATGAGTGATGCTGAAGGCTTGGATTGGCGTATTGAACCTTCTGAAAAAGAAGGTGGTCTTGTCTGAAGACATGGAAGTGACTCTGGGGAGCCCAATGTGGATGTCTCCCTGCCTCAGATCTAGGTGTGGGTCACACTCTGGGAACCTAGAACCAAAGGACTCTCACGCCGGAGAGTCACTGTGAACATTGGAGACCTGCTGGGTCTGCACATCAGCTCCATGGCCCTAGCTGAGACTAGGACCAAGTTCAGGTGAAGTCTGGAGTAAATCAAGGAGACTAGTGGCAGAATATGAACAAAACCAGCAAAACCAAGAAAATTAGAAGTGTTGATAGCAATTCCCTCTCCTCTTATCAGACCTGAGTATTACAGGAATATCAATGCCCTCTCGGTGGCTACAGTCCAGGGATTTGGCACGCTTTGGTGCAAAACATCAATTCTTTGAGGCTTAGAAGACTGTGCACATAATGATAAAACCTCAAGCCCCGCACCCCTGTGCAGTCAGTGCATGGTATGTTCAACAGTATGTATGTGTGTTTGATGGAGACATCCATAAGTGAAGAGCTGGCTTGAATTTAAATCTTTGGCCTGCATTAGATTGCGTAACAACCTTAACGTTACTTAAATGTAGGTGTTTTGTGCGGGGTGCATGCGCACATGTGTGTGTGTGCATTAATAGCAATTTGTGATAGATGCCTTTGGGGCCCACGCATTCAATAACAAAAAGGGAGTTTTTATGGGAGATAACATAACTGTTTGCAATTTGGCTATTCATTGTATCTTTGGCATTTTATGTACTGCATTAGCTAAGGCAATTTCATGCATATGGATATAATGCATTAAGTAGAAGCATTTAAATATAGTGAAACTAATTTTATGATGATTAGTTGAAGGAAAACATTGCATTCGTATCATCTATATAGGAGCCAATTTGCATGAAAATGCCCAAAGTTGCTATGCCAACATTTTCTGTGTTGTCGGTCGGGGTCGTCTCTGTGTCAAGACTTTGTATTAAAAATCGGTCTCCAGTGCCCATGTCTTTTAATTCATTGCAAGCTGTAGGCCATTTGCTCACAAAGCGCTTGCAGTAAAACAAATGAATAGCTAAAATACTCATTTGCATGATTCCCATTTGAAAACGATTCCCCTGAAATTAAGGAAGCGTGTTACTCGGTTGTGAAGATGGATGGGCAGATGAGCCATGCAATTAATATTTTTCGGCATTCTCTTTTAAAGCCCTCCTAAGACTAAAAGCAACACATGCTGCCTCCCAGACAAATTGGGTCCCGCAACAGTTCCAGGGCTGCCATGGCAGCAGCTTGTTCCCACTCTCTCCCCTTTATTGTCTCACTTACATTATGCAGTAATTAAAACTATTTACCATTCCTACTTATCTGCCATCTGCTGCCATTGAAGTTCCCTCTTCTTTATAAAGCCATCTTAAAGAGCAACAAGAAAAGTACCAGATTCAAGGACAAGAGGGAGAAAAAAAAAGGAAAAACAGAAATCCTGTGTTTTTTATGAATAGGCAGCAGAACAGTGCTGAGTGCTGGAAGAGGATGGGCGCTTCCGTGCCTGGCGTCATCTATGTCCCGACCATCGTGGTGGGAAAGCTCCTGGCTGGGCCAGTAGTGGAGGGGAATGACTGTTCATCCTCATCTTGTAACTCAGGCTCTGTATTATTTACAGTGACTCTAAAATTTTCACCCAAATCCCGTTAGCCTAATTGCCTGCAAGAGCATTGCTGAGGGAGGGTGACACTGGACACGTGGTGGCACCTCCGAGCAGCATCTCGCTTGGCCACAGTGGTATTAAAACTGCAGCTGATTTGGGTGATTTTGTCTCGATTTGGTTTCTAGGAAGCCCTGGCAATTTGAGGAGGTTTCCGACCACAATTCATTTTCTCACTATGGTTTTCCTTTCTAAACGCTGAGTTCTTTATTGCAACAATCTTCGGTGAAACTCAGGGGGGTTTTTCTACCCTCTCCTGAACTGAGGAAAAGGGGGAAGGAAGACAACAGAAAGCTCTGTTCTGGCTTGCATCCTCCCAAAATTCCAGCAAAAGTAGAGTATGGAAGAGCACAAGTTGTTGTATCAAATTCCTTATGGCTGAAATCAAATAAAAGCGAGTCCTTCTAGCTCTGGGGGGACAGCAATGGGGTTATCCCTGGATCCAGCCTGTTCCCAAGTTTGGGAGCATGGGAGCATCTCAGGGCATGGAAGGACCCCAGGTTTGGCCAGGCCCAGCCCCAGATCAGCCTCTCTTTGCTGGGAAATGGGCAGTTTTGCCCTGTCTGTGCCTGGCCTCCCACTGGGCTCCTTCACATGGCATTTGGGCAGGTGGCTGCAGTGCAAAACTTGCAAATATTCCTTTCAGGCAAAGCTGGAAAAGACAGGCTGCATTTTCTGTGGTCCAAACCATCCTACGTTACCATCCCTCATAGCAAATGATTTTGCATCACAACCCCACAAAAAAAAAAAAAAAGAAAAAAGAAAAAAGGAAAGAATTATGATCAAGATCCCATTTCAAACAAGAAAATAAAATATATACGTAAAAGGAAATATTTTAGGTAGGAGTTGAATAGCAAATGTTTTTTGGTCTCCGTGGGGAGTAATGATCCACAACAAGGACACAATTCTATATGCATGTAATATTATCACATGCTTCAAAAAGCTTTTAAATCACATAAATGCAGTTATGGACCATTGTACAAAATAAACATTCTGCTTGCGTTTGGGCTGGTTTTAGTTCTTTGATCTAAAGCAAGGCTTGCAGATTTTATTGCTTTGTAAATTAAAGCAGCTTTGATTTGATTGAACTAAATTAATAAGACTTCTGCCTTGTTGCAAAATAACTACAACAGCATATTCTGGCTGCACCGCACATCAGAAAACTGCAGCCTGTAACAGTTGCACTGAAGCTTCATGGAGGATTTCAATATCTATTTTAATTAAAACAAAAGCCTATGTAGCAGTAATGTTCTCCTTAAAGAGCAAAATCTTAAAGAGTCCTTTTAAATCTATTTTAATACGTCTTAAGGACTGGAAGATAAATGATAGGAGGCCCAGGCTCTGACAAGGTGATTTTTTCTGGGTCCTTTGAATTTCCTTCGTGCACATCGCAGGCACGGCTCATTTTAAGAGAAACCTCCCCATGGCTTAAGGCTCTCTATGGGCTCCAGTGCCTTTTTCCCCATCCCTTCCTCATGCAGCAAGTTCAAAACCGGGCACATTTCTCACTTCAGTTTCATTTGCCAAAAAGCCCTAAGCCAAAGCAGCTCTTTTAAACCTGCAACACTAATAAAACAGGCGGGTGAAACGGCGGGTGCTGTATCCCAGCCCGCGGAGCCTCCGCGCTCCTCTCCCACCACAGCAGCCCCGAGCCCCAACTTTTCCCCTCTCCTGCCTTTTTTGCAAGTGCTTTTACCACGGCGCCGAGCGGCTGCCGACAGGAAACGCTGCTGCTTCGGTTCGGTCTGGAGGCAATTTTGCTAATCCCTGCGGTGGAGTTGCTAAGTTACCCTCTCCCGAGGCCCTGCGCTGCCGCTTTCATGGGGGAAAAAATGGGGAAAAAAAGAGAATTTAAATCTATTCTTCACTGAATTACTCGAGTTTGGAAAAGCCACGTCTGTGAATGCCGAGAGCCTGCAGGGATGAGGTTTAGGAAGCGCTCGGTCGCCTCGAGCGACTCCTTTTCTTGCATGTGAGCCCTGCTTTCCTTCACCTGGACGGATGCTGCAACTAAAACACTTCGCCCGGTTCCTCCTCTGCACTCGCACATAGGGAGGGTTTGATTTCCAGTGCTGATAGGGAAGGCAAGGAGGGAGGAAAGCAGCCGTCGGTGCCGGCATTTCCGTGTGCAGGAGCGTGCGGGACACGACAGGCGGCGGAGGAGCCGAGCGCGGCTGTCACCTGCAGGGACAGGCGGTGGGTGCGTTGAGCTGCCTCCTGGAAACTGAGGGAAGCTGTTAATCCTGCAGCTTTACTCCAGAATATTGGAAGGATAGAAGCTGTTTCCCAGGAAGGGAGAAGGAGTTTGTTGGTGGGGAGTCAGTAGCTCCAGAAGCATCTTCCATCCTGCAGTGATGCTGCATGCACCAGGTGATGCTGCATGCACCAGACCCCGCATCCTGCATCCTGGCTACCCAAAATGCAGCCGTTGCAGCAAAAACCAGCCAAAGGCAAGAGGCTGCCATGAGTTTGTGAGTGTACCAGGGTGAAAAGCCACTGGAACACCCCAGACTGGCCAAAATCACTGCAGGACACGCAGCTACCAGGCCCTGCCGTAAATTAAAGCAATCCAATTAACAGTGGGACAAAAGTCACATTTAGGAAAAAAAACAATTTTCCAGCCTTGCCGAGGGGCCCTGGTTTGCAGCAGAGCTCCTGTTCCCCAGGAAGTTTGCCTTGTTGTTTGATCTATTCTGCACATCCCTATTAAATAACTAATTATTTAACATCTTTTAAAGCTTTGCTATATATTACAGCAGGCAGGACACAAATGGCTGCTTTTAATAATATAAAAGCCCATTAGCTTCATTTACTGTTAATGTTAAAATAAACATGAGGCAATTTAGATATACTATTCCAATTTCACGGAAACTTTGATGTTTTTCTTCTCCACTCCCATAATTAAGGGAAAAAACTACTAATGATATTAAGTTTGTACAGTGTTAATGACAGAAACAAGCTGCAGTAGAAATTGCAGCCATTAATATGGAAAAATAAAATATTTAACATGGGAGATAAATGAAAGCAATTTTAATAAAGTAAAATGAAGAAAATTAATTTTAGAAACTTTCAGTATTTTTAAAAGCTCCCGGTTTATGACACATCTTGTGCAGTTTTCTGCCCTGGCTTATTTATTGGCAGTATGGAAACGGATCCTGGTTGTTATTTTTAACGGCTGCCTCTTTTCTCTTTCCATCTCCCAGTTTTGTCCCTAAGGGCCCCGTTCTGCCCTGTTTTGCCCCAATGGGAGCTGCAGATGGGCTTGTCCCATGCCGCAGCATCCCGAGCATCCCGCTATGCCGTGGGCAATTCCAGGGGATGCTCGGGTGGGAGAAGGCCTGCCGGGATGTGGGATGCAGAAGGCGGGATGTGGGATGCGGGAGGTGGGATGCGAGAGGTGGGATGCAGGATGCGGGAGACGGGAGGCAGGATGCGGGATGTGGGATGCGGGATGAAGGATGTGGAATGCGGGAGGTGGGATGCGGGATGAAGGATGTGGGATGTGGGAGGTGGGATGCGGGATGCAGGAGGCGGGAGATGGGATGCGGGATGTGGGAGGCGGGGGTGCGGGATGCAGGATGTGGGATACAGGAGGCAAGATGTGGGCTGCCACTTCCACGTCAGCCGCTCCATCCCGCTCGCGTGCCACCGTCCTTCCGCGCGAGCTGCTTTCACAAGCAACGCGGTGATTCACTTCATTCTGACTCATTTATTTACAGGAAATGATTAATCAAATACATTATCTTCGTCACCATTAATGGCCTCGCAGACAACCCGAGGAGCTGGCAGCCCCTTCCATCTGTCACCCCACGCGGCTGCTGCCGCTGTCACTGCCCTACCTGGTGACAGGGTCCCTGCTGCCACCCGGCGAGGACGCCGGGCTCCATCCAGCAGGAGCAGACGGATGTGCCAGCCAAAGGGAGGAGCATTAAGGGATTTAACCAGCTGGAAGTGCAAGGCTTCTCCCAAGGAAAGTGTCAGGAAAAGCGGACCGAGGTGCCCAGCGATGCCCGGGCTTCCCAAGCCTGCCAGAAGGACACTGAGTTGCACATATCGAGCACTAAGAATTACGGTATCTCTCGAACCTAAAGTGTATAATTAAATTATAGCATCTGAGATTGGAATTGCTTTTCACTTGTAGAGAGAAAAAAAAAAGACATTTTAATAACATGTCATAAGTTTTACAGTTATTGGATCTTCAAATTGTTTACAAAAGCAATACTGTTAAATTGCATTTTTTTTTCTTAAGTCTTTTGATAAAAAGAATAAACTAACAATAACGCTCCCAGGAGGTAAAACAAAATTGCATTTCCTTTTTGTTATTTGTTTAATTATCCATTCAGCCAGTCAGTATATAAAAGTCATTTTCAGCAGATTCGTTCGGAAAGTCACCAGCTCCAGCTGTAACGGGTAGAGAACATCCAACTCTTAGTTAACATTAATAAGCCCCGGAGGATCCCAGAGGCTGAGGCACTGCACCCTTTTCCTGCCATTTTGGCTGGCAATTCCAGGGTTTGGAGCAGACAGAAACTTAATGTCACGGCACCTCCGGCGAGGAGCGGCTGAGCTGGGGTTGTATGAGGGGAAGACCCCAAAATAGGTTATAAACCAGCATTAAACTGAGTGCAGGCAGCTGCATCGAGGACCCATCTTACCCTATGCAAATAATAAACCAAATAATACACTGCAAATGCTGCAGTCACCTAAGTATTTCAACCCCAGGGTTGACTTCCCAGCTGGAATATGTCCAAAGGGAGGCTGCTCCTCAGGGTGGTTTTAGTGGTTTTGAAATGCTATCCCACCAGTGGGAGGGAGGTTATTAAGGACAGTGAATTATTTCAATAACTTTTTGAGTCCTGAAGATGTTTGTCTCCTCATTTGCACATTCCTTGTGGGATCCATCAAGGCCAGAAAGCTCAAGGATAGAAATGGATAAAAGAGAACAAGTGTGCACAAGGCATCACAAGGAATAGGGATAGGTCGGTGCAGGGCGATCCCTTGGGACACGATAAGAGAGGGGGAGATGGGAATTCAGCTTGATCGAATGGGGCTGGAGCCGACACAGTTCAGCAATTCCCAAAGTCCTGGTCTTGGTAGAGCCCATGAAGGGATACTTGGATCAGCGCTCCTAGCTCTAGGCACTGGCGGGGATATTTACAGCACAAAACGAAGAGCAAAACGAGACTTGCTCTGGGTCAAGCTGCCATCTCCTCCCTGCTGCAGGTAACTCTGTTGTGGGATGGGTTTGTGGTTGGACGTGGTGACGTGGAGGGGCTTTTCCAACCATAAGGATTCTATGGGACCGTGCGTTCTGCTTATTGAAACAAATGACGATGCTGGGAGCTGGACCACGGCGGGGCAGGGTCCGTCCCAGGCGGCTGCACCATGTCCTCGTAACTCCTGCTTTCCCTTTTTCTGCTCTTCAGCCAAAAAAAAAAAAAGAAAAAACAGAAAAAGGAAAGAAAAACAAATTTCTTGGTAACAGCTGTGTTTCCTTAGCAAACAAATGTTCCCTTAAAACCTCCACGATGACGAGTTGACAGTAATGAACTAACATCTGTCCCATCCGCACACTTTTTGGCAGCGCCGGAGCCTCGGAGTGAACGTTCCCTAATGCTCACCAGATCCCGCAGCACCTGCCATGCGCAGCCAGCCTCGTCCCGCGGCCGCTGCATTGACAACAGATGTGAGGGCTGGGAGAAAAAAGCTTCCCCTTGGTTAATGGCATGGATCAAACGAAACAACCCTTGAACATGGAGTGCGTTGCTCCTCCTTGCTGGGGCATGAGCTTTGCTCTTAACCCTTGCTGTGCTGCCAGGAGGGAGCCCTGGGGACACGGCAGGGCACAAAGAGGAGGGTCTGGGCAGTGCTGGCCCTGGGACGTGCAGAGATGTGCGGGAGTTTCTGCAGGATGCGGCTGAGGGCAGCAGAGGGACAGGAATGATGAACGTGGAGGCAGCACCGCTGCAGCGGCTCTGAGCCTGCCTGCAGCAAATGCAACAGCGGGACAGGGTGAGGAAGGATTTCCCAAGGAGATGGGGGGAGCGTTGCTGCTTCCTGATGATTAAGAGCAGAAAAAGTGCCCTGTAGTGCCGTAAGTCAACAGCAAAGTCCTAAGGGAGCAGATCTGACCGGGTGCGTTTGAGCACACTGGACTTTGCAGCTCACGGTTGCCCGCTCGCTTTACCCAGCTCTGCAACAAGGGTATTTTACACCCGAACCGGATAATCGATAGCCATGCCGGCAGGTGGAAGTCGCTCCTTCCTCTGCTCTTATCTTGAAAGGAAGGAGCAAACTCTGCTCTGCTTTCAATTGGGAAGCGGGAGAGAGCCCGGAGCGCGTGGCCGGGGAGCCGGCGCGGAGCAGAGCAGGGGCAGCCTGTCCCGCTCCACTCACAGAGCAGGTTGAGGAAACAGCAGCCTTATTAGTCATAAAAATTAGATGATGGAGACACTTAAGGGGAGCACTCGGATAGGAAGAGCCAATTTGGAAATGTATTAGCTGCAAAAAGCTCAGCACATGGATGCAGTCAGGAGAGCCATGCAATCCTGAGACATATGGATGCGGAGCGAGTCAGAGGCCACCCAGGCGTTGCCTGTTGTCACCTTGCGCAGGGTGCAGAGTGACCCGACCTTGGGATCTTGGAGAGAGCTTTCCCTGAAGGAGGCCGAGCTGGAAGGGACCAGGAGCCTCTGCAACAGGAGCGTCCGAGCGGCCAGGGTCTATCCGGGCTCCAAGCTCGCAGGGAGCGAGCAATGGATGCACCCGGAATGGGGACATCATCCCGCGTGGCTCCTGGCCAGGAGTTTCGTGGCGGACGCACCGCACAGCGGCCTCCAGGCCGGCCCCGGCGCGTGGAGGCTCCATGTGCTGCGCGCCGGCAGCCACAAGAGAGAGCCCGAACTCCGAGCAGGCGGCCGCGGCTCCGCTGCCGTGCGGATGCGGGAGCTCAAGGGCACGCACACGGAGCCGGGAGGGACATCAGTGTCCCTTGGAGGTCACCGAGGCCACGCTGCTCCGTCCCCGGGCGAGCCCCATGCTTGGGGTTGTGCGGTGATCGCAAGCGTCTGCGCTTGGATCCCAAGAGGTTGTTGTGAGTGTGTAACACAGAGCACACGGGGATCAGCAACGCCTCCTGGGCTGAAATTGAGAGTTCTCAGCCCATTTGGCACAAGAGGTGCAGCAAAGTCGAGCCTCAGCCTTGGGGTGCATTGATTTTGCATATTGACATATTTGGCGTGTTGATTTTGCACTTTTTTCACCAAATTCATGGCAAAAGTCACTCTTTTGTGCTCCTCCTTTTGCCCGGGTGTCCGACTGCAGCGATGTGGAATGGAATGGAGCTGGGAACGCTCCCTTTCCGCGCTGCTTTGAGGGCTCTCGCTGTGAGGGTTTGCTCACTGCTGTGCTGAGTTTTCCTGCTGCAAGGAAAGCTGAGCTGAGCCAAGCTGAGCCAAACTGAGCTGCTGCCCTTTGCATGGGCCAGATAAAGTCTGTGCTTGTTCCTGCATCCTCTGCAGCTGGTCCCCTCTCTAGAGCCGATAAATGCCCACTATAAATTGGCAAAACGTGACTTTAGGGCAATTTTAACACTAGAAATGAAATGATTTCCCTGGTGCTTCTCTAGTCCTTCCTCCCGCCGAGTCACTTGGGGCCCGATGAGAAACACAGTGCGCTTCCAGTGAGGATTTACAATGAAGAACAGAGAAAAGCCGAGGAAAAACACTCGGAAAGTCAGGATGCCTCCGCCAGAGGAAACACAGTGCAGTAGGAAGGAGAAGGATCCATGGATGGCTCCGGGCCAGGGTGCCAGCACAAATCTGGTGTGGTGCAATCCCAGCTCGTGCATGGGGTCTTGCAGTGATGAGAAGGTATCAAGGTCTGCGCTGAATCCATCGAGGGCGGGTTTAGGACCAGTGAAATTGCGTGTCCTGTGCATGGGGCATCGCCCTCAGTGGCTCATGTTGCCAGGCCAGGGGGACCCTCGTGGTCACAGCCCGGGAAGCCCCCAACTCTGTTAGTCCTCGTGTCCCCAGCTTCGGCCCAGGGACCTTCCTGAACCTGTGACTAATTCAGTGCCTGCCCCGAGGGCACGGGCGGCTGCGGGGAGGCCCTGCTGGTGACTCATCCCGGGGGATGGCTAAAAACCAGGATAAAGGACAAAAGGATAAAACCCAGCCCAGCTCAGAGCCAACTGCTGAGCTCTGTCACCTTGTGATGCCACCACCAAGTCCCACCAAGCCAGAACCTGGCCAGCCACGTGTCAGTGGGGACCACGTGCTGCTGGGGACAGCGCGGTGCCACCGAGACGGTCATCCAGGATGGACATCCCACTTCATACCCCTCTCCAGCAGTGGCAATTGGCAAGGTCTGGAGCTGCCTGAGAGGATGGAGAAGTACCTGGGCATGGATATTGTCCATCTGAAGTACCTGGGGATGGATGTTGCCTCTCTGAAGTACCTGGGGATGGGTGTTATCCATCCGAAGGGGCAGCTCAAGAGCTTCCTCTGCCAGAAGATGTGTCTCAGTCTCTTGCAGGAGCCTTGGACTATGTTTATATGTCTATATGTTGCTGAGCAGGAGAGTAGGGGTCAGGAGTAGGAATACTGCTGGTCAAGCGCCAGCACAGAAGTTTGGACCTTCCCATCTTTGCCTTCCTCCCCCTCTCACTGCTGCTTCTGCTTCAGGTCTTCTCCCCCTCAAAATTCCTATTTTATTGTTTCATCCCTGAAGTGAGCCCGGCTGGAGCTCGGCCCTTCCCAGCACTCACGGAGCCCCAGGGCCGCCGGCGCCAGCTGGAAGAGCCCTCGGCCGTTCCCGCCCCGGGACGAGCCGCCTTCGGAGCTGCCAAATGACGTCACCAAAGAAATCGTGACTTTTGCGTCTTACGAGGCCGTGGGGAGAGCGGGCGGCTCGACGGAGGGGCCGCGAAGGGGCTGTCACCGCCAGCGACACGTCACCTTCCTCCCGCGGGGCCCGGGAACGGCGCTGGGCTGCCGGGATCCGCGGCCAGGGAACGTCGGGAAGCAGCCGCTGCTTGCAGATGCAGAAGGGGCCGTTCGCTGAGCGCTTCATGAATCAGTGTTTTAGCGGATTGAAACCACATGCTCATGTGGCTGGAGTGTGTATTTTTTCACGGTAAAATGTTAATGAAAACCTTTTGGGCAAGTCTATTCCGGTAAGCGCTATAGCCCGGGTCTGTGCAATGCTGGGAATGCATGGAAAAGACAGGCACTTTTACTGCTCCATCCGAAGGAAAACAGGAGTCCCGTATAGGGAAGGGTGGATACAACAGCCGAGCTGTTTTCGCACCCCGGCCTTGTCCTGCCCATGTCCATGCACGCGGCCAGGAGCCGTTTCGGCACCTGGGGTTATTAATGGGACTTCCAGGATGCTCGGAGGGAAGTCTGTGCGTGTGGAAACCCGGCACCTTGGATCCCTCCCTGCGTCTGAGCAGACTGGCTGGAACGCGCGGAGACTTTTTTCCCTTGCAGACGGAAAATATTCCTCAATGGAGCCCCAGTGTTTGACTGACAAAACTATAATATTCCTTTTAAGCGCGCGGCACGGCCAGGTAAACAGCGGCTGTGCTGGCAGCGCCGGGGATGCTCCGACACTCACTCCTGGCCCTGGCCAAGGGCTTCTGAGCACAGCTCAACACTTGCCAACACGGGCCCTTCACAGCTTGGGTTGAACCTGGACATTGACTCCTCGCCCAGCCTGGAAGGAATGAGCCAGATCACACCACCAGTGCCCAGGTATTTTTCCATCCCAGAGTACATGTGTGTAGGTTGAAACCCCTTGAGTTTTGCACATCAGCTTTTACAAGCGATGGAAACTTGAGGCCCACTCCCAAGGTAGGTCACCCATAGGAGGAAGGTCACCCAGCATCATCCTCGACGGACAAGAGCTATGAGGCACTGGCCAAATGAGACTGTAAGTAGGAGCAAGGCCACGTGTTGCTCCTGTGTGTCATCCAGGGCACCGTGTCAGCAAAACACTTCAGCAAATGCTTAATTTCAAGCACTTTTAAGATACTAAGGAGCACATTGACTTACATTGCTGGGTTGGAGCCTGAATGTGGCTCAGCTATGAGTGGGATTCCCTCTGGCACCGCGTGCCCGTCCCCTTCCTGGGCTGCTCTCCTTGTGGGGTCCTTTGCAAGAGCTTCTTCATTCCTGTCCTGGTCGCACTGTGATGTTTCGCTCGTCCTTTTAGGGAAAACTAGGAAGTGGTAAATCCTGCGAGCGAAGCGTGCCCGTGTTGTGCAAGAGGTGCTTGTGCTTATAGGAGAACAGCATAAGCTGGGGGAGCAGAAGTCCTTGGCTCGATGACAAGAGCACATGTATGGCTCTAGCACTGCATAAAAGCGGTGAAAAGCCGTGCTCCAAGCAGTGAGCCTGAGCAAGAGAAAGCATTAATTTACATTAAATGGCATTAGTGTAACTAACTGCCGTTAGTTTATGTTAAATGGAGTGATTCACAAGAGAAAAGGATTAACTTGCCACAGATTTTTGAAAAGGAGCTCTAGGAAGTACACTCTCAAAGCAGACTCTTGTACGTTGTAGGGGGGCTTTAGAGTAATGACTCAGTTTAATCTTTCTGCTAAATTCCATAGGATTTCTCATGGGAGAGAGGATGAGAGGGGCAGGCAGATGGATGATGACCAACACCGACTCTTCCAGCTGCTGTTTTCTGCTCAAGGCCTCTCCTTCAGTGGGGGCAATCTTAAATGTCACGCCTTGAACAAGAGACAGAGATATTTCAAGGCCCCCTTTCCTGGTGATCTCATGTCTTCACCAGGGAAACCTTAATTATAAATCATGGTAACACCAAGGGAGATGTCTCATGCTGGCTTCTGCAGCCCCTCCTTGCAGCCGGAGCAGCGTTCCCAGCGCCTGCTCCCTGTCCGGGTCCTTGTCACGCTGTTTACAGAGCACAGGCGGTCGGAGCACAGGGAGGGGCGGCCTTTTGGCTTTAGGGACCAGCACCGAAAATAAAACCCTTGGATGAAAGCAACCCGGCGCTGGGAATCTGGAGCAGCGCTCCCGCCCAAGCACGCAGACGCCTTTCCTTGGGTGGAAAATTAGGGATTGGGGTTGGCGCAGGAGTGGGCGGCGGAATTGGTGCTGTCTTCACATAGGCAGCTGCAAGGCTCCAACGAGCAGTGACTTATGCTGGTGGGGACAACAGCAAGTCCTCAGGGCCACCTAAGCCAGGGCAGTTCAGGAGGAAGCCCCAAAGGCCATTAGGAACCATCACCACCAGCATATGGTTTTCACCCAGCAAGGCGGCAGGGCTATATTAAAAGCGCAAGAAATTGCTAAATTTTGGTGCCATCACAAAACAGAGGTGACACAGCAGCCCTGCAGTGGCAGCACCTCTGGCCACCCTGGAGATCCTGCTGCTCTTGGTGCAAGCCAAGGGGGAATTCAAGTGGCACTGCTAATTTCAAGTGCTTTGGGAAAAGTGAGAGAAGACTCAGGTCTGGAGCCGATCTGTTTATTCCCTCTCACAGCAGACTTCAAACATCCTGTCTGAGCAGTTCCATACAAAATGAACCCAATTTCATTCCATACTGCTGAATGCATCAGATTAATTCTTTAGTCTTAATTATCATTCCTAGTTCATTGACCGGCTCCTGTACAATGAGCAGCTGGAGTTTTAGAGCAGCAAGTGGGAAATGAAGGAGTAAAACAGAGGTCTGCTTGCGAAAATTAAGGTTTAAATTGTGGAAGAACAACTGCTGGGGTAGAACTGACCACCAAGCAGCCATTTACTAGTGCTGAAATCCTCCTGCCAGAAAGGCTAAGCCCCAAATGTCTAAAAATCTCTGATCTTGCAAAACTGCAGCTCAGTGGTGGTTTTCCACATGGGATCAGGCTTCATGGTGGGGACCAGCTGCTGGGTGTCATGGGCTCAACAACTGCTGCAGGACTGAGCCTGGTGACACCATCGCTGTGTTGGTCAATTTGTTTTTTAATATTTCGAGGCCTTTCTTGGAAAAACTTCTGGCAACTATAATGATCCATTCCGTCTGCTGAGCAGAGCATCTCCCATATGCTGAGTTTGGGAGATGTCCCCAGGACTTTTCCCCTCCATCCATGTCTCCTGAGCAGCAAAAAAATCCTACGGCTTTTGCAAACTCATCCTGTCAGTCTCCAAATTTGTATTTGCAGAAAAACATTAATGTTTGCATATGGTGTCAGAACAAGATAAGTGTCTGTGCAATTAAGAAACAGCTGTTCCTGGCAGTGTGCCCCTACCAGTCTCAACAAGCAGCAAGACAGGTAGCCTGTTCTCATCAGCCCCTATTCCATGCAAACCACCCCAGCATATTAACAAGAATAAAATAAAACACTCATTTTTATTAGCCTGTAGGAATAGTACATTGGTTTGGGTCCAAAGCAAGGGATTAAGTTGTTCTAAGATATAATGCGCCGTGGCGAGGACAGCGTGTTTCCACAAACAACACCTGGCAGAAGGAATTGCAAACAATACTGAAATCAGGCCAATCTCAAGATTTTCCGAAGCTGATAGCGATGCGAAATGAGGGCAGGTGTGGCCATATTTTCAAAACTGCCCAGGGCCAGTGTTTCAGGAATTTGGCACCAACAAGCAGGCCTGATTTTCTAAAGAGGTCAGCATCCAAGATGTGGTTCTTGCTGGCCCATAATCACCCGCAGGGAAATAAACCCCTCGAGGGGGTTGCAGATGTTTCCTCGCTGCCCCTACCACAAGGAGATCTCAGACCTTTGCTCAGTGCCCTCGATGCAGCCTCGCAGAGTTACCTCTTTTACCACCATGAGCAAGGAATCCCTTTGGATCTCCTTGGAGTTTGTAGCTTGAACCCAACTACTTCTGTTGCTTGAACCAAATCTGTGCAGCTCCCTTCTTTTTGCTTTCTGTCCTTATCTTTTTCTCTCTATTGCCATTCCTGATTTTGGCTCTGATTTCCAAAGCACCGTGATACATACTGGTGATTCATTAACTGTATTCCAGTGGGAGCATGGGCAGAAAGCTGTAAAAACACCTCCAACGGGTGACAGCCTCTCCAGTGTCAACTGTGCCTGTCCCTGCTACTCTGTACGTTGTGTCCTTCCCTATCTGATGCAGCTACTGCACATGAAACCAGATGTGGAGGTAGCAAAGACCCCAGGCACTGAGAACCTGGTCCAAATTAGAAGGTGAGGGATGTGACTAAACAACTCAACATAGCAATGGGTTTGTCATATTCCCATCACAGCCTGTCCTGCTTCCCGTACCCAAAAAGGGCTTGGAGAGGGTGGAAGTGAGCCAGGACCTTGGTGCCAGAGAGGGATGCTCGTCCTCTACCTGAAGAGATGGCTCCGAACCATCTCCATCCGGCCTCCGGAGAGCTGGGAGCTGGAGCTCCGCTTCGCACTTGGCAGGTTTCGAAATGGGCTGAGCCCAACCCAGACAGGGACACCCATAAATTCTGGGAAAGTCTG
This sequence comes from Tinamus guttatus, assembly GCF_059628265.1. Lineage (NCBI taxonomy): Eukaryota > Metazoa > Chordata > Aves > Tinamiformes > Tinamidae > Tinamus > Tinamus guttatus. The sequence continues at coordinate 1,574,439 of NW_028288538.1, read as the reverse complement.
GTTCTGAACTTTGTGGCTTGGACTCTTCTTTAATTACAGGTCACTGGTAAAGCCGGTTGGAAAATGTTATATATATTCTCTACAAAAATGGTTGTTCCATTCAAAAATTTGCACATATTTTGTTGCTTGATTATTATGCTTTTTTATCAAGGCCTCACAGATATCCGGTTCTCAGTTTTTTCACTCAGCTTCCAGTTTTCCAATTGAGAAGGTAGATTAAGCGGCAGAAAATCAAAACCTATGCGTGCATTTTTGTTCAAAAACTTGCAAAATTCCAACCAAAACAAAGAAGTATTTTAGCCAAGAGCCATTTGTTTTTGGTCAATGAAAACCTCTACAAAAAGCAAAATTGAAACCAGCCCTAGTTCCATAGTTAACCTGGCTGCCATCTCATCCACCAAGTGCCACGTGGAGCGAAGTTACCTCAGCTGGGTACCCTGCTACCCAGACGTATATGCAGGGGTTACTGCTCTCTCATAGCACCCCCAAAAACTTCCAGGAAAGAAAATAAAAAAGTTATTTCAGGCTGTTTAAGCCAAATCTGCTCCTTTTCTCTGCAGTGAATCCTCCAGACAAGCACATTCACCAGCGATGGGACGGTGACAGGGTGATGCACAGGCGGAGGAGATGGTAGCGGTGATTCCTCCCACTTTGTCCCGTGAGAAGATGGTATCTGTCCCTGGCCCAGGCACGTGCCTGTGCTCGATGTGCCCCGCTGTGCAGAAATAGAGGAGGTGGCTCTGAATAAGCTGGCTGGGCTCCCAGGACAAGCTGAGCTGCACTAGATGATGCAGAACAGGGTGATTAGGCACAACGAGAAGCAAACCTGGGCTCTCCAAACACATCTTTTGCCTAGAAATCCCCTTGCAGACTTCCTGCAAACTTGTATTCCTTGGCATTATCTCTGGTTCCTCCACACCTTTGGGGCTGAAGGAAGTCATAGACCACCGAATGCAGCATCCATGCACAGGGAGCAAACGCTGCTGTCCTGGTGAGGATGAACTTAGCAGGCAGATGTTCCTGGGGAGTGAAGGGTGTGGAAGGAGAATTTCTGCAACACGTCAGTGGAAAAAAAATAAAGAAGGCCAAGTCACTTAAGCAATGGTGCTTCCTGCAAAGCCAAACAACAGTGAGGACAGGCACCTCTGGGAATTGGTGATGTAGAAGTGTTCTTCTGCCGCGGGAGGAAGCGCGGAAGCGGGAGGAAGCAACTCAGCAAGAAAGGCCAACGCCGCTGTGCAGCGTGACCCACATCCCATTGAAGTCTGCGTTTTATTATTAGAATCGTTATTATTTGCATTGTGGTAGCATCAAGTGGCCCCAACTGGAAGACAGCCCCATTGTACTAGGCACTAAGCAAACACAGAGCTGGAGACACTCCCTTCCCCGAGGGACTTGTCGGCAGGGGAGACACACAGAGAGCTGTAAAGGACAGGAAATTATCATTTACGGGTATTCATGGCAAGCAGAACCGTGCTTCTGCGCTAATAAGACTGTCTCCCACTGCCCTCTTTCCCACCTAGGGCCTGATGCGGGACCTGGGGGAGTCAGTGGACTTGAGCACAGCCCAAACCAGCTGCAGAGCACCTAAATATTCAAGAAATCCGGTTTCCAACCACCACCCGCTGAACGAAGCTGCAGCCGCTGGACAGAGGAGAGGCAGCGGGATGTGTCCACACTCCTCCTGAGCCCGTCAGTCTAATTTTAGGTTTATCAGCCTTGATGAAGTCCTTTAGAAGACTGACCCAGGCGGGAAAAGGCAGCTGTGCGGCTGTGCGGAGGCCAGGCACATGCATCACCCATCTCTCTCCGACTCCCGTGGCCTTCAGCTTTTTAAGCTGGAGATTACGGCAGCAGCTACGGAAGGGAAACCTGAGAGAGCATCAAGGCTCACAGGTCTCCCTAGTTGAAGGCCCCTTGTTTTATAAGTTATTTATTTCCACATTCAAGATGTTTTATCTAAGCGGCCGCATACAACTCTAGAGAAGCAGCTCAGGGACCAGAAACTCCAAAGAGGGATGGGGACTTATGCAGCCACTCTCATGCCTGGTCTACAGGCAAATCTCAGACCTTAGCTGGCCCTTGTACAACATTTTTTTCAGCCCTTCTTTTTATTTAGTTTACTAGCACAGAAATCCAGCCCTGCAGACAAAGAATGCTTTAAGATCCACTCAAAAAACACAGGATTTGCAGCAGGAACTTAGCACAGTGGCGCTGCAGGGAATGGAGCTCTAGAAGAGGAGTAACTCCCCACTTCACAGCAAGGTCCAAAATCTTGCAGTGGGTCCCTGCAGGCCCATACGCAGTCTGCTTGTGGAGTGATACACGGGTCTGAAATTCCTAAAGTCTTAAAAAAAAGCCTCTGTATAGCCCAGCTTGAAAGAAAAAACAAAAAACTAGTGCTCCTATACAGCTCCCACTGCAGTGAGTGGGAGTTTTGCCAATTACCACGGCATGATCAAGGCTGTTGTTGATGGAGGTGGAACAGAGCTCTTCAAATCTCACGCAGAGGAAAGCGCACGCGCTGCCGATAAACTCCAACCCGTGTCCCTGCTGATTGAGATGTGGCCGTTCTTGCCTCTCCGTAAATTATTAATGTGTCTGGCACAGGCCTGATATAACAGGCAGGGTTATGTTCCTCGGGGTTGGATGACACGGCAGGGAAACACAGGGATGACACAGCCGGTGCTGCAGGGCATCCTTTCCCGCAGTTGTGCTGGCAGGAGAGAGGAGGTGGCCCGAGGGCGAACGCGTGCGGTGGCCTCTGCCTGGGTGTGTGGCAGCGCTGGGAACAGGAAACCCTCGAGACAATAATTCGGAGAGATGTGGGCAGGGAACCACTTGTGGGCAGCGACAGGAAAGCAAGATATCTTTTCCACTCCAAAGTGACCCCCTGAGTGACTCTTTTTGGAGCACCCAAACCCTCTGACTTGAACCACGCTCCTCTTACAGGAAGGCTAATTCCAGTATTCCAGTGCCAATGGCTGTAACAAGGAGGTACAAAGTGCCATCAGGAGCGAAGGATGCTCGCTGAGAGCGCTTGAGCGTGCACGCGCCCCTGGGTGTTGTGATGTTATCTTTTACTATATGACTGTGTGTGATTTTCCTCCTAGGACTCCTGTCTCTTTCCATGTACAAACTTGCTCAGTGAACCATTATTCAACCTCTTGTTCCTCCTTGTTGAGCAATGCGTGGCCTCATGCCTTATTTACTGCGCACTATTCAAGCCCTGCTCCGGAGACAGAATTATTCATTTCCTCATGAGCTCTCTTAGGGCACGGATGACAAGCACTAGTGAATTTATTTTTCCCCATTCCCCTGTGAGATGAGGGGCTGGGATTGGGCTTGCTTTACAGGCGATATCTGAGGCAGAGAGAAATTGAGTTCAAAAGCACTCACCAATTCTGGGGCTGGACGAGGATGTCTGGGGCTTGGTCCCATGCAGTGCTGCAGCTTCCCAAAGCACAAACATCTGCAGGAGCAGCTGGGAGCCAGGACCTGGGCTACTGAGGAACCACTTTAGGGACCACTGGGCTATATGTTACTGAGGTGACTGAGCTAATACTATGCAGAAGCTCCTCAGCAGCCCCAGGCTCTTACAAATGCTTTTCCATGGTGTTATCAGCTGTCTTACGTGTCCGTCTGTCCAGATCCCTCCTTCATTCCCTTGACGTAAACATCCACCTTCTGCAGCAAACAGAGAGCCATCAGGCAATGGCCTCTGGCACTTTATGGCTCTAATCTGTCCCCAGAAAGTGCCTTGCCTGAATACTACTAGGCCCTCAGGAGAAAGTAAGAAAATGATTATATAATTTGCAATAAATGAGGCTGCAGGATGATTTTATAGGCAGTCCCCCTTCCCCAGCTCCTAAATCTCTAGTTCTACCCTGTCCCCCTGCTCCCCTTCTAGAGACACCTCCTGCTTCATCCTCTAACCCAGAGATGCTGGCAGCTCCCACGAGCTTGGGATGCTCCAGGCTGGCACCCTTGGTGGGCACGGGCGCTCCATGGAGCCAGCAGCTCTTCCCACGGCATTCCCAATTCCCTGCACTTTCCCAAAGGTCTGGAGCCTGGGTGAGCATGCGTGGTCCCGAGGGACTCCTCTCTTTGCCTTGCCACCTTTGGGTTTGTGTCTTGGGGAGCAGGGCTGTGTCTCGAAGGAAGCTCAAGAGATTTATTGTAAAAGAGGCGAAACAAGCTAACCTGCTCCTCTCTTTTCATTTCAGGAATGCCCGAATGGTTCAGTAGATATTTAAACCAGAAGGAGCAAACAAAAGCCCAAAGCAAACCAGACTGTTGCAGGCCCTCAACGTGAGAAGTTCCAAGCCAAATGTTGAAAGCTTGGCAGGGATTTCAGCAAACCCATAGCCCTGCAGCACCAGCTGTAATACCTGCATTTTACTCAAGAAGACTGCAGTGACCTCATGCTGTTTTGCAACTAAAGAAAGTGAGACGAGACAGTGATATTAAAGGTATTAAATCATTATGGATTGCAGTGGTGCTATCTCTGGTTCAAAGGGTTTGCACGATCCGAGATAGGGCCGAGCACTCGGTGCTGGTTACTGGAGCCAGTTGAGAGGGCTACATAGAATCACAGAATCATTGTGGTTGGAAAAGACTTTCAGGATCATTGAGTCCAACTGTCCTAGCCCAGCCAAGTCTTTGCAGCCCCTTCCATTTGCCTCTTGCAGCGGATTTCAGGATGCAGAAACGGTTTGTGGAAAAAACTGCAGCGCTCCCACGCGTTGATCGAAAATAAAGAGGGTTTAAAGGGAAAAGCAGATGCCAACCACCCAACTCCTTGATGCTGTGCAGCCCCCAGAGCAAAATAACCCACACGAGGTTGTTCCGAGCCCTACGCAGTAGTGCCTGGCACGAAGGAAGCATCACCCCAAATCTCTCCCCATGCACGTGCTTGGGGACAGGTATCGTTAGCGCCTGCCAGTTGTTTTTAATTGCTGTGCTGTTAAGGAAATCTTCACAGGAGGATGTATATTGCTCATAAACTTTTCCTCCGAAAAGTCTTCCATTTAGAGAACAAAGCAACCATCATCCCTTAATCTAATATATTTAAACATCATGATAAAAATCCTCTCTAGAGAATCTGATAACGCAGTTTCCAGCAACATTATAATGAATGGTTTTCTTCTTTTAAATGCCTCGACATTAAAGTTTAACGAGCAATACTTACTTTCATTCTAAACTTATTTTTCTCCTTGACAGATTGGATACTTAGTTTGGATTTGTTAACAGAGCTAGTCATAAAAATGTCTGCTTCAAACTGATAGATACTGTCTTTAGGAAATTGGACTTTGATGTCTTATTTGATTTCCATGGCAAAATAAGTTCATATTTTCTTATTTGAGAGAAATGAACACGAAGTGCTATATAGAGCAAACTAATAAGCTCATGCCCCTTTTTATTTGCCTAGAATTTAAGCTTATATCAAGCATGACATATTGGGTAGCTTGGAAACGGCCTAAGTCAGGACTGCTCTTGTTAACTGCAAGGGGGCTCGTGTGTGGAATTTCTGATCGAGCTTGAGATGTCGGCAGGACTTTCCATCACCTAATCCCTTGCCTTAAAAATATACAGTTGTACAGGGAATAACCAGAAATGAAATTGCAATTAAGGCTCACAGCTTTAAGGAGAAGGTATTTATTGCATCACACACCTTAACCAGGTGTCTGGCAAATGCCCTTTGTAGCGTTTCCAGCTCTTTTGGTTTTACTTTGAATCCCACAATATTAATATTTGTCTTAGCCCTCCAGTTTTCTTCCAAAAAATGATTTCTATCCCTCAATTTGGAGAGAAAAGACTGCCAGTGTGAACTCAGCTGCCTATAAGACAAGTTTACATTTTTTTGAACCATCCCTATTTAAAAACAAAGCGAGCTGGAGGGAAAGGGAGCAAGATGAGCCTGACACGTGGTTTCTTTTACAACCAGTGTTCAACCATTGGATGAACATCTCCTTGACCTTCTTAATGCAGCACTGCCCAATAGGCTGGTGTGTTGTTAAGCCACGACACAGAAATAATGCAAATGATTCAAACAACTGTGAAAAATTTTCACAAAAAAGGAGTAGAGCCGGGCCATCCAGCATGGTCCTTAGCACCATTCCCATGCAGCAGCTCCCTCTGTTCCCCTCTTCTCCCAAGCCCAGTTATAACAGGCTCCGAGGAGCTTTCTCCGAGCTCAGACTAGGGCAGATGACAATTTAAAATTTGACAACACCGAAGACTGCTGGAAAAGAGAAAACAGACCACAGATAGACAGGAGAAACCCATAGAACATCGCAGCAAACATTTCCTAATTCAGTGCAGTGCCAGGGGATGATTCACCCTCGTGTTCCTGTTGCATAACCCTCCCCGCAGCCCAGGAGAGCGAAACTAGAAACCCAAAGGTCTCGCTGGGTTTTCAGTGACATTTATATTTAGACTGAACTTTCAGTTAGGAAAGTGTGAGTTTTTCTCTGATGACAAAAGGGGGGAACTGCTTGGGCAAGGTGTCGCTTCGGAAGCGATAAACCACCGCGTGCTCCACACGGCGATCGCCCTCGCGCCCACGTAAACTCCGGCTTAGACCACGGGCTTCACTCGGACTTTCTGACTTGTTTAAGAGCCCAGTGCTGCTGAAATCCCCGTTACAATGAGAATCTTCCCCGTTTGCCTGCCTGGTCCTGGGGATGAGCATTCTGCTCCTTACCACCAAGCCTGTGGCTCTGGGATGAGTGGATGTTGCACATCTTGGGAATGTCAGACTACAGGCTCCATATACTCACTCCAAAAAGTTATCCAGGGTGCCTGTCTGCATCCCGGGCATGTTTCTGACTTGATTGGGTGGATGCTGTTTTAGGAGCCCAAAGAGCCCATGTGTCCTCGACACCTCGAGACCTCTATGTAGTCCCCAGGAAACCCAGGCGCTGCTGCGGGCTGGGAATCTCCTTGCCTCTGCGCAGGCTTTAACTCAGACAGAAAATGAGCATGAAGGTGGCACGAAGGTAAAGCAAACCCCACTTCAGATGTCTCCTTCACCCCAAAGCAGTCAGATTAAACGGAAAGTCACACACGGGTGCGATGCAGGGGAACAAACCGGGTGCACCAGCGAAAATACAGATCCTGGATGACTGCGTGAGCAAACAGACTGCGCCGGGGGTGGGTTATAGGGAGGGAGCTAAGGGAGCACCCACGGGTTGTGGGAGCGCCTCAAAAGCAGGACACTGCAGAAAAGAAAATACAACTACGCACGAGACAGGCCATAATTCACAGTAAAGGCGTCGCATGGCATGCTTCGGTACACTTCGGTATACATTAACTAAAACTTATAGCTTTCTCTGGGACTAATGAGCAGGATGAGGTCACAGTTCACTTCAAGTTAAGAAGCTGCTTTGAAATAATCCAGAAATACCCAAGAGGAAACGTTAAAAATTGCCGATATTCTGCATTCAAGCATTGGCTGAATTTTCACGAGTAGGGAGGAGGGAAAAGTCCTCTTGATTGCCAAAGGACTCGTAGGTGTAGAGGGCAAGTTGCAGCCAGAGGCAAATATTTATGGCCATGTAATAAAAAGCTGTATATAAGGTCTCTAAGAGAAAGCGGGAGGCACCTTAACTGGAGCAATGCTGGCAGGGGCTGCTAGAATTACAGTGTTAACATCAGCTGCAATGGGAATCTGCCTGTCAGCTCTTCCTCATCCCAGCGCAGGGACGGCGGATGGGCCTCCTGCAGAGGACCCTTCTTCCCCCTGTATCCTCTCATTTGTGATTTTTAATATCCTGTTCTAAATGGAAGTTAAGATTTTAGCTCCATACGGCTGCCCACGTACTACTTAGAGTGTGGAACTGAGGCACAAATACTTGTTTAAGTACCCACTTGACTCCCTTCTCATTCAGAAAATATACACCTGTACAAATATGAATACATACAAATGCCTCGGGGTTTTGCGGAGTCAGGGTAGATTTAAGCATTCACTTAATTTATTTGCAGAAGTGGAGTCCAAGGCCTGCTCCAGAAGTCTTAGGAGAGGTTCCCTTTTGCAGATCTTGCAGTTCTCTTCCCAAATCCAGCTTCAGTCACTACAGACCAGACTTTGCCACTCTCCTTACTGCCAAATCATCTCTCCGCGTTGCACTGCAGACAGCTCTAAGCAAAAGTCTCATTTAACCCTTACAAAGAGTGTTTGGAGGGAAATGTTACCAGACAGTGTGGGTTCTGCACCGCTTGTTTCCTCTGCTGTCCTTACTACCCGTGGCAGCATTCAGCCCTTTGCTGCGCATTGCACGCGGAAAATGAAATTAGACCCTGTCACAACAGCCTCCTGGCAGCCCAGATTTCTGCAGAGCTTTCCCCTCTTTTGCAGCACATACAACATCTCTCTTTCTTTGCAGGGATAAAATAGCTCCTTTCCAACAAGGGAAAGGAACTTTTGCCTGCCCGGGATGTCAAGTCCCCCCGACTGTTAAGGCGAGGGGAAATGTCTTGGGTACACAGCGCTGTTCTGCTTTCATCCTCTCCAGAGAGGCCCCCAGCTCAATCTAAACAGAATGAAGCCAGGGTATCATTTAAAAACAAAACCATTCTGAAATGTCTTTGATCTCCCTGACTTCCTGCAAAATATACAACGGAGTGTTTCTCTAGCTCCTCAACCACCGCAGAGCTGATTTTTTCTGCAATTTCTATTGTCTTTGGCACTACACAAAATTAGCAAAGCATTGCCCATAAAATCTCTTAAATACAAGGAAATACAGCCCCTCCTTGGCTTCAGCCTTGCCTTTCCAGGTCTTTTCTTTGCAGCCCTGCAATGCACCTTTCTGTTTTTGTGCAAGGACCTTGAGGTTATTCTGCCTGTTTTGCGGACCTCCTATTTTCCAGCTCTGCTGGCAGTCCATCACAGACCACCTTCCCCTTTTTCCCAGTCCAGTGAAGATCCCTTGCATCGGTTAGTGCTGGAAAACCTCAAGGCCTCCTCTCTAGGCATCCACTGCAAGTCTTTTTGTGTACAGAATCCTGTTTTTGCCCTCCAAAGCTTCTCAGTCCTGCCCTTCTCCCCTCGCAGAATTTAAATATACCAATCAACTCATCATGACATTTCTCTTTCAATTGCTTTTCTGCCTCTGTCCTCATCCCATTATAATCTGAACAATTGTCTTTTATTTTTCCTTTATTTTTTTTCTTTTCTGGAGGTCAGACTGCATGGGTGGCAACGAGACAGTTCACAGCCGACTTTTGCCTCCTCCAGCTTGTTTCTTCACTGGCCAGTGCTCATCAGCTCTGGTGTGTTAGTGACTCAGGCAACATTCAGTACTTATTTAGCCTGAGAAGGGAGTTATATCTGATAGAGATGAATAGGTGGTAAGGTATTTAGGTCTTACTGTATTTGTGCAAAGTGCTGCACATAATCTATTGAGCTTTGCAAGTAGCAACAGGAAGTCTAATCCTCTCTTCTTGCAAACTGTTGACTTCTCCGTCTTCCAGATTTCCTTGCATTGAAGGAAGACGAAATGCTGCAGCTTTAGGGACTAACTGTTCAGGGTAGCATTTTAAGCGAGAGAAATGCTCACATGCAATGAAAAGACACATAATGTTGCTCCATGCACAGATCAGATAAATTGTTCTGCAGCTTTAGTGACAGCAGAGACAAAAGCCTCGTCCCCCACGTCGAGCGGAAGCATCTGGGTGGCAGCCTCCAAACTTCTCCCCCACTTGAGGCCTTGCTGTGTTCAAGGAGCAGGAGAAGAAAGGTCATTTCACAGACCTGAGGTTGCGCCAAAATCCGCAAGGACCTAACGTAGACCGTGATGGACACAAGTTTGGACGCGATGGTGCAAAAGGGAGAACTGTGTTTACTTGTATCACAGGGAGATGTGCTGCCAGAGTGAGAGGTCTCATGGGGCTGATCAGAGAATTATTGTGCAACTTGTCTTAAAGGTATGTTATAAAATACAGCCTGTATTTCATAAAATAAAGGGCCAAAAATAACAAAATAAATTGCTATGGCATGGTTATTTCACTTGATATCAAATGTAGAGCGTGGTTCAAGCTTGCAGCTACCCAAAATCCAGTCGGATGATGCCTTGCACCGTGGTATCTTCATGGCTGGCTGCTGCTAACCCTAGTATAACCAATACCAATGGTCATTTTTAGGATTCTCCTCTTATAGAAGCATAATCTGGTGATGAGGAGATAAAGTCGATGATGGATCTCCTTCTTCCACACGCCCAGCACCCTTGTAAACTCCTTCCCCTTGACCTTCCATCCCATTTTAATGACCATTAGGAACTCTTGTCAACTAGGCAGCGAGGTCAGACTTTAGACCCAAGACAGACTCACATTAGAAATGGATCATCTTGGAAGGAAACTTCTGACTCTCAGGACTGTCAGAAGAAACTACAGCAAAAGAGCCGACAGATTTCAAATGCCAACTCTTTGGGAAGTTTGGTTAAGCTTTTAATGGAATCTTTTAATTATGAAGAGCACATCCGGTGCCATTTATTAAAGAAAAAGAGATCGGGGTCACAAAGGACCATCTTGGTACTCCATTTCTTACATAGTTTCTAACTCTGGCTTCTTTTCTCTTCAGGCCAGCGTGTCTCTTTGGAAACAGAATTTTTGAACCTTTATACCTCTGCTTTGTCATTATAGCACCTGGCCAGAAAGAGGGACCGTACAAGAGATGAGTTAACTCATCTTCCTTTTCCGAGTTGGCTTTAATGAAGGAAAGGTCAGCTGGAAGGGCAGACCCTCCAGACCAGAGTGCAGATAAGGCCCCATTTTCTCAACATGTTTCATCTAACAACGCATTCGATATCCTGTAAACACATTGTGTCATAGAACTTTCACCTGGAGTGATTGTAATTAATATTTTTCCATATCTTTGGATACTAAACCCAAAAATCATTCTTACTTTTTGCAGTTTCCCTCCACGGCTCAAGTTCATCAGAACAGGTTAAACGTTGTGTTCTGGGCTTAGGTCATAATAAATCCGATTTGGGCATTATTATTTGTGTAGTATTAGAAGTGATTCTGCAATGAATAAGCCTATTTTTTATATGCAAGCACATGATAAAACAAGGAATCTACGGACATTTACTAGGCACTTTGCCTTTTTTAACCCAGGGATCTTCAAACTCTTTCCAGACCCTGATTCTTTATTAGGTTTTGGATCAGGCCTCCTAACAAGGAAGATGGTTCTCTCTTTCTCCTGCTCCATGTTGCTCAGTAGACTTAAGATCTACTTTCTCTAAGCGCGGGGCTGCCCTTGGGGTAGGCAGGAGAAGCTGCATGGTTGCTTCCAAATAAAAGTGACTTGTCAGATCAACCTCGATAGCAGAAATAACGAGGGTGATCACATGGGAATAGATAGTCCGGGTTTAGTTTAATCATCTCCTCATATCAGATGCAGCGATCCAGTTCTGCGTGACTAAGTAAACGTTAGGTAACAGAGTTTCTCTCCAGTTTCCTTAGCTTTCTTTCCCTCCCAGCACTTGTGTCAGTGACTTTAAAACAGGAATATTTGTAAGGGACACCTAGAAATGCTGCTAGATGAACAACGCACAGAATTTCAGGAAGAGGTGTCTGAAGTTATGTTACGAAAGAGATTTTCAAGGCCAAAAAAATAGCATTAAGATCATCAGAATCACTTGCACCATTAACTTCATGTTCACTCAGAACATGAGTTCTGAGCCCCCAGCAGTGTTCATGGGGGAGAAAAAGTGTGTCTGTTCAAAAAAATAATGTCTCCTGATACATTGTGGGGTTGTCACAGCTTGTGACAAAGCTTGTACCAAACCCAACAGCCCTAAGTAGGCAACATCGACCTGTGATTTAAAACCTCGATACAGATCCAAATTTTGCTGGTTCGCTCTTCCTAAAAAACATAAATTAACACTGTAGGATTCCAGAGTGCTAACAGGAGGAATTTCTGAGTATTCCTTAATTTGTTAAACATCTCAAGTGAATTACGTATTAAACCCCTCTCCGCTGTGGCTCTGGTTTCCCTTGCAGTGTTCTCAGGCTCCAGCAGGTTTCTGGCAAAGCTCACACAGGTGATGCTGTTTCAGGGCCCTGGGCTCCTGCAACCATATAATTGCATTCGGTGGCTCAGGTTTTTCTTTCCATTTCTCCTAGGAGCAGAGAAAAGGTAGGAAAGATGAGCCCTCACGAGATAATAACCGGGGGGAAAGAAAGGGGCTGGGGGGAATGAAGTGGCATTTTATTATTTGTTGTAATTTTAAGACAATTTCATTGAGTGCTGGGATCTTGACTTGGGCATTTGGATGGTTGTGTTGATAACTCTGCCTTCAGCGTCCATATAAAGCCCTGTACTGTGTGAAGATGATTTGGTTTGGGTTTTAGCTTGTGCTGGGCTGCACAGGTTATTTTTCTTCCTCCTAGAGGACTTTGCAATGTGTTAGCAGGACCTGCAGTGTCTCGGCCTTGCTAGCAAAGGGCCTTTACACAAAAGCCTTTATTTCCCCCTGAACAAATAAGTAAGGCACAAATGTCCCTCCTAGCAGCCAGAGCAGGGGCCCTTCCTTTGCAATTCTCTTTGCCCTTTTGTGCAATTCCTATAGCTGCACTTTTCCTCCTAAATAGGAAAGCCTTCAGCCTCACAAGAAAGCCAAATTTCATGGCTTTTTTTTTTTTGTGTACATGTGCACAACTTGTGACCTTTCCCCAGTCTGGCTGTGTTTGATTCCAATATTAATGTGACTTTGCTCTGCTGAAATGTAATGAAATCTCCAGCAGAAGAGAGGGGATTGGGGGCTCAACTTTTGGTCCTGACTAAAAGGAACTTTCTGCAGTTACACATTAAACTGTCAGGAGGCAAAATCAAAACTCGAGTGTGAGGAGTGACTCAACAGAACGTGGTCACGCACAGCTTCTCCCATGCACCTCCAAGTTCTTTTTTCTTATCTAGGCAAACTATGTATAAATATTAACATATTACTCAGGGGTGAATAATTCCATACCACTCCTTCCTGATGCCGGATGGAAGTGGATTCTGGATTGGGATTTGAAGGACAGCCTCTCAGCTGTGCTCCAGGTCAAAAGAATTAAAATCAAAAAGAAGGCAGTGATAGCTTTTAATTAAGCCAACCTCAAAAATGAAAAAGCAAGCGGCCTTTAATTGCTGGCTTTAATATAATGGAGACATAAAAACACTGGCTGAGCTCTATAGTAATTGGAATTAAGAAACTCCCACTTGACTTGGAGGGTAGAGCTCCAGAGCAGTTGTGTTTTGGTGTGTGTTTGCTGGCATGTGTGTACAACAAGAAGAAAAAAATGTATTCCTCTAGAAAGTGTATTATTTCTGTAGTCTGACATGCCAGCAGTTGCGGACAAGAGGCCACTGGAAATGGAACATGTGAAAACAGGGGACTATTCATAAAAATAATATATTTACTTGTTAAAAGCCTCTGCTTGGGATCTTTTTTCTAAAGCTCAGCTGGACACAAAATGCCCACTTCAAAAGCCAAAATGAAGACTTTAACAGATGTGTCCTGGCAAAGAAAAGGGTGTACACACAGCAGGGAATTCAGAAGGGACAGACAGTCATATATGGACACGGGGAAAGGAATCTCAAATAAAATGCTTGTGGCTGGCAGCTTCAGTTCCTGTGTTACCTGCAATGAGCCTCTGTACTTGGGACTTTGGGGCCTGGTCTATTCCTTTTTATTTTATTTTTATTTATTTGACTGCAACTTTTTACCTCCTGCTTCTTGCATTGCAAGAGGCAATCTGCTACTTTATGCTGACCCTTAGTAACCAGAAAGGGGAAGTGTCCTATGAGGAGCAACTTTAAACCTTATTTAACAGAGAATTTTGACGCTACTTCAACCTTAAACGTACTTTAGAAGACCAAAAGCTTCAGGCTCTAAGATTTTGAGCAGGTAAGAGCGTGTGTGTTGCATGCACCATCACTAAGGGATGCCTGACAGGCTCTATGTGTTTGCAGGTGGGATGTTGAAAATACTCCTCTGTGCAGTTGGGAGATGTGCAGGCCTTTCCTAAGAGATGTTTTTATCTCAAGGGTAATTCAAAGTGTGTTAATTTGAGGTTGTAACCGCATTTGTAGAGATTAGATCAGGCCCTAGCAAGGTGCTAGTGGCTAATGTAGGGCTCAGCCTCCAAGGCTGTAGTGTCCCCATAGGCACCTCTCGTGTCCTCGAGGAGCTGCTGGGGTGTTTGTGGCAATACTTTATTGCCTGCAAAGAGAGGAAACATCTCACCAAGGAATGACCCTCCCAAACTACTGACTGCCACCTCCTGTCGCTTACGAGATACATAGAGCTATTGCAAGATTTCCATGCTACATATAGTTTGCAAGTCAAACATTCAATTACTAGGGAAATCCAGAATTAAGATGGCTTGTGGAGCCTTAGTGAAGCTCTTGAACCCTTCCCGAGCACCCTAGTTTTATTCCCATGCTCACAAAATGTTTTTTCCAAGGGAGTCCTGCCTCACACCCCACAGGAATAAAAAGTGTGCTGAGGAATGTACAAAACATCTGCAGATCAGACCTTGGGGAGCAACCAGAGCTGCAGAAGGGCAAGTGAACGTGCAAGGTTTGGGGTAGCCAAGTTACCCAGTATCATACAGGAGCGTGGTGACAGAAAGGGGAAAATCCATTTCCCATGGAGGTATCTGTCTGCCCTAACCATGGCACTGCCCCCAAGGTATCACCCAATTTGTATAACAAATAATGATGGCTCTTACAGGCAATATATTTTCTGTTGGGCTGCTTTAAATAGACCTTCAGCCAGAGGCAGCAGCATGATCCTTACCCCATGGAGCCTCCTGGAATGTACAAGGGAATTGGCCTGTATGTGTTAAGTATTAGGGATTTTCAGCAAAGCATCTTTTTATTGTCTATGCCTTTATACGTCTTATGCAGAGAATAAGTGCATAACTCTAAAAGGAATAATCTGAGCTGTGTGTTTCACAGCGCTGAAGTTACCTCTGAAGTCATTAACCCAGAATGACCTTGCTTTTTTGTGACTCACCCCAAACGTTATTTTCCTGTAGGCTTGTTCTCAGTGGTTAAGATAGGTTTGCCTGTAAGTGCTGTTCTACATACACATACATTACCTTAACCAAGGAAAGCTCCCACACTTTCCCTTGTTTATGCGTATTATACGTGACATAGATTGAAAGTTAAATGTCACAGTCCTTATTTACAAGTTAGCATGTGAATATAACCTACTTTTAAACTTTCTCCTCCTTTTCTCAGCTGTCTCTCTCACCCTTCACAGCTACTTGTATAATATGGAACAAATGGAGATGAGGATGTTATGGTCCTCTTAGCTGTTCTAGTAAATCCAGATCTGCAGCAAATTTTACAGGTTATCTCAATTACCCTCTTCAGTCAGATAGCAAAATTCCCTTCCACGAGTAGTTAATGCCCGTAGAGAAAATTCTACTTAATATTCCAGTACTGGGCGCGACATGGGGGCAGTTCACTAAAAGCTGCTTCCCAACCACTCCCTGGTTTTCAAACTCGCCACAACGACATGTTCGAGCAGCCCGGGAGCTGTTCCAGCAGGTACCGGGCTCCCCAAAGAGCCGTCTCCACATGGAGCCGGGATGCAGTTTGCTCCGGTCACGCTGCCTCCAGGCTGCCTGTCCCAACAAGCCCATCTCGCATCCCTTCTTTGCTCCTTGGATGATATAAAGGGAGTGTGGAGCAAAGCACAGGACCTGTCCTTCCACCTTGGGACCTCTTAAAAATACTTCTGATAAAGGTGCCTGTGTGTGTGAGCTCCAGGGGTGCCACCTTGTTCCTTATTTTATATTGTTTCTGAATCAAAGCTCACTATTTTTGTTGTCTTGAAAGCAAAGTTTAAATTCTGTTCCCATTCACTGATGGATGCTGTGAATGAACAGGGTATGTAAAGCTTATTTTTCAGTAAATGTTAAGATGTTTGTGTAATAGTTAAGCTTAAGATATGCAAGGAAGCGATGAAGCATATGTCTATTTTCCTCAAGTACTCTCAAGTGCATGACCTATGGAGGAGGACTTTTTTTTTCCCCATGACACTGCAGACTGTACATTTCTATTTTTCAGAAACTGAAGTGCAATGAGTGCAGTTCCTGAACGTGTGCTATGTAACAAAAATGCAAAGACAGCAATAAAGAAAAATGTATATCACAAATGAACACCCAACCCTATCCTGCCCAGAGATGGCTTCCAAGACATCAGACAGTTTGTAAACCAGAGAAGGGATCCAGGCCATGTGAAATTGGGATGGTCCTGTCTTTTTCCTGTCTGCTAATTCTTCCATTATGAGAGTGTCCAGAACTCTGTGAAATCAGGGATTACTGTCTGTGAGTTCAGAAATGCCTGTTTTTATAGAATGGCCTTTTGCTGACAGGTAAACCCAGCAGCCACACAGGTTGCTCCATAATATCCCTGAACTTCAAAAATAATTCTTGAGACCAAATGCTCATTCATTTTTAGGTCTAGTGTTCACAGTTCTGCTGTGGCCTGATGATTAACTCCTCATTTATGATATTGTAAGTGAAACTTGGTTTGTATTAATGTTTAGCTAAATGGGTAAATCTGTTTACGTCTTTGCTGCTCACTCTGCAAGTGTCAGCTCTTCCTCCCCTTCCCCTCATCCAGATTTACCCAGTTGATGAGCTGGATGATATGAGCACAATACTGAGGTTCAGCTGATGAATATGTACAGAAAATCCTGGAAGCCTTGCAGAACTAAGATTACAGCATGGACGTGGAGATTAGAGGAGAGATTTGAGTATTTTAATTTTTCTGGCTGAAGAAGCAAGTGCGGAACAGTGCCCGTGCTCTTCTAGCTTGAACGGTGATAATCGTGGTGACATGGTCCCAAACAGAAATCTGTGGTGTTTTTACATAGCTCTGAGCTGACAGTTCCTTCATGCAGAGTCTCTGGGGCTGCAAAATGTGCTGGGCCAAGAACTAGGAAAGTAGAAAAAGATGGTTTCAAACTCCCCATCCTTGAAATTAGAGATAGTATTTATTTCTATATGAAAAATATGTGCAACTTCTGTGTTTCATTCTGTCCACATACTCAGATTATTCTCCAAAGGTACAGCAAAACTTTTTTTGTTAATGAAAGCTACACCTCTTAATCATCAGATACCAGGAACTTGGCCTTTCCAGAAAACGTGTATGCAGCAAGTCAATGACAGTAGCAGAAATCAGTAAGTTGAGCATGTTGGTTTTATATTAATTATTTGTTGAGAATTTTCGCATTGGTTTTAGAGGTGCTGAGCAACTCTTTGCTCCAATGAAATCAGGATCCTCTATGGGGGCTCAACATCTCTCTACTTCAGGCATCTCAATTTAGGCAGCCAAAAACTGGGTCAGGGCAATGGTCCAATATTTTAGTGGTGAGCCTCCAAAATTCAAGACACTCGGGGAATGCATGTTGGGGAATAGCATGAGAATGTTTAAAGAAGAAAGTAAAAAAAAAAAAAAGTTACTTTCTGCCTGATATTGATAGTTAAAATGTTGGTAGTTTCAATATGGGATTTAAAAATGCTGTTTTCAAAATCTCTATGGATGCTAAGCCAGTTGCCTCCGAGCTTCAGACGCCGTCTGAAGCTATAAGGTTCGCAGCTCGCCGCGAGGCGGTTTGCACGGCTGGCACGGAGCAGCGCTTGGATCGCACGGGCTTTCGAGGAGTCTCCCCAGCGGGCTGTGCCGGAGCCGGGAGCACGGGAATGCGGATTGGCAAGAACCTGCACGTCTGCGAGCAGCAGCCCCGCAGGCTTCCCAAGCCCAGGTTCACCGGCAGCCCGTCTGGGAGGTGGCGAAGGCACGAGGGAGCTGGGAAGCTGAGCCGCACACACCAAAATTTGGGAGATTTTACCCCCAAAAGCTTTTACTCTCTGGTTTCTTGGCTGGCTCTTGAGGTTGGGGGCACCTAAATGAAGGAGGTGACTCCACAGGTGGCTTCCAAGCTCCTTGCTTCTCATAGGGCTGCATGTCCATGTGCAGGGTGGTGTTTTCTAAGCACTTGTGCACTTCAGACGTGTGAAAAAGTGTATTTTTGTGGTCTTTCAGCACACAGGGGAGGATGCTAGAGATGGAGGACAGGGCAAAAGGCCTCTTGGTCCCGTGACAACAAGGGAGGGACTGGAAAGTTACCTGGATCCCATCCTGCCTCAGTCAAAACGGAACCCTTGCTACAAAACAGGGAGATCTGCACAAAAACTGCTGCTCTCTGACAAAAATGTTCCGTCTGAGAGCTTCTGCCCAGGGCGGCTAGAAAACAGCTCAGGAGAGTAATTTGTGCCTGATACCAGGCAAAAAACTAATTGGGGACCAGGCCCCCAGGGTGGGAGGATGAGGGAATGGAATAGCAAACTAAATGGGTTGAAACAAAACAAAAACGTAGATCGCCGTCTGTGCCTGGCTGGCTTTGACCAAGTTACGATCTCCACGTGAATAAAACAACAACAACAAAACTTTTATTCACAGCAGAAAAGAAAAATGGAATGAGCTGCCTGCAGCAGTTGCGGCCTTATCCCTCCCTAGCAGGATGGCGTCACGGGCAGGGGTCTTTGCCGCCTTTTTTTGGGTGGGATTTCTCCCATTCCCCAGTTTAGTTATTTTGGAGGGAATTCTGCTTTCCCCCCCCCCCCCCCATCCCGGGGGTTCCTCGGTGCGGGGAAGGGGGAGAAGCGATGCCGGGTGCTGAGGGGAGGCAGTGGTGCTGAGGGCGCTTCCCGCCTCGCCAGGCACGGGGAGGCGGCTGAAGCGGCGGGGAGGGGGTTATAACCGCCCCCCTTCCCGCGTAGAAAGAATTAAAAAAAAAAAAGGAAATAAAGGCGAGGAAATAAAGAAAATAGAGACCAGCGTGGCGGGAGCGCCCTCAGGGCCGCCGCAGCGGGGGGGTTTGCGAGGCGGAGGAGGGGAGCGCAGCGGCCGCGGGGCCGCCCTCCCCCGGCGGCGTGAGGGAGCGCGGCGCGGGGAAGGAGGGGGTGGGAGCCGCGGCGGGGCGGCCGGCAGGCGCATTTGCATGAGAGGCAGACTGGGAATGAGCCGGAGCGGGCGCCGCCGCGCGCAGGCAGAGCGGGGCAGCCGGGGGAGGAGGCAGCCGCCGCCGCCGCCGCCGGGGAAGGGCGGCGAAGTGCGCGCAAAGTTTGGCGGCGAGGCCGCGAGGCGCCGCTGAGGCAGCGCGGAGCCGCCGCGGAGCCGGGGCCGGGCCCGGGGGTGCCCGCGGGGCGGCGCGGAGCCGCCGCGGAGCCGGGGCCGGAGCGGCGGAGGCCGGGCCGGGCAGCATGTCCTCCATCCTGCCGTTCACTCCTCCCATCGTGAAGCGGCTGCTGGGCTGGAAGAAAGGCGAGCAGAACGGGCAGGAGGAGAAATGGTGCGAGAAGGCGGTGAAGAGCCTGGTGAAGAAGCTGAAGAAGACGGGGCAGCTGGACGAGCTGGAGAAGGCCATCACCACGCAGAACATCAACACCAAGTGCATCACCATCCCCAGGTCGGAGCGGGGGGCTCTGCGCGGCTTCCAGCGGCACCCGCTGCCTGAGGGGGGGATCCGGGAGCGGGGAACGGCTCCATCCGAGCCTCCGGAAAGGAAAAAACAAACTTGGAGGCTCTGGGTTCCCTCACGCGCGTCGTGGCCGCTCGCCGTGCCGCCCTTCAGGCCCCGGGACTGCTGCGCCGAGGGGGGCTGTGTGCTTATTTTTATTATTATTTTTTCCTTTTATATTATTTTTTTGAATTTCTTTGATTGAGGGGCTTGTTTGCTTTATTTCCAATGATCTGGCCTGCTCCCGCTCTGCAACGGTGGTTTGGAGCCCCCGCTCCATGCTTGTTTTTCCAGATTACTCCGGGCGCCCAAGTGGCAGAGCTGGAGGGCATTGCTTGCAAATGCAAAATAAAAACAAAAAAGTTTTTTTTTTTTTTTAAGAATAACTTCAGGATGCATATAGCAAGTTTTTTGGTTTTTGTTTTTTTTAGTTTTTGTCTTAACGCAGATCTTATTTTTAGCCTTGGCGCCCCGATCGGCATCCCTGTGCTCTACCGAGTATCGTATCTAAGAAAGAAATTTCAAGTAACTTTCAAAAAGCTGCCCCCGAGCAGCGCTTTATTGCTGCAGATTTGCTGATTCGTGTGAGCTCAGCCGGAGCACTGCCCCGTCTGCTACTGCCCGTTGTGTAGGGGAGCTTGTTTTATTTTATTTTATTTAAAAAAAAAAACACAGGCCAAAGTTCATCCCAAATATTTGAATGCTGCATAATTGTGCGCTTCTGTGTGAGAAGATATCTGTGTGTGTATGTGTGTTCGTGCCTCCCTCTCGCCCAAACAAATGTATGCTTTCTTGGTTGTCAGAATGATTTAATATGCGGTAGCTAATACAAAGCAGCATCTGTTGCATGAAAAAAATGAAGCGAGCAGCTCAGAAATGTGGATATTTGGCACTCCGATTTTTATTTTTTTCCAACAGCTAAAGTTTTAGAGGAAAAATTAAGTCTCCTCATCTTTTTTTGGTATTGAGTGGCAGTGCTTAAGGTTTCAGCCCCAGATTCTGCCTTTGTTAAGAGTTTTTCTGGCTCCTCGTAGTTGAAGCAGGGCTCAAAACCTGCTGAGCCACCCCCTTTTACAAACACCCTTAAAACTCTGTTTTGAAGTTCTTGGTAAGCTGTGGGCTTTCCTCACAGACAATGCCCTGTTTAAATCACTTCCCTGGAATATATGCCTTTTTAAAGAAAAAAAAGAAAAAAAAACGAAGTCCTGCAGTTGCCATGAGTTGTGTATTGTGTTTCAGGTTGCAGTAGAGAGTTGCTGATGCTGCCCTGCTGCGGAGTGGAGCGTGAGGTCCCCTGAGCTTTACTCTGCTAGAAACAAGGTGCTTTAGTGTAAAGGAGGCAGGTTTGGGTATTTTCTGGTTCTAAAGAAGCAAAGAGACCGGTGGGGTAAGAAGCTTTAATTTAGAGAAATAATCGTAGTGCTTGAGAATAAGTAACAACACAAGCAGGCGTCCTAAGTCGTAATTATTGTCACCTCCAGAGAATGTTCTGGCTATTGTTCGCTGGGCAGGAGCGAGGGCCGCTTTCTCCCAGGCGTTGCTCTGCTAAAGGAAATCAGTACAAAAAGTAAAACATTTCATGTTCGTTTGTGATACAGAGGCTAAACCTTCAGATCTTAATCTTTGGTACTGAGGAAGTGCCAGCGTGTTTTGATGATAGTTCCTTGTGCCTCGGTATTAGTTTTTAAACGTTACAACTCATAGGTGCTCTTAGTGTTTTTTTGTTTGTTTTGCATGAATGTTACAGAGATGCTTAAACGAGCAGTTAAGTTGGCCTGTGCTGGGCCCTGTGCACTGATGTAGCATGAGGTTAAAGTCTAGCTAGCTGAGAGGGAAAATGGAGTGGAAATGCGAAGCAGCTGGACCCGGAGCCAGCGGCAGAGCCGTGGTCGGGGCCAGGCCTCGCGGCTTTAAGTGCAGCGTCTTCTCCACCGGACTGCGCTGTTTGTCCTCGTGCGTTTGCGAATGTGATTATCTCATCCTTCGAAATTAGTGCCTGCAGGATGATTTTTGGTATGGGCTTTGTATTTTAAAATAATTCTGCATATGTTGTTTTGCTATTTAGGCAAATAAGTGCATTGAGGGGACAAAAGGGGAAAACCATCATTAAGGATTAGCTCATGTTGTGCATTGTCTGCAGTACATCAGTAGGCTCAATTACAGTGGAGCTATGCCAGGGATGACTCTGGCCCCACAAGAGTAGGGCTAGTCCAAAATTAGCTATTGTATCCGTGAGACGAAGCAAGGGTTCGGATGTGAAAGTGCTCGAGCCCTTTGGAAACATTGCTAAACATCAAGTGAGCTGGAACTTCAAAATCCTGCAGGGACCAAGGGAGGTTGTGTGGGTTACTTTCCAAGTGCTCTGCAAGATAATGAGGCTGACAAGATGTTTGGGCCCAGGTTTTCTGTTGAGAGAACCTCTGGTCTAACCAGCGAAAGGCTGGGGAGACCTGGGAAGATTTTGGTGTGGCACTGTGGTGCTGGCAAGAATTTTGCTTCTCGTTGATGCTGGAGCAGCAGGAAGCCGTTACAGCCTGGAGAACTCATTGATCTTGGATCACCCTATTGTTGCCTGGCCCCAAGAGAAGGCTTTATTAGAGGACCCTTCCTTCTCCTGAGCTCTGCTGTCAAAGTCCAGCTTTCTCTCAAGGGGAACTTTCCACCATATGGAAAGGAATCTCAAAGCTCACAGCTCTTGCTTGGAATCAAGGGGAGGTGAAGTGTAGCCTCCTCTTCCAGACCCTGACTTTCACTATGCAGAAATGCATGGATAGAAAGTCATTTAGTAGGTCCGAGGAGATGGTGCTGCCCTTTGCCTGGGCACAGAAAGGAGGTCTGGGCATTAATAAGCACAAGTAGATCTGCCTTCACATCCAGTTTCCATGCGCCAGGCTGGCACGTTTTGGTGTTGTATGCTGACCTAGTGAGGTTAGTTACCCGTGTCTTATGGCAGTAATACCGTTTTCCATATTACACTGCAGTTGAAAACACATATTCCTTCTGTCCATCCATTAACACATGTCCTTTCCAGGAGCTGAAAGCCCAGGTTTCGGGATAGGTGTTTTTCTCACCATTCAGATAAGTTGGAGGACCGTGTGCCATTAACACGTACCCAGTGCAGCCAAGGGTTGGATTTTAGGGCCTCTGTGCATGGCTCCGTGAGCAAGGCGAAATCTCCAGCTGCTACCAGTTGATTTCAGATTGTTGTTAATTTATTTTTTAATTTCCTGATGGCTCTGCTTGCTTCAGAGGCCATGGAGTGTCATGAGTTGGGCATCTGGTGGCAGCAACATCTCTAACTTACCTGACTGCTTATCCACACAGAATGCACATGTCCCTGTGGGCTTCGTCCTTGGGAGAAAGTTCCTTAGCACTCTTACTGATGTAGAGCAAAGCTGCATTGTGCACCTGGTGGTGTCGATATTTCGTCCCAGAAATAGGGTGTTTTAGGCTGACCTTTTATATGTGTTATATAACATATATGGCTTTCTCAACTGTACAGGCCAGGAACACGTGATGAGCGTTTACTAATTTCTGGAAGATAGCAAGTGCTTTGTTTCAAGAGCCTTAGTGGTACTACACATACTAAGATCTAAATCTCATGACATTTAGTAGTGTATTTTCATATGCATACTCTTTGTTTGAACCTATTACTGTTTTTTTATTTCTATTTTTTTAATCACCAGTGGTTTCAGGAGAGCCGATCTGCTTCCATGTCAGAAATAACCTTTTAAGTGTGTGTGTGTGTGTTTTTTTTTTTGTTTTCTTTTTTTCTTTGATTAAGAAAATAACTTTGAAGTGTTGTGGGTGTTGTTTCTTGTGGAACTCATTTGATAAGAATAGAAGGTGAAAGGGAAATGTGGCACATGTGCCTTTTGAAGGAGGCTGAGCAAGGGGCCCGTTACGTTGTTTAAGCTTTGGTGAAAGCCGAGGTGAAATGCAAGTGTCTTCAGGAAGACCTTGGGTATGGGCTAGGTTCTGTTGGGTTGATCACTGACCATGCAACCTTTACAGGAATTGACCGTGTTCTTAGGATCCTTTTAATACCAAGGAAATAGGAGAATGACAAATACTGCAAGTAGCAGAGACAGTCTGCGAGCTGGTAACGTACGTGTTTCTTTCGAGACTAGTAGCCCTCCAGTTTCAGTAGCAAAATCAAAGGGCCAGTCATAGTTTTTTCTATCCACACAGAAATTTATATTGGTTTGTGCCAGTTTTAAGCTATCTTGTTTTTAGTTTAGCTTGTCTCTTTAGGGGGGAAGACTCGATATTGCTTAGACTTGCTTAAGTGTGTGCACACTGGAGATTAAATGGGCCCAAGAGCAGTGCATAGGAGGTGCCTGCAGCGCAGTCCCTGCGTGCAGACGTGCTCTGGCTGCTGTTGTACTTGTTGCTGGTGATTTTTACTGCTGCAAAGCTGTGCGTTGTTACCCTATGTACTGACCTGGCTTTATGGGCAGGCTTTTATAGCCCTGCCTTAACCTTTGTGCTGCCACAACTGTGCTGCTCACCATGCCCACGTTTAGCAGGGTAGGGAAAGCTTCACAAATCTGTTCAAAACTAGCTTTGGGGCATTAGTGTGACTTTGCAGATCAGGTCTAAACATGGAAAAATGTCAACTAAAGGGATGCAGGGCTCTCATCATGGGTATTTTCTGCTTGCGGTTCCATTTGTCCAGCAGTGCCTCTCTTCCCTTCCTCCTGGTCCCCTCCACGAGGGTCTGATTCTGCCTTGGGGCAGTGCCACGTGCTGCCCAGGGGTTACAGATACTCACAGCCCCCCTGCCCTCTGTCTTGCATCAGGGTCGCCGGCCCTTGCGTTTGCCTGAGCAACAGCATGTGGAGTTGATTTCTAGCCCACCTGATGCAGTTTTGTAAAACAAAACTCAGCCATTAAACTAGCCGGATAATGTTGATTTAGGGAGCCACAACACATCCAGTTCCCTTGGCAGAAACGAAGGAGCTGGAGGAAATAAGGAGGTTTGGGGCAGAAAGCGCCGTCACGAGCCGCGGAGCGGAGCAGCCTCCTTGGCTCGGAGCTGTCGCTTGGCTCGAGCAGGAGCGTGTCTGACCCAGCCCTTCGTGGGACGTCCTCACTAATTTGTAATGTCTCTCTCAGCGGGCAGTGCTTGTCAGAAACGTGCCAATATTATTTTGGGGGAGGTTGCGGGGCTTTCTGTTTGTTCTCTTTTGTAGTTTTTGCCTCTTTGGGAAATACCAGCTAATATTTCGCATTAAAAACAGTGGTTAAACTGATGTGAGGAGTGTGCGTATATTCATATGAGACATGGGCAGACACAGGATAAAATGTATTTTATCGTTTTAAGAAGTTTTCAAATATTCATATTTCTGCTTTTTTTTCTTTCCCCTTTCAAGAGACTAAAATATTTAGAATAGCTTTTGGAAGGACTCATAAGATTCCCATTATATTGTGCAGCAAGTGTTGAATCTTTGTGAAATAAAGTGCTTAAAATGGGTGCTTAACTTTTGTAGTATTAGGAAAAGACCCTGAACATTGCAGTCATTTAGCTATAATGAGAAATAAATATAAGAAATTGATGAAATCAAGAAATGCACACTGTACGGGATTATCACATCAGGGATCCAATTAAAACAAACTCTTCTAATAAATATTGGTTTAATAATGTAAACTTGTGATCACTATATTACTGCAACAGAAATAAAATTAACAAGATTTAATGGACTGAGCAGCCATTAATTTTAACTTGTTAATTTATTAGGAACTTCTAATGCTGCTAGATGCACAATAATGCCATTATCCTGCATGAAGTACTTTATGAAATAGATAGGGCCAAACAGTACTTGAATTAAATTGAAATCAGATTTTTTTTCCCCCTAAATTATCTTTTTCTAGATGTTTTGTTTCTTCTTGGTTTTCCTCCATTGAGTGCAATTAAATTTTCAGGGATGGGATGCAGCACTCTTTCAGCTAGGCTTATGAATGCTCCTAATTAACTTTTCTTTTGCTCTGTAAAAAGCTTTTTTCCAGGCCCTAGCTGCTCGTGTGGGTTGGCAGCGGAGCGAGGGCAGAGGTTCTTGTCCAGACGCTGCGGTTCTGCTACGCTGACTCCCCCAGGCTTAGCAAAGGTTTGCTAATTACTTTACATGTGACTCGAGTCCAAACATAAAGACAAGGAAGTTGTTAATAACTGGGCTCTCCTGCTTGTCACCGGCAACACAGCTTTCTCTGTAGCTGAGGAGACCGTAATGTGTCAGTTGTTGCAGTTAATGCTGCTTTTAAGGATGTTTTGAAGTCTTTTAGACTGGATTTGAGGTCTTTTAGAGCCGATCCTCGTTTACTCACGCATCTCTTCACTGTCCCTGTTGGAATGGTAGGACTTGCCCTAGGCAAACAGGGACGTTTGATGCTGTTGACCTCGTGGCTCTGTAGATAGAGAAGAAAAAACAGCTTCTGTCTTGGAATTTAGTTCTCCAGAAATATAGGTCACAGCAGTGAGCATAAATAAATTGCTTATAAGGAGATAGCCCTTAAAAGCAAACAGCAAAAAAGACAAGCCCAGGCAGGTGGGAATAGTCACATCCTGCTGTGCAGAGGAACACGCAGAAGTTGTGTGAGCTCCAGGACAGAATATTTTGTCTTTCAACTAAGAAGCAGAACTTATTTGTTTCTGGTATCCAGACTTGTGTGTAGTGCAGGTAGACTATAGGCAGCTCAAAAGGAGCAGGACAGGAAATCTGTGGGATTTTGTGCCTCCAGCAAGTGCCCCGAATACCGGGCCATGCAACCTTGCTCCTCGGTGGAGAGGCTCCATGAACAGGCACTGCTCAGTGTGAGCAGCTGGCTGATTTCACCTTTTTTTGGCCTTATTTCGACCTTATTTCAATGGAGAAGCCATTTGCAAAGCAGCAAACGTCACCGAGGGGAGCCAGCGCCCGGGAAAGGACACCAGGAAGCACGTGGAGGAAATGGCAGTTGCTCCTTGTCAGCTTGGCTCTTCCATCTGCCTAATTTAGACTCGTGCTCTGGGGGAACGGATGATCTTGATGACTTTGATCTGCCGCTGGAAGCCTCGTCGTGGTGCTCTCGGTGCCCAGCACGGAGGTGCCGCGGGCGAGCGGGGCGCTTGGCGCAGCGCCGTGCGATGCCTGCGGTCCCTGCCCCGTGCAGGGACCGCTGCAGGGCCCACGTGCAGCTCCCGCGCCCTCCGCCTCGGGGTCCGGGGGTGCCCCACGCGAAAACTCTCTGCAACTTTCGCTTACCAGTTGCACCGGGGGAAAAATGGAGATTAATGAAAGTCACCAATTCAGAAATAACCATAACGCAGCCTTTCTAAAAGGGGAAGTCGGAGCAGATATTTCCTCCTTTGTGGTGAAGCTGCAGCCAGCAATATTTGAATGATGGATGCTGATACTGTTTTCACAATAAAAGAGAAAAAAAGTTGTCCTTCCTGTTCTAGTTGTTTTTATATAAAAGAAAAAGTTCACTACGCTGATACAGCTAATATTCAGAGAAATATTAGACATAGTGCAGACTGTGGAACATGAAATTGCTTATTTTTGTGTTGGATATGCAACTGTTGTTATTGCTCTATCTGTTAAACAGCTAAAGATTTTTTCCCCAAAATTTCCTTACCTTTTGTAACTATATTTTAAGTGTTTCTCTGTGGGAAGAAAAAATAACCAGCTACAAGCACCTTTATTTCATTTATTTATTTATATTTATATTCAGAATGACCAGATGTATTTTTTTCTTTTTTTTCATAGAGATACAAAGTCTGTGGTTTCTGCACAAGTGGAACTGCGCAGAAAGGTCCCTTTCTTTTTTTATTTGTTGAACAAATTGTTGTTCCTCTTGGGTCAGATGCATAGTCAATTTGCAGCACACCAGCGTTTAACAGGGTCTGGAAATTTATATAGCATTTAAAAAGTGCTCTCTGCCCAACGAAAGGCTGATAAGCAGCTGGAGCCTGAGTGTTTTCCCACTCATTTTTCGCATCGGTGTAATTTCATGGATTTCAGTAAATTTACTTGTGACTTGGGTACAAGCAAAAAGAAGCTCAGGCTGGTGCAAGGCAGCGTTGAACTGAATGTGGGGGATAGAGGTGTTGGTGGGTTGAATGTTACCAAGTTTGCCCTTTCAGATGCAGAGTTTTGGGGGCTTTCTGCAGGCCCTGAGACCCCGCACGGCTGCTCCGTGCTGGGCTGGAAGTCTGGCAGGGGGCCAGGCAGGTTTTAGCTGAAAATGATACTTTTTCCTGCACAGCATTTGGCTTTCAGAGGAATTCTCTCTCTCCTGGTCTATTGAGGGTTTTCTGACGGGCACCAGTGGGGCTTGGCAGAGAGGTCCTCCACATTTGTAGACTAGATGCCTCTAACAGGACCTGTGCAGAAGGCAGTTTTGGGCTCTTACTGCAATAACATATTTGGGTCTTACCCCAGACTGGGAAAAAACCACTTACCTGCCTGTCAGGGCGTAAGATGCGCTCTAAGCTGAATCTTCAGGCTCCCCTTTTTGGCCTATTTCACGTTGTCTTTTTCTTTTCAAAATTGTGGGGTTTCTTACGGCCAGTGGGGTCTTTGCAGAAGAAAAGTGTTAAAGCAGTGGGAAGCGGAAACAAGTTGTTTTGAAAGGGTTGCATTAAAAACAAACTTTGCAAAATGACTAGATGCATTTTTTTTCTTTTTTGAAGTAGATAATGGCAGTCTGATTAGCAAAGGTAACATTACTTCATAGCTGATCTTTGTCTCCAGGAGAAGTCTGCTGGCAGGCTGCAAACGGCTTTGAGCTTTGCCCTAAATCAGACGCTGTAAATAACTCGTGTGTAGGTAGACAGCCGGTCTCTGGAGCTTTCCCCCAAATCTAGTTTTGTTTGCTCGGTAGAACTGCAGGCTGCGGGTTTGTGTGTAGGGTGCAATCGTATCTTTGCTTTTTCCACTAATAATTGAGTTAAGATAGGTTTGTGTTGTGGATTATTGCCTAGTGAACGTTCCCTGTGGTTAGGGAAGAAGGAAAACATCAGGTTTTGTTCCACACCATGGTCTAACATGGAGCTAAACGCTTAACCTGCCAGTACCTTGTTCTAACTATCTAGCAGATACAGCACTTAACTCACAGAGATGTCAGCAGTAGTAAAATGCTCTTACAACCTTTAGAGAATGACTCAGATTTAAAAAATAAAACCAAAACCCAGTAACTTGCTACTTTAAAAAGCTTTCTGTTACTGTTCATTCATACCAAGGAAGCTGTTATAAATTTTTTTCTGGAAACTCTCTTGCAAATATGTAGGTGCTACGTCAGTGAGAATATTAGAATTCCATAGATGTTTAGTGGTAAACCTTAACTGCCTTTGCATAATATTTATCTGTTCATCTCCGCGCTGGTAGCTCCTGCACACATGGAATATTTTCACTGGTTGATACACATCATACCACAGTGGTCTGCTGCTGAGCTCAAGTCTGAAGTCTGCTAGCACAAGTCCAGGAGAAACACTGTACGTGCAGCCTCATATTTCCAGTTAAGGTAATATTATATAACCGTATGCACGTGTGATGCCGTCCAAATACACTTGTTTAATATTTTGTATGTCGAGGGAGTGGACCCTTGACCCACACCAGTGTGGGTTTAAGTAATTAACATTTCTATACCTATCGCCCATCTTTCACTGCACGTTTTGGCAGCCTTTGAGAGCTCTGGGCAGTCACAAACCTCTGTTTGCTTTAAAACTCCTTTGTATCTGGAGACTTCTGGTGAATTATTCCCAGAGGGGTGACTGGAAACTGATAGATGGCCATCTGGCTGGAAACAACATTATTAATTAAATTTTCTCTCTTTCTTTTAAATCATTTGCAAGCTTGAAGTAAATGTTCTTTTCAAAGGTATCAAAGCAAGCTGAATTGGAATTCTTGCCATGGCAAGCAGTATATTTAATATCTCTCTTTTCTGAAGTTAAAGACCAAGAAGCAGTGCTTTAGATCATGGCTGTTCATGATCAATCAGGACTCCTTGGGAGCAAAACAGCCTCCTGATTAGTGCGATGTGTCATGAACGGTTACAGGCTACGAAGGACAACAACTAAGTGCAGGGGCTTTCCCTGCCCCTCTCGCCCAATCCATTAGTTTTTCCAGGAATCCATCAGTTCCAGGGATCACTGTCCCGGAGTGCGGTCTCAGCTCTATCCAAGTGCTTAAAACACCCGATCCCGAGCGGGAAAGGGGCCCCAGGGCCTCATAGGGCACTCGGCTCCTGGATCCTCTGGAGGGCCAAGCTCATCCTACAATACAGCAGGAGGCACCAGGGCAGAGAGCTCCTCTTTATGAACAGGGACCCTCTGCAAACGGCTCTGCTGAGGTGGCTGTTCACACTCCTGGCTCCGTCTCTGTAGGGCTGTGGGTTTTGGTTTATGAAAATGGAGCTTCATAAGGAAGGAAACCTGAAAGTGCTGAAGATGTGCAGGATTGGATGCTTGAGAAATGGCGTTTTGTTTAAAATTTGATATATTTGCCTTTTTTTTTTTTTTTTTTTTTTGCCTTTTCCCCAGGCTTCGGATGAGTAGACCTCCCTATTGCTTAGATCGTCCTTGACTTGAAAACACACCAGCAATTTTTCATGTTTCTGATGGCTATAAAACAAGCCTGAATTCAAATTTAGCTGTACTTACTTTGCAGGTGATTGCTGTCCTGCCATGGACAGAGCTGGGGTGGTGTACAACATGCAGCGGGACCCCTAAATAGTGTTGGGGGTTAAAAAAGACTCGCCCATGTAAACCTCCTCTCAGGCTTTCCCTCTAGTTCTCAGTTTTGTGCTGCTGGGGTCTGTGGTGTGAAATATCGGTGCGCCGGGCGCAAGTGACCCCACATAGGCAAGTGGAGGCCTTGGAAACCGTGGTTTGAAATTGAGTTTTGTAAGTTCCTGCTTTGCATGGCAGGCTCTACTGGTTTGAAAGCTCTGTCAAGATAGTGCATCTAAGCAGGAATAAAAATAGACATTCATGTGTTCTGATTGTAGGAAAAAAAAAAGCATTTATTGGATTACGATTGGCTGGTGACTTAAGCTGGAGACAGTTTTATGTTACAGAGCTGCTCACTCTGCCTATTCTCTCAGTTTCTATCCCTTCCCCCATTTTTTTTCCCCGTTTTCTATTTTTAGGATGGCCTTTTGGAGTCCCTGCGGCACTGGCAGGCCAGCTATTCCCGAGGAAAAAGAAGGAATCAAGGTGGGAGGTAGCACTCCTGAGCACTGCTCGGTGCTGTTAATTCAGATTTTGAGTGCTCACCTGCCAAGTTTGCGTGTTCCCAGCTTATCTGATGGCAGATGAAGGGCTGCTCGCACACATGGATTTGGCAGCACTCGTGTGATTAGTAGAGCAGAGGCAACGTAGGAAATTGGGGATTGGGATAAGGTCATTAGAAGTCCTAAGACAATTATTTTTATACTTAAATATTCCTGTGCGGCCACTAGAGCTGAAATGCTTCAGGTAGAAGGAAGAATTTTAGTTAAGCCTTCATATGGCAGCAGTTGTTTTTTTGAAAATATGGTGACTTCATTAAAAAAAGCCTAGTGCTCTTCTAACATTGAACAAAACGTGAAAAATCCATGTTTACAAGGTACATGTGCCTGTACAGGTGACATCACGGGATACTGTTTTTGCAGTCAGCTCTAGTGCTGATCAGGTATTAGAGTCACTTCCAGGGAAGTGAATTCCAGCAGGGCTGAATTGCTGGGGCTCCTGGACATAAAATCCCTCCATCTCCCCCCAGGAAGGGGCCCGTGATGCTGCGTAGCTGTTGCACAAGCTGCACGAGCACCTAAACTCCTTGGTCATTTACAGCTTTATGGCCTGTGCCCTGCTGACTTGTGATTTCCTGTGTCTGAAGGTTGTGGAGTTGTTTGTTTGGGGGATTAGGGAGATATTTTCGGTTAAATGGTACTTTTCTACCTTTTTCTGTGCTTGAGAATCCTAAACATCGGGGAAACTTAAAGATTTGGAGGATGAGGAAATGAAAGAAAATGGTTTGGGGTACGAAAGCAAAAGGTGTTGCTTATTTTGGCAATATGGGAAATAACCAGGCATAGGTGTTTTGCTTTTGAAGCCTGCTGGGTTTTTATTTCTGTTCGGTAAATGAGATGCTCTTCATCCTCTTTATCGCTCTTGTTCTGGCAGAGCAGCTCTGAATTTACATCTCTGACCGAGAGGATAACGGGGAAGCCTCGAGGACCTTGTCACGCTCTTGCTCTAGAGCCACATCTTGATTTTATCAATCGTGTTGTATTTCATCCTCAGCTGTGGTTTGCAGTTGCTGTGCTGCTGGTAGCTATAAAGAATGCTTTTTTTAGGTTCGTTTGAGGGTTGAGTGTTGTCAAAAGCTACCTGAAAGCTAACTGTGTTTATCACGTGCTATTACAGGTTAAATCATTGAAGACTTATTTTAGAAGATGAGGGTTATTTCAAAACACAGACCGTAACTTTCCTAGCGAGGATTTTTAACCAAGTTCCTGAGCGTTTTTCGGTGTTTCGGCAAGGGGTGAGCATGGGAGCGATGCTTGTGTGTGTCCCGCAACAGTCTGCGCGGGGACCTCTGATGGAATATTTAATTTGGGAAACTAGAGAAACTTAGGAGCATTTTTTCCAGGTTGAAAAAAGCGTTCGTGCCTCCAGCTGAGCAGCAGATGCATCAAGGCAGCTTGTTGTAATAGAGCTGCATCAGGTTGGTGGAGTTTGGGCTCAGGGATAACCCCCAGTTTTATTTGTCAGTAACTTTTGTCTTGTACTTTAATCCCAAATACTATCTTAATACGTCAGCAAATGGCAGAGCAGATTTGGACAGAGTATAGTAGACGTTTCGGTCTGTTCTTGTCTCATTAACATTGCTTGGAAGACGAGTTTATTTTAATAGAAGTGATAACCCTGAATTATCCCTTTTTTAGCGTGCTTTTCTGTTGCCAGTCGTATCTCTACATGTGATGACAACGATACATCAGTCACATAATTTTATGTTTGCGATTTCCCTTCTCCGGATACGCGTTGTTACCGACCAAGCGCTGTAGGCTTGTTATTCACTGGGGAAACCGCTTGATTGTGAAGAAGGCGCCTGTAAAAACGTGTTTTGTTTTCCCACGTCCTACGCAGGGCTGCTAGTCGGTAGTTGCTGCCGCCACCCTGGGACTGTTCAGGGCAATTTTGTGCCTTTAGCAGCAAATAGGCACCTAGTGCTTGCTTGGTGAGCAGGGCTCTAACCACATGCAGCTCCATTTGCAGCCGGCTGTTTGGTAACTGTCCCGACACGGTGCCTCCGAAGTGCCCAGCGCTGGAGCCGCAGCCTCCCCTGCGCCTTTTGATGTCCCTTCAAAGCAAGGACTAATGAGGTTTAAGGTAAGTAGCTGTCAGCGGCCACCTCCCCTGATGAAGAAGCCCAGCTCTTGGGCTGGATGTAGTCTAGCACCTTCGGTGGAGGCTGGAGGTGTCTCGCATGCTGGAACAACATGTGGAAAAGGGGGAAGGCGGACGATGCGCCGTTCATCCCTGCAGCGCGCGCGGCCGCGCGGGACCGTCGTGCGGCGAGTGGGAGAGCCGCCTCCGGAAGGGCTTTTCCGTGTTCTTAACCGAGTCCAGCTCCTTGCAACTTGAGCAGCCCTTACCGAAGGGATAAGGTGATGTGAGAGGTAACATCCCTGGCAAGTGCCTCGTCGGCTCCCTAGGGATGCGCTCCATAAGGCAGCCGTGTGGGGGTGCAACTTTATGCGGCTCTTTTATTCCCTGTAAATTCCCTAGATTGCCACTGTGTGCTTGGTGAGAGAAGAGAGTGTCTCAGAGCACAGACACGTAACTGTCATTGACAGAAACTGTGAATGAAGATGTTGTTTGTTTATTTGTTCTTAGTTGCTTCATAGTCACCCTGTTCAGTTTTAACATACTGTTACCCTCAGGTGGTGGTGTTCGAATGCTCCCATTTCATCACTCTGCTGTCACTTTCTTTCTTTTTCTGCATTATTTCTTCCCAGGAATTTTTTCCAGCTCAACCCTTTTGCACGCTGGCATGTCGGCCTCTTCCTCCAGCAGTGCTTAGTGACAGATCAACACCAGTGAAGTGGGGCTGTCTCTAACCTGAAAATAGCTAGAAAGCTTCTTGTGGAAACAACAGTGTTTGCTTGTCGTTACTGATTAATTTCCTCATATTTTTAGTAATGTTCAGGGCAATAATTTGCAGGGGGAGAGTCTTTGGAGGACTTTGTCACTGTTTTTTACTAGTTGTAAACTCTTCAGACTTTGACTGTTCCAACTCTTTGATTGAACAACTTGTGATATTTGCCTGACTGGGGCGAGAGAAACCTGTTCCCTGTTGGAAAAGCAGAGCAGAAATAGAGCCCTGACTGCCACCCTGGAGGGACACGACGCACAAACCAGCCCAGGGTCCCTGGGGCGGGAGCTGCGGAGTTCTCTGTTCCTGTGTCCATTGCACTTTGTTCTGGACCGACCCGCGGCGGTACCGGAGCACCGCGAGGCACCGAGCCTGGGAGCGGGTACTGCAGCGTGTGCGAGCGGAGGCAGCGCCAGAGCCCGTTCCCTCTGGTAACTGCCCGGGGGAAGAGTCTCTTGCAGCATCTCTGAGGTTTTGGGACTGGTATTTTTGCTTCCCAGCTCTCCTGTGCGTAGCAGTTACTGTCCCTTCTGCAGCCAGAACCCGTCTCATTTGTAGTAGTAGGAAAAGCTGTATAAACCCCTGGTTGTGTGGACATGGAACACTTGGCTTTTCCAGGCAAGGGCTAGGAAACACCACCAAAGCAGATAAAAGCTAAGCAAGGCAGTTGCTGCAACTGAAATCAGCATAAAATTTTGTGAGGCTTTTCCTTCCTTCCCTTCGTGGTTTATTTTGGTCTTTATTTTTTACATGGGGGAGGGCTGTGAGCACAGTAGACTCATCTCAAATCGCGCTTGAAAGCTGAAATCATCTCGGGGATACTCTTCTTTCCCCTCCTCTCCTCCCTTAAGACTGCCTTGCTTTAGGCCGAGCTTTCCATGACATCGCTCGTGCAGTGAACGATTTTGGACATTTGGTAGTCAACAGGGCCCTTGCTCCTGCTTTGGACTCTACTGAATATTTTTCTCTGGGTTTTTGAAGAAAACAGAACATCTCGTAGTGTAGCTATTTCTAAAAACCTCATCTCTGCTAGCAAATACAGAGAAAAAAACGAGTGTTCTGGGGCTGAGCAGGGATACAGATCCCTGTTTCACTCAATGGTAGATTCCCATTAAGAGCCTTGTCGTGTTCCAGGACGGCGTGAGTTATTATTAAAAATAATAATTTGTATTTATTATTTTTAATTAGAAGTGTATTGTTTCAGCCGCGATTGGTTTGATGCCAGCTTTCAGCCTTGGGTCGTTATACTTTTCTTGGCTAGGTATAATAAACTTCCTTAGTCTTTTAGTATTCATTCCCTACCTGCCCCAGTAAATGTGTTCTTACACTGCTGCGATTCGGTCATCGCTCAGTCATTGCTTATAAAAGAAAAAAAAAAAAGTGGTTTTTATTTTCTTGGAGACATTTTTCTTTGGCCCTAGAGTGTTTTTGTGGTCTGTTCTCACTAGGCCATGCACAGCCAAATGCCTTACAGAAGGCTGCATGCTAGCAAGATACCTTTTATCAACCAGACTTCTCTAATAAAAGACCAAAACTACATTTGAGAAGGCTGTAAAACTAGCTTGCCCAGAGGCCTGTTCTTCTCCTTAAATCTGCTGTGCTCTTGTAATGCTTTTCCTTGGAGATAAGGCGTATCCTGGGCCTGCTTTTGGAAGCCTCTCTGCCCTTCAGGTAATGTTAAATTTTGCCCATTGCTGCTTTTTTGCCTCAGTATATATGATTGTGTCTGTAAGTGTATGTATACATACACATACATGCACACATATATTTGTGTGGTTTGTGCTGGAGTATACACCAAGACAAGTCAGAGTCTGAGTTTGAGCCTCATGTCAATAATTCTGTGAAAAAGAGAGAGTTTAAGATCTCCTAAATTCTTTTTCATCTAAATTTGCCTCAATTTCAGAGGTTACTTGGGTCCTACCATTTTGGGAGGAGTGTGGGAAACGCTCCTAGTACGGAAACCTCAAGTATCCCTTTGCTGGGAAGCCTGGGACCGGTTTGCAGCGCGTGGTCTCCGGCTGTGCCCGGCGTTCCTGCCCCGAGGACGAGGATCCGACCGCGCAGACCTGCTCGGAGCAGTTGCAGTGACTGCTGAGGAACTGTTTGGTAGCAGCGCGCGTGCCCTTAACTTAATAAATATACATTGTGGTGGTGTTGGGGAAGACCTCAGGGTTATAATCGTTTGAAAGGTGCTTCACAAGCGCTCAGCAAAGCGGCCCACAGTGTCTGTGAGGAGCAGGCGCTCCGGGGAGGCACGAGGGCTTTTCCTTCCCGCCGTGTGGCTGGATGCAGCTGAGGGCAAATGCCCGGGTTTGGATGGGCCTCGCAGTGCCCGGGCAGCGCTCGGCGCAGAAGGGCCAGGGGTGCAGTGAAATACGTGCCCAAACTGGCACTCGTGGTGCCACAGCCTCTCGGGGTCTCCTCGGAGCCCCAGGCTGTTGATGGTTGGTCCAGCAGCAGCTCACTGGGATGGTGGTGCCCTGAGCTTCCTGCACCTGGAAAATGGGCAGTAATTCCGGGGAATAGCCAGGAAGATGCGGTTTGACCAGTTGATGGGCTTGCGCCCTTGAAAAGCTTAGAAGCTTGGGAAAGGGAAAGGGGCTGGTTTTGCTGCGTGCAGAAGGGCGAGTACATTGGCACTCACCTGGAGGCTCTGAGGTCTGGAAGCAGCTGCCTGGGCTCTTCCTTTAGCTTTTATAAAACCCAAAGGGTCTCCTTCCAGTCTCAGCAGTGAATGTTACGGTGTGCGTTGTCACAGGGGGGTTGTGTTTGCTCTTGAAGCTCTCTGTTGTCACGCACGCATCTATAGCCAAGCCTTAAGGCTGTTGTGTTTCCGCAGAGGGCTCCTTGGTGAGCAGTGCGGTGCATCCGTCCTGCTCTCCGTACAGCAGCCTGGCTGCTCTGCTCTGCGTGGGCTGCGCAGGGGTTTGCTGGGTGCACACCAGCCCTGTGGATGCAGCGCGGTACGCGGTGCCTATGGGAAGCACCGGGTTTGCTGGGT
The DNA here is from genome assembly GCF_059628265.1 of Tinamus guttatus. NCBI lineage: Eukaryota > Metazoa > Chordata > Aves > Tinamiformes > Tinamidae > Tinamus > Tinamus guttatus. Next base: position 1,537,795 of record NW_028288538.1, on the reverse strand, counting down.
GCACGTTCACAGGCTGCTTGTGTGCAGAGCTGGAGCTTCCAGAGCTCCTCCAGCATTTTACCAGGCCTCAGTAGGGCTGGAAATCCTGCAGAAACATGGAAAGCCTTCAGGTTTCTCTGACCACCTTCCTTTTTGCGTGCAAAACAGGTGATGTGCCTGGGGAAGCCTGACTGATTCCCGCTTTGTTTCTGCAGTGCGAGTGAGTCCCTGGCCAGGAGCTGCCCCCCGGGAACCCAGCATTCCCAGTGGGATGCGGAGGAAGGAAGCGGCTCCCCTGCCCTCGGCCTGGCTTCTGCTCGGGGTAGCGGCCGTGCGTGTGGTCACCGGTGCCCGACTTGTGCTGTGGAGGCCCTGGAGCCTCTCTGGGCAGCGGAGGGAACCGCCAGGGCCCTTTGCTAGGTACATTCCAAGGAACGCAACGTGCTCCAGGTCTGCCCCTTTCCCCATGGGAATTTTAGCAGCAAGAGGTCCCTTCCAGCCACCGTCTTTCCTAGAGGAAGTTTGGAAGGGCAGGAGGGAGAGCGGCTGAGTGATGCAGGGCGGGCAGCGTTCGCTTCCTCCTCGGGAAAACGGCGGAAGCTTCTTGAGCCAGGCTAAAATTTATGGGATACTCAGATGTGGAGGGCTGTTTGGTTTCTGCGAGCAGGATCAGCCTGCCGAGCATTAGATGTTGCTGCCAGATGTATTTGGATGTGGTTTGCTTTGTTCTTAAACAATAGGCAGTTTGAACGAAAGGGAAATATTACTTGTGCCCATATGTGCCATTGTTCCCATTATGGGCATAATCCCGGCTACGGAGCTGAGCATTATCCTGCTGATCCCGTTCGCAGTGAGTCATGTGGGCCAACATTTGTCCCGCAGTTAGTTAGATCTTTGATCTCTTCTTTTCTGATGGGGTCTGGGATTTGCCGTGGGAACGGCGCGCGTTTCTGCACGGCTCCTGGGGAGGGAATTCCAGCGCTCCGGGTCTGAGCTGGTGGGGAGAAGCACTTTGTTCGTTCTGCACGTTTCCCTCCTAGCTTTCCATTGCCCTTACTTAACCAGCAGCAGTCTCAAAGGGAAATAATCACTGTTTTGAGTGAAATAATCACTTAACCAACACCGTACATTTAAAAATTATGAATGCTTTCTGTTAAGAAAGAGTTAAGAAGTCCCCTTGAGTCACACTTGCTTTTCCTGTGAGCTCTTTTCTGCCATAGAGGCTTGATGAAGTGGTCATTTGAAACGGATGAAAAGCATTCTGGCGGTCACACAGATGAGGATCCTCAAGCTTTTTAATTAAAAATCTCAGGTTTTAATTAATTTATCTAAAATAACACCGCGTAGCTCTCATTTCTCTCTGAAAGGCAGGGCTGCTCACTGAATTTAAATAAACAGATACTGTACCACAATTTCCTGGCCCTGTGAATCAAACTTGGAAAACCAAGACCGATGAAACCATAATTGGATTAAGTGTATTCCTGCCCCCGTTGGGAACGTGGATAAAATGTCTGTCTTTAGTAGCTGTGTTTGACCACGCCAGGGCTGAGGGCCTGTGTTTCAGCGGGCTGAGGAGCAGATGGCACCTATGGAAGTGTAAATTAGCCAGCAGCTGACAGGGCCTGCAGAGTTATAGACGCTTTGGATGCCTCTATACAGGGGTAAGTGCCAGCTACTCAGCTGATCGATAAGGGGAAATAGACATTTCTTGGAATCATTTCATTAAATGTAACTTACGGGAGTGTTCTTAGGTCTATCCAGTTGCACTGCAAAACTCCTTCCCCCTTCCCGTGTTGCTTTGAGCCTTGGGGTCTAATTCTTTCCACATGTAACTCCGTAGGATTTGCAGTAGCAGGGATTATTGTAAGTTTTCTTTCTCTAAAGAACTTTCCCGTGTTTCCTGGGTTGTTCAGTTGGGCCCATGCAGGTGAGGGGAGGACAGCGGTGATGCCAGGCGCTCCCCTCCAGAAAGCCCAGGGGAATCTCTGGTTCTCCCTGGTTTTGGGAGCGGTGGGGACAGGTTTTGCTGAGCATCCGGTTTCCATCGCCGCCGGAGCTCTGTGATTCAGGGGTTTCAGGGAAACAACGGATTTAGCAATCCAGGATTATCATATTGGCTCGCCAGCTTGGGTACCTGCCTCGGATCATAGCTGGTATGTGATGGATCACAGGAGTTTCCAGGCCGTCCCATAAAGAGCTTGGCACAGCTAGCAGCAAAAGAACTGGAAAAAAAGCCCTTGTGATGTGGTATGACACACAGTATGAAATGATTGACTTGTCTTTTACAGCAAAAAACTTACTCACTAATCCCCACTCATCTCTTAATCTGTTTCTAGTATTTGATTTGTATTTCTTTGTGTCGAAGAGCTGTAAAGCTGGGATGAAGGTAGGGCCAGAAGGGAGCAGGGTGAGCAGAGCAGCAAGCCCAGGGCCTGGACGGAGCCTCACAGCTCCTCTGGCTTTGCTTTGCTCCAGGACCATTCCCTAGCACAGGAATATTGCCTTACCCCCCTCAGAAAATGATGTGCTTCAGTTCGATAGCCCATGTCGTGGTGTTGGCTTCCCCCCGCTTTGCTGGCTTGCAGCAGAGCAGGGTAAAGGGGCGCTGAGACCTGGCCTTATCTTTGATGTTAGGTAAAGAAGTGACTTCAAAAACATTTGTGATTTTCTGATTGTTCTTGGGAATTTCTCCGTGGCCTGATGCCCTGCTGTGGGCAGGGTAGATAGGCAGATCGGTGGGAGCGGTGCCAGGTTTTGCAGGGAAATTTCGGTGGGTTTTGCAGGGAAGTCTGGGCTCTCCTTCCCTGCCGCAAGCCCTTGGATGCGGTTTCACTGTCCCTCGTGCAAGCAGGGCTTCCTGCTGGGGAGGTGGCTATTTCTGCAGGATACAACAGCCCCAAACCAGCCCGGCCTTACCCTGAGCTCACGCAGAAATCTAGCTAATATCCCGGCTCATCTTTTTGAAAGAAGAGAAAAAGACTCGAAGGACGTGACGCTTTTAACCTACACGCAGAAGAGAGCTCCATGGCCGGGCTGCGGCGCTGCCGTCGCTCCCGCGCCGCGGGAAGCCTCTCCGGCCCAGAGGAGCCGCGCGGCCGCTCTTATTCAGCGCGCAGGAATGCGGGGCCTCGTTCCAGCCGGCGTGGGCGGCTCTTGGGCTTGCGGTTCTTGCTAGGGGGTGGGTGATTTTTTTTGGTAAAGGCACTTGCTGAATCCGCGGTTGCTTGAATAATGGCCACTTTATACACAAATGATCGATGTTAGTCACAGCAGAGCAAGAGAAGTTTCTTGTGTTGGTCATGGATTTGGCATATCAAAAAAGGGAGAGAGGAGAGGGAAAAAGAGAGAGGAGGGAAAAAAAAAAAGAGAAAGACAGCCTGGGTTTTCATTGCTCCAGGAACTGCAAAGTTAACCGGAGCTGCATTTATGTTATGTGACATCTTTAAGCCTTTGGCGCTCTCCACTTGATGCCAGATATCTAGTTTGGAAATATTTATTGCAACTGGCATATCTTTTAGGAGCCTGTCACCACAGGAAAACTGTCAGCAAACCGGCCTCGCTAACGTGGTTCTGTTAAGTGCCTTTTTTCAGGGCTTCAGAGTTAGATGAGTCATTTCTGTTTTCTCTATAGTGCATGGTGGCTTCTGCAGAAAAGCTTATAGGGTGTTAACTAGATGTGTGTGTTGGGGGGCTGGGAGGGTCATTCTGGAAGCTCAGGCTCTGGAAAGTTGCATTTTTAGGCCTGCAAACCTTGACTCTTTTCCTGAGGTCTGGCTGCTCAGCAGCCTCTCCTGACAGCAGGCTTTGGTGACCTGAATTTTCAGGTTACTTTTAATGCCTACCTATGGAACAAGGGCATGATTATAAATGCAAAAAGGACACGTTAGGCATAGGACTAGTCCGGAATTTTGTTTTTATTAGGATATTTCGACGTTTTACTTGCTCACTGCTCATTTGCTGATATTGCTTATTTAGCGGGGAGGGAAAAATCACAGTTTTGCCTGTGGTTGAGGTTGATATCAGCGGCCTGGGCCGCGGGGAGGCTTCCTGGGGCCCGGCCTTCAGCATCCCGCATTGCAGCTCCTCTCCGGCTCTGCAGCACCATCGCCCTTGGTGCTGGATCCCGGAGCACGGCCTCGTTTGCAGGAGTCCAGCTTGTCCCTGCTTTGCTCTTGGGCCTTAACGCTGCCCCTTGTGTGAAGTTTTAAACCCTCCTCTCGTTCACTTTGCTCAGTTTTAATTGCTGCACATCAAGCATTGAGGCTTGAGCACAGCAGGAACCAATTCAAGGTACTCTGGGTGAAAGGGAACATCCGTTTTGCCAGGGAAATGCAGAGCCCTTCCCGAGATTCCTGCTTGGACTCCTGTGCTAGGGACAGTGGCCGAGGCAAGTTTTGAATTAATGGGGTGGGGGGAATCCACGGATATTTCCATGCTTTCCAAAAGATGAAAAGGGGGCTGCACATCACTGCTCACGTCAATACTGTTAATAACGCAAAGCCACAGAGAGGAAATTAAAGTATAAAAACGATGTTAAAATAACACAAAGGATTTGAGTGTATCCCACAGAGGCAGGAAAGTTCAAAGGGAAGGCTGAACTCCGCCTGACCCGCCAGCCTAGGCATTGCAACACAATTTCCCCCTGAGATTATCCAGTTTTCAGAGAGTCTGCGACGGAGGAGGAAGAGGAAGGTCAGTGGCACCCTATTTAAACTTCAGCTTTTCCATGTGTAATCCGTACACACTGAAAGGAGAATCTCCCTAAGTATCTTGGTTATTTTTTCCCAGATAAGACATATAAGCAAAATGTATTTCCATTGGGATTAATACTCTGTTCTTCCCCTAGACCTTGGGTTGTAAATCACTTAACTGAGCACATGTTTCTTATTAAAACCAGCTTAAACGCTTGTGCTGGTGGAGAAGTTCCTGTGTTGCCCTCCCTTTTTTGGGGCTGCTCTGTTGGTTTCGGCGTGCGGCTCGGGAGCCTTTTCTCGTGGTTTTGGCTGGTGTCGGGTTTTGTTACAGGTGTTGGCGTTTCGGGGCCCTGCTCTTGAAGCGCCCTCGAGAAAGGTAACACTTCGTGAGCCGGGAAATTCTTGTCTTAATGAGCGTGCTGCCTTCCTCACAGGTGTTCGAACGGTTTCGCTTTTGGCTTCCAGAGGGATTTGGAAGGAGAGGTTTTCGGCGCGGGCTGGTGCCTTGGCAGCCCCGGAGGGGTGCATGCCCAGCCGTGCCACGGGCAGCGAGCACGCGAGACGGCCGCTCGTGCCACCAGATCCGTATCAGCCTCCTGAGGCTGAACCGAGGCGAGGAGCTGGCCTGACTTCTCCCTCTGGCTCTCCCCAGGGTCTCCTCGGGAGGCTTTTTTTCCTCCTTTATCCCAGCTCTCTTCCAGGGCACCGCGTGTTGGCTGCCGGTCCCATCTGCAGGTTGGTACAGATCGGTCTGAGCCATTGGCAGGTTCTTACCTGCTTTTGGTGTCCCTGGCACGCTCGGGAGGTGTTTTGGTTTCCACCACCACTAATAGGGGGTTCTCCCTGATGCTCCTACGAGCGGCTCTGTCGGGACCAGTTGCGGGGGCTCACATGGAGGAGGGCCAGCGAGCCCCACGTGTGCCAAAAAGCCCAAGCGTGGCAGCCCCGAGGCTGCCGGGGGTTTGTGGCCCGGGGTGACCTTTGCAAACGAGCAGCAGGTTGTGCAGAAGCAGCTCACGGCCCCTGATCTTGTGGTCGGGGAGATTTAACTAGTCTGAGCGGAGGGAAGTCCCCAGAAGATCCCCGGCTTTCGCTGGGGAAGCGGCGCTGAGGGCAGGCGCCACGCGGAGCTGCCGGCCGCGCTCGCTCCCGCACGGAGCCGCTCCGGAGCGAGCGCGGGACGTGGGCGAGTGACGCCGTGCGGGGGTGCTTTTCGCTTTAAATAAAATAGATACTGTTATATTTTATTTATTTATGGGCTTTTTGGCGGAGCGTGAAGCCTGCAACTTCAGTACAGAGATTTCGCTGTGCATTTGCTTTTCTGGAGAAACTCCAGTGCAGCTCCTGTCCACTGAGTAACCTCCGAGTCCTCCCCCACAGGCTGAGCAATTAGAATTCCCACAAGAGCCCGTCCTCTATTTTTTTTGTTTTGTTTTGTTTTTCTTAATACCAGGCAATAGAATTTGCAGTGAGGGTTCAGTGTTTCGTTTTAACAGTGACTTCAAAGACCCGGAGAGGCCGGCTGGTAAGGAGCAATCCACAGAACTCGCCACCAAAGCAACACAGAAATGACGTGTAAGCCCTGGACTACGAGAAGCTTTCAGAGTTTTGTGAAGCAAGTGTGTACACGGACACGACTGGCCCGATCCAAAGCCTGTGTGCGTTTCACAAACCCTTAGTGGGGTTCGGATTAATTCGGAGCGCTCCTGAACGGAACGCGGGAGTTGTCTGTTGGGATCGCGTGTGTCTGCCTTCCCTGGGGGCCCAGGGTGAATAACAGAATTGTCCTTTCACGTACACAGCTTCAGCAGTTAGCTCTAGGGGAGAGGCTTTGGAAGGTGCCTTTTCCATCGTATGAAGCTCGGCTTTTATTTATTTATTTTTCAGCTCTTCCAAGAAAGAAAATGGAATGTTGACTTTAAGCACCTTGGTTAAATACTGAGAAGCCATGAAAGTGCATACTTCACAGGGGAAAGTTCTGTTTTCAATGCAGCAGTTTGTATTTATAGGAAGGATAAACCAAGTCTGAAGGAACATTTCTTTAAGCCTTCTTTGGTAGAATTTCATCAGTGGTTAAAGCAACCGTAGCTGATTCCAAGAACACTTCAAAGTGAGCCCTGCTGATTGGCCATTTGCAAAATCACCTTCGGAGACTGAGGCTCTGGAAATGCATTTATTCACAGAATGTGTCTTGCATTAGTCCTCCGTTGGCCAATAAAATTATCCAAGGCATGTCTGAGGCCGCTACTAAAAAGAAACTTAAAGGGTATTACTGTTCTCGTGAAGATGATGCAATCCGCTTGTGCCGTTATCCGTCACAAGGTAAAATTAAATACATTCAAACAAATTAGTTGTGCAGGGATTTGATTAATGCAGAGCTTTAAATGAGAAGTTGCCTTGGGCCAAGACCCACCTTGCTTCATTTACGGTGCGTGGAGGGGAGTCATTCCGGCGTGGCCTGGCGTGAGAAGGAAGTGACACCCGATATTCCACGGTGATTTTCCTCGTCTTGCAAACCGGGCCAGCAATTGTCACATCTTCCCAGCAGGAGGTAAAATATTCAGTGCATTGGGGTTTGCGTGAGCAGGAGTTCAGGGCAGGCTGGGGTGAACAGTCTCGAGAGCCACGTGCTTGGCTGTTGCCTTCACGTGCATTGGACGGTGGGGCTAAGTACTGGGCGCTCACGGAAGAATATATTGAAGGGCTTATGTGTGTTTGTGTTGATTTTTATTTGGGATTCTTCCTCGCAAACAATAACGGGCCGTTGGCAGGGAATGCTGCCCACCTGGCCCGGCACCGGATGCACCTTGGCTCCGCGGCAGGACTGGTCGCGTAAGGACTCCGCTGCTGCTGGAATGTGCTCTGGCTTTTCTCCAGCCCCCTTTTTATTCCTATTTGGACAGCTGAAGGCCCTGACGTGGGGAGGTCCGTGCAGCCTTCGGGGGCCGTTTCCGTAGTATCCTGCTCCGAGGCTGGAATGCCTTCGGCTGAAGCCTGCTTTGGTGCAGGGCGCGTGCAGGAACCCGGTGCCCCTTGCCCAGCCTGTGCCACGTCCCCTTGTGCCAAAGCGACTCGGGAGTCGTTGTCTGAGCAGCCAGAGCTTTTAGGAATGGGATAATTCAGTATTATTATTATTAAGTATCATACAGTGAATTTCATGTATGTGGCAATGTGTGGTTCTCTTGACACCTCAAAACTAGAGGCAAACCTTGTCTCTGCTAAAAATAGGAACTGTACTAAAAGAAAGATTTATAAAATAAACAAAAAATTCCCTAATAGCCAGGAGAGTTTATTGAGGGTGATCCACAGAGGAGAGCTCAGAGGGTTGCTGCTCTTTGCGTTGCTGATGCACTGATTCCCCACGGCCTCCTCTTCCCGTTCTGCCCTCGGCTTGTGAGAAACGGGTCGCGCTTTAGCTCTGTGCCCGTCTGCTCCAGCTTTTATTGTTCTTCTCTTGCCTGTAAAGAGAAACCAAATGCTTCCTGGCCTTGCTTACCCGGGTTCTATCACATGTGTTTTGAAAGCAAAATTGCATTAATTGCTGGAGGAATGTGGTGGTGATGTTAATTGAGCGCCTTGATGGGGCGAAGCAGTGTTTCTGGCAGATGAGGGCAGCTCCTGGGAAAACTCTCCCTCCTGTTTGCCTTGTTTCCCTGCGGCATCCGATTGGAAATGGGAATCCCGTTTTCCTTGGGTCAGGGACTTTCTCTTTTACACCGCTTGTGTATTGGCCTTGATTGGGGTTTACCGGTTGGACCGTAAAACAATTAGCGTCCTCAGAAAGCTGCGATCCCGATTCCTGCCGGGATTTTACCGTGTGCAAACAAGGGCGAGCGGCTTCGGTCTTGGAAAGCGGCTCGGAAAGCTGGGGCAGTTTTGGTAAGAATAAAATGCCCAAAAGGAGGCTGGAGCTTTTAAAGGACCTGGGTCTAGTTCACTCGGACGTAGGCAAGTTATGTCACCTAGAACAAGTCATGAGCATCTCTCTCCTCTGGTGCAGGACACCTCCGTCCCCAGGGCTGTGCTTTTGGGCTAATACAGCCACTACCCTTTTCTCACTTCTACTAAATGAAACATTCTCCTTTTCACACCCCAAATCTGCAAATGGGAACGAGAAATACAGAATGCAGCTTCCTCCAAACAGGATGAGCCGCAGGGAGGAAGGAGGGCAGGTGAGAGGGGGAAGGTTCCTAGGAGACTTAAGCTCCGTGCCGGGGCCGCGGTCAGCGGGATCCGCCGTTCCGTCCCGCCGCTCCGCGCCGTTCGCACGCGCGCCGGCCTGTCTCGCCGCATCAGCTCCTCGTGCTGCGTTTTGGGGCTCTGGCTTCCGTGACCAAATCCTCGGTGACAGGGTGGTTCACGACCAGCCTTCCAAGGGCTGGCTGTGCCGCGTCCCCCTCGGTGCGGGGCTGCCAGCAGCGCCACCACGTTCCACGTGGCGCATTGTGATGTTTATAGGAGCAGACTTCGGAAAACCATGAGTCCCGCCGGCAGAAGGTCGCGGTGGCTGCTGCAATCCCCCTTCCCGCAGGGACACGGGATCCTCTCGCGACCGCAGCCGGCGCTCGGTGGAGCGGGACGACCCATCGTTTGCAGAGCTGGACCCGAATCATGGAACTTTCCACCAGCAGCGAGAGCTAATTCTCTGAGCTCAGCAGCTTCGAAGCCGAAATGCAAAACTCATCTTTTCCTTGGGTATTTTTTTCTTCACAGGCACACACTGCATAAAAATAAAATCCTGAAGCTAATCCACCTAAGCTTTTCCTTGCGGCTGAGAAGAAAGAGCACCGGAAGGAACAAGAAACACTTTGTTTCTCTGGGGCAATATCTGGTCCATGCTCAGATACGGCCGAGGTGGAGAGGCCGTGCAAACCCAGGGCCTGGGGAGCTGGATCTGCCACGGCTCTGGCCGGGGTGGGAGATGGAGCGGGATGCGGACAGGGCTGGCACCGCGTGGGCACGATGCTGCCTGGAAAGACAAATCCTCCCCTTCGGGCTCATCTAGAAATCAGTTACCATGTGTTCCTTATTAATAATTTAGCTGCCAAGAATGGGCTTATTGCTTTAGAAAGGGGAAAAAATACAGACTGTCCCTGTGCTAAGTGGCTGGCAGGCTAAGCTGCAAGACAGAGCTCCTGGGAATATCCAGAGCAAGCTGCACCCCCTGCCTCTGTTAATTACTTCCATGGTTTTGTACCTCCTCTTTTCCGTAACCCTTCTTCTCTGCTTGCCTCCTGCTCCTAGCGTGCAACATGTGCACCCTACCTGGTGTTTCCAAAGGAAGGAGTTGGGGAAGGGGCATCTGGTTTAGGGGGATTGGAGGGTTTTTCCCTGTTCCTGGGGTGGGCAGGGAATGAGGAGGAGTGCGGGAGCGTGTGGTGATTGTCCAGCCAGGATGAGGGGCTGCTGTGGGGAAGGTATTGCAGCGAGGATGGGAGTGCAGGAGTGTCCTAGGACAGGGCTCTGGGACACCTGGATTGAACCCCTCGTGGCAGATCCACAGACCAAGGGAGCAGCGTGGTCAGTGGGGCAGCACGATGGCTTTAGCAACCGTGCTCCTTCACGGGGTGGAGGAACGAGATGTTGTGCAGAGAGGAGGAGGAGATCAGGTGGGAGGACAGAGGGGCACGCAAGTAGTTTTGGTTGATAGAAAAAGAAAGCAGGGCTGCCTCTTTGTGTCTTAAACATTGTGTGGGAAGAGGCAGTGAAGGGAATGGGAAGCAGACGGGTTGGGAGGCTCCGGCGGGTGTGCGGGAGCAGGTGGTTCATTAGAAGAAGGTTTAACATCTCCCAGCCCAACCTGTAACCAGCTCAAACATTGTGATTCTTCCTATGCTGGGGCTATAGTAGCTTTTATTATGAGGCAGTGTGACGTAGTCCTCTCAACAGGGAGGAATTACGTTTTAAAGATCTGCTCTCGCTACAGATCCCTCACGGAGCCAAGGTTTATGGTGGAGCCCTCGAGAGCCCAGCGCCGGGATGCCGCTTCCCTGGAAGCGGCTCGGAGCAACGTCATTTGCCGGCTCTGGGGTTTGGAAAGGGGATGAGGCTGATGGAGAGCAGTTGGACTCCACTGGTGTTTGCTGTCCCTGGATCCCGCTGCGCTCGGGGCAGACCCTCAGTAAATAGACTCTGTGCCGGAGCGGGAGGTGCGATTGGCCACGGCGGCCGAGTTTGCTCCATGGAGCTGCTTGCTGAGGATGGAGCAGGTGTGGAGCAAAGCTTAGTCACGAGGGGAGGGGAGAGGAAACCCTCTTCGCTTGGGAAATCAGGTATTTGTGACCTACCCCCGTGCTGCCCTATCTCTGTTGCACGCCTGCTCTCTCGCGCTTGCATCTTGGGCAGCCCAGGCTGTGTTTAGGGAAGGTGGAGGGAGTGAGACAGCTCCCATCCAAGCAGACCGGGAGGGTGCTTGAAGATGTGTGCATGGTTCATGAGGAGACACTCGCTGCTCTGAGTCACGGCGAAGCAGAGACCGGCGGGTGCACTGTGCAGCCCGAGCAGAGACAGGAAAAGAAGGCCATAATTGACCGGTGCCTTCGCGTGCCTCGCAGTGTTGTTTTAGAGAAGCTGCTGGGTTCCTGGCGCTCCTGGCTGCCTTCGGTCTGGAGTAATGAGCGTGACTGGCCCTTGAGTTCACCTCAAGCCTTGATGTGAGGGGAGCAGCTGGGGTCTTCACCGTGACCCTGGAGGGGCTCTTGGACGGGAGCCGTGGAGCAGCGCTCTGCACTGCGGGGAGGACGGGTCTCCCCGTGCACCTGCATCGCTCTGAGAGCGCCTCGGGACTGGGAGAACTGAAAGTCGTTTTGTTGTCTGTGGATTCCCCGCTCGGGTCGCGGCAGAGGGACGCTGGTCTGCTGCCCCAGACCACAAGGGCTTTTTGCTGAGAGCTGAAGAGCTTCAGGTCTTCAGCGTTGACATCCAGCCGGTACCCGCCAAGGCTGCCAGGTTGGGGGAGACGGGGGCTGCAGAAGGGAGCTCGGCCAGAGGGAACAGTGAGAAAACAGGGAAGAAAATCCCTGTTTTGGGGCAATTTTCACAGCTTGCTGATGCGGCACTGCTGTCACCCCACGTCCTCTGGTGTCGCCCTGCCCTCCCGGCCCTTCGCCCAGGACGATGCGAAGTTGGCAGCAAAGTCAAAAGCGGCTTTAAAGCTCTCTGGCTTCTTCAAGCACAAACTAATATTTACCTGCGAGGCTGCTGCCCTCCTTGGCAGGCTCCAGAGCTGGGCTGGGATCCGTGTTGCAGCCGTCGCGCCCGCGGTGCCCGGCCGTGGGGCTCCCGTGTGCTTTGGAGTTTGGAGACAGGCAGAGGGGGGGATGAGGACAGGAAATGGCTGAAAACGTCTGTTACTTAAGTGTGACTTCTGATGCCGGTGACATTTTGAGCTGATCTTTATGGACACCTCATGGAAAACTTTTGAAAAACATCTTATTTAGGAACAGTCCTGCCTCCTATGGTGGTTGAAGGCTAACATGTTTTGGTGCCCTTGTTTTTTTTTTTTTTTTCCCCCTGGGCTTTAATCACATCTTAGTTCAAGTTTTTATTACTCCTGACATTTACATGAAAATAAGGCGTCTGTTGACTTGCTCCTCTGACTGCCTGCTTTCTCCTGCTCCTTTCCATGTGCCTGCAGCGGGATTCCCACGCGAGCAGCAGCAGCGACGAAGCCTCGGCGGGAAGGGCTCCGTGCACGCGCACGCCGGAGGTGCCGGCGCGATGCCGAGCGCGACAGTAGTGCGAGGCCGATACGCGGTTGCAAGAGCTCCTTCCATGCCCCGGCTCCCCCGTGTCCTGCGTTTGAGTGCTGGGATCCTGCATCCCTGCAGCCAGGGATGATGAAGGCTGGGAGGAAGACCTCCGCCCTGCTCCCCTGCAAATAGGGGCTGCTGCAGGTCGCAGGGTCCCCTCAGGAAAACGGTTCGTCCCTAACTACAGCCAGGAATGATGAGCAAACATGTGACTTTGTTGTGCGGGGGAATTCTTATGCTTTGCAGTGCAGAAGGGGGGAATACTGAGTTTTTTCCTCTTTTTTTTTCCCCTCTCCAAGTATTTTTGAGGGAAGAAAAATAAGTATTTTAGTGTCATCTCTACTTCAGGGAAGCAGAACAGGACTTGCTTGAGCAGAGTAACTATTGTGGCTGAGCAGGAGCAGCTTGTCCTTGTGGCACGAAAAGCCACTTTCACCTGATCTCTGGATTTGCCCAAAGAAAGGAAACTTTCAGGTAGGCTGCGCACACAGCTTCCTCTTTTGCCGATTTTAGTGAGAAAAAGAAGTATTTCAGCTGAAACGTCCTCCCCCTCCCTGGTACAAATAACCCTCTCTGCTCGGAGGGGCCCTCCAAACAAAACCAGCCACTCGCGAGCCCCCCACGTCCTCCCGCTCTGCAGACGGGCTGTAAAACCTGATTACGAGAGGAGAAGTTTACAGAGCCGCCCCCCGACACGCATGAGCTCCTGCAGAGGCCGGCGGCTCCAGTTTCACTGGTAATTGCAGACATAAGAAACCGTAAAATATTAACTTCCGTGGGCTTTTAATGAGGCGTTCCGCCTCAAATCCGCAGCGCTCCCCGAAGAGGCCGCGCCGTGCCCGGCTCGCGGCACGTTTCTGCTGCCAGGCCGGTGACTCAGGGCGAAGGAAGCCGGAGCTGTAAAATTCCCTCATGGTCCCGCTGCTCCATGCAGCCGTCCCGTCCTCCTCGTCCAGGCACCTCTGCGGCACCGGCCGTGCGGGAGCGGAGAGCGCTCCGGGGAAGCGGCTGCGCACGGGAAGTGATTCATGGCCAAGTGATTCATTAACGGGATGCCCGAGCGGGATGGAGACTGGGAAAGCTCTGCTGGAAGAGGGAGGCGGTTCATTATTTGGGAGGACAGGCAGGGGAGACGGAAGGAAGCCGGGCCAAAGCCTTTGTAAGCGACTGCGTTTGGTTTGAAGCTGCTCAGCACATCCCAGGGACACCTCTGGGGAGGGATTTGGGGGGTCTGGGCATCATGGGACCAAGTGCCCTCGTTCCTGGTGTGCTCCCAATCAGCACCAGTTGTGCAATTCATGATATATCCCCCTTGCAGGGTCACGGAGAGCAAGTGAAATCAATGAAGGACCTTGGAAGAAACGATCCAGCTGGGTCTTAACAACCCGAGTAGCTTTGCAAAGTGGGAGATGGGCGCCCTGGAAAACCTCACCCTGGATCTCGTTACGCAGGCGGGGGAGGTACACGCACGCATGGCAAATCTGGAAATAGCTGCTTTTCAAATTACAGGAAAAGCAGCAGCAGCGTTTTCACTATATAATAAAGAAAATAACAGCAATGCACCTCAAGTAGCCTCAAACTATTCCAAACAAGATAATTGGAGGCTGCAGCGCAGCGTATTTTGGGTTCTATCTGCTATAAAGTAAACACGTTCTTTGCTCAGGACCATCAGAAATGTTTCCATAAGAAATGCTGGCTGTATCCCAGGTTGATAGACTGCACAAATGTTTACAGGGGAACTCAGTTCCGACTATTTTGTGTTGAAGTTTGTGTTGAAGGTGCTGGCGATAGTGTATGTTGTGAAGCAGAATCCAAAGTCTTAAAACTGTCATTTTTTTTCAACACTAATGGTGATAATCGTTCTTGCTAGTGTTAGCAGCCTATATATTTGGGGTAAAAATTCTTATTGTGAGGCTTCATCCGAACACCGCGTGGTGCGTTCATTTCTGCTCTCCCTTGGTGTTTAGGAAGCGTTTTGGTTGCTTGGTTCTCCTGCTTGGATTTTGCTTGGGTTGTATCCACAGCTATTGGTAGTTTTCCAGGCTCCCTGGAGCTTTCAGTAAAACTGGGAGGTTTTTTTTCCCTAGTATCAAGAAGGTGCATTTTGAGGCTAGTTATTAAAGGTAAATCAGTAGAAGCATCGTGACAGCTAACAGAGTAGCTGACATCTCCCACATTTTTTCCTTCCTTGAAATCCTCCTGTTTTGAATGCCCTGTGGAAGATACTCTAAATCTCTTTGTTGTTTCCATCCATCCATTTTCTCCTTATGCAACACCTCTTCCCGGAGAAACGCAGAGAGCCATCAGGATGCCTGGAATCTCCTCCAGGAGAGGAGGCTGCAAGCCTGGCTTGGATGAGTGTGTTGCTGCTTGGATTTCGGGATTGCAGTTAGACACGGGGTTCTGGGAAGTAGTGCCGAGCTCGTGTGATAAATGGCTTTCCAAAAGGGCACGTTCCTCTGCTGCTTCCTCCTCCAGGGCCCTTACGGCTCAAGCGCAAATAAATTGCGGTGCGTCCAACACGGATTTGGGCAGATAAACTGAGGTGAAGTAAACAAAAGGGCTGATGCTGCTCAGAAAAAAATGGATAAAAAGTTCGGAGTGTTTGTAAAGTCATGCTGGGAGTAACATTTGTTTAAAAAAAACTGAGAAAAAGCTTGGAAAAGATACTTTCAGAGCACTTCTGACCTCAGATACCACTTACTTCCCTTATTCTTCCATTTCTACTCTTGGCAAGTTATTAGTAATAAATCACCGCATTTTTAGCAAAATGAAGCTTATTTAGCTCTTGCAGTGATGATGACCGGGGTGGTTCTGCTGTTGGCTTGTTGTGCAGGCAGCAGCAGGTGGAGGCGCTGCCATCAGCAGCGCTCGCTCACGTTTCAGCTCTGCTTTCTGCTGCAGTTACTGCAAAAGGGCTCTCTGCAGTAGTGCGGGTTACTTGGGAGTAATTCATTCCCTGCCTTTTGAAATGCAGTCGTAGAAATACACATCTGTGTTAGAGATCTGTGGGCGCAGGTACAACTGGACAAGTAAAGGTGGCAGAAAAAACAATTTTGGGGAGTTCAGAAGTGAGTTCAGGATGAGATAAGCCTTAATCAACCCTTAGGATATATTTTGGCCTTCCTGGAGATAGGGAGGGGGAAGGAAATGCACGGTTGGGCCTCCGAAGTGCCTATTATCGATGCTATGGGCTGGCAAAAATAAGGAGGAAGTGAGAGAGAAAATGAGCTAAAAACAGACTTCAAGGGAGCTCCGTTTGCTCTGTAGCACCCTGTAGCTGTGGCCAAAGCAGGCGGAGGGCTCGACAGAGAGATGAGCAAAAGCAGAGAGGAAAAAGCAGCTACCGTGTGTTCTCGCATGGCAAAACAAGCCCCATCCGTGGCTTCGGAGCGCTGGGGATGTGTGCGAGGCGGGAGCCGGAGCGGCCGGTCGGCGCTGCGGCCGCGCGGCGGGGAGGAGGCTTCGCAGCAGCCACAACGGGCAGACAGTTTATGGTAAACCAATAAAACGTACTTATATCTGAATCTGAAATTAGACTCTGAAAAATATGGTCTCAAGGCACCTGCTAAAGAGCTTAGCGTTACTGGAATCTTAATAAATGACTCATGCTGTCATAATCTAACGCTGCCATCAGCTCGGCGGGCTGTTGCTGCGGCTCTTGGCTGGGGGAAGGGGAAGGCTGCAGAGCTCTAGTAAAGACAGATGTAAACAGGGGCCACACGGGACAAGGCTGCGAGTTCCTGCCGTGGTGGCTCCTCGGCAAAGCCCGAGGCCGGCGCAGGAGCCCGCGCGGCGCCGGGTCGGCCGCCATTCTCCCTGCGCCTGCGGAGCCGCCGCCTCACGCCACAGGCCGCGGCGGCCGCCTCTCCAGGCCCGTGGCCGGCTCCTCATGGAGCCTTGCGGCATCCTGGGCCTGCCCGTGAGTACCCGTGCGCCCAAAGGGCACGAATCCCTGGGCACGGGCTCCTGCCACCAGCCCGGGCCGCCATCTCGTGTCCTGGCCGCGCTGCTGCCAGCAACGTGGCGAGAGGCGTCGCCAGGCCGTGCCCGTCCGCAAACGCAGGGAAGACGTTCCCTAAATCCAGCGAGAGCCGGAGCAGGACAGGTGGAAGAGAGAGTTGCCAGCACAAAGTTGTGGTTTTTGATAGCATTAAGGAGGGAATTAACTCTCTTTCCTAGTACTGGCTCTGACACATTGTTTTGCTTCGGGAGAGTCATTTAACTTCATTGCTTCATAAGCTTCTCCATAGAGCTGTGTTGCAGATTAAAGAGCTGCTTGTTCACTCTTCTGATCGTCTATATATTTAACGGATGAAGTAGGGATATTAATGACCATGCTCCTCGATGACAGTGCAGTAACTGGCCTTGCAAACCCCAGCTGGCCACGGCCACTCCTGTTTCTAGAATAACAGTCCTGTTAAAGCTGCACCAGAAGTGGGAAAAATTAGTGATGCCGAGCAAAGTGAGGGGAAAGGGATGGCAATGGATCAGCTTTGGAGTTACTAATGTGCTGCGTAGGTCTTTTTTTTAATTTTTTTTTTTTTCTTATTCAGTGTTGTTCATTTGGCCAGTACTCAGGGAAAGTTGAGATTTTATCCAACTTTTCAGTCAGCCCTGTGGACGTTTCTGTTCTCCTCACACAAAAGCCAGATTTTGCTCCGTGAATAAATGCTTGCTTTCCTGGTGTGGCCCAGATGCAAGGCCAGTAAGGAACTACCATGTTTTGTGCTTAACAGAAAATCCAGCCTGTGGCCGTAATTCTTGGTGACAGTGCATTTTGGAGCACACTGCAAGTTATTTGTCATGGATTTACAAAATAGCTTCTGCTCGTGATTTTTAATAAAAAACTCTCAGAAATGTTTAACTTCAAAGTTTTCCTTTTCCTGATCATTTCTCTTTTCCTTAGCCCTTTTTTTGCATTTGCTGTTGCTTATGGTGGAGGTCAGTACTTAGGTTTAGGGTTTTTTTGAGTGGGGATTTTTGTTTTTTAAAGATCATTGAGGCATTTGCTCTCCTGGAGATTAGATAATGGCAGGGGATCAAACTGATGGGCCTTGCAAACAGCAGTGTGAAGGTGTCAGGAAAGGGAATGTAGGGAAATGGATGTGTGGCAGGGCAAATGTTAATATTTCCAACCCTGATAAGAATCCTGCTAATATCTTATTGCTCATCCCTTTGCGTAATTATTGCATTCAACCAACTTCAACTTTTGTCTTAAAGAAAGAGACCGAGGGGAAGGAAGAGGCTGAATAACCATCTCAAGGATAGCTGCAAAGATGCTCAGTGAGGAAAATAAGAAGTGACAAGGGCCCATTTTTAAGTTTTTGTTGGTGTTGTTTTCCCTTTCCTGATTCAGGATCCTACAAATTAAATTAGTTTTTTTTTAAAAAAAAAATGCCTAAAAGTCAAATTCCTGTTACGCAATGTAATGTTCTCCTGTTTCCTTTTCACTCGTTTGCAGGCAGTTACGGAGGGTTGTTAAAAACATTTATTTCACTGTTTTTGTCATTCTGTTTTTTTTTTAACCCCCTTCTCTATTTTTGCAATTAAAGGTAATCCCTGTCCCTTGTTCTTTGCCCAGCAATAGCCTGGACAGTTTGGAGGAGCAATGGCTTGTGTTAAACCTTCCCATCTCTAGGAAATGGTTATATCTGCGTAAAACGATGGCTCGGTCCCCGTGATGCTGCTGAGCTGCCCTCATCCTCCTCTCTGCTGCACCTCTGGGTGTTCTTCTCAGTACCTGATTTTTCTGCATCGCTGCCGATCTGCTCGTTGCTTGCCCACCTCAGCTGGAAATAATTTCCAATTTTTCTTAGGTTTGTCCACGCTGACAGGAGTAGGAATCGGATAAGTCCTGTCTCAGCTCCGTCGAAGTCGCTACCAAGGCTGCCCCGTCCCGCAGCAAAGCGACCTGCTGGTGTCCTCCCTGCAGGTCTTCCACCTTGCTTCCATCCTTCGCTGTCCCAACAAGGAGCTTGGCTTGGGAACTCCCGGGAATCCCGCCGGATGCCCAACTGTCTGCTGGCCCCTTTGTAGAGAAGGCTGCAGGGTGGGATACTGCGCTTTGGCACGGAGAAAATGTGTCACCCCTAAATAACAAAACGGAATTAAAAATACCTGCGTGCTATAAATAATAGCTGCGGGTGTTGTGCATATTTCAGGGCTGTGAAACACTTGCAGCTTTCAGATGCTTCCTGCAACCTGTGCCGACAAGTCCCGTGGTGATGGCAGAGATTCCTTACGTGCTCTATGTGTGCAGTTATTCGTCGTGTGGCAGTTTTCCTGCTCCCCTAAATCCAGTGCTGCTCAGGAGTAGCTTGGGTGGGTTGTCGGTGCCGTCCCCTGTTGTAACAGTGTCTGCACGAGGCGTGTGCATCGCTTTGGGAAGAGTCCCTTAGGGACAAAATGGACTAGGAATATCCGGATAATCGCTTGCATGGGGTGGTCTGGTTTGGTTTGGTTTTTCTCGATTGACTGCCAGCACAAAGAATCAAGGAAAATAATTCTGAGCAAAATTTCATTTTTTTTTCTTCTCCTCGACAAGTTTAAATATCTATTTCATTTCACCAGCCTCCTGAAACGTTTCGTTTCAGTCATTAAGAAAAGCAAGGGAAGCAAAGCGAAAATCTTGGAAGAAATTTCTGGAGGGCCCTTCCTCTGCAGGAGCTCCGAGGTCGAACCCGTCTGTCCTGCCTCCCCGGAAGGTCTGCTAGGAACAGTCAGTTCCAAGACAAAGATGGGCTTAGGTGGGAAATGGATTTTCATTTTACGGCTTGGAGCAGATGAGCTAGAACAGAGGCAAGAAGAGAAACAAGCAGGGCTGGAAAAGGCTTTCTGGTTTCAGACTGCACATGGAAAACGAAACTGGAGGATTTGCTTGTTTTTAGCTTTCGTGAGGCTATTTAAAGGAAGAGTCCTTATGTGAGCTTGAGATGGTAATACCAAAACAGAAATTGGTCTTTTTGTACTTTTTAAGGTTTGTTTTAAAGTGCAGTCACGCGCTGCCGCCTCACGAACAGGGTGCTCCTCGGTGCAGCCCTCGCCGCTTCCAACGTGCAGCCGAATCGATGTCTTCGGCCTTTCTGCAGCTCTTGTAGCACCTCCAAATTAGCCCCTGCTCAGCAAATGAATATACTTGCACTAAAGCTGCTTCAAAATAAACACTCTTTGGTTTTCAGAGACCGAATGCCTCGTTGCTGCTGCATTGGGCACCACCAGAACGTGCCGCCTTCGCGCCGGGTTACTCTGCAGCGCGTCCGAATGAGCGTGACCCGCAGTATGTGTGTGTTAAGGCCAACCTGCGTTGTTCGTGTCCTTGTGTCCCAACCGCAGGTCCCTGGATGGTCGGCTGCAGGTGTCCCATCGGAAGGGCCTTCCCCATGTCATCTACTGCCGCCTGTGGCGGTGGCCGGACCTCCATAGCCACCATGAGCTGCGCGCCATGGAGATGTGCGAGTTCGCCTTCAACATGAAGAAGGACGAGGTCTGCGTGAACCCCTACCACTACCAGCGAGTGGAGACGCCAGGTACCGCCGCCGCGGCTCCAAAACTGCCTTCTGAAGGGGATAAAACAGCAGCGCTGCGGGCTAAAACCAACACGTAGCATCACTGATGACAGTCCCCTGCTATAGGCACTAAAGTGTTTTCTGAATCTGCACTGGGCTGGGGGTTAAATATGATTGAAAACTCAGTAAGACCCAAGGCTATGGTATTGCCAGGTCCCTGATGTGGCACTGTGTGCACACAGACTCACACGGGTAGCAGATAAAAGCACAGGCTTTGGCAGTGTTCTCAGGCTCCCTAATTGTTGGTATTAAATTAGCGCTGAGTGTACTGCTAAGTACACTCGAGCTTCCTGTTCTGGAGTCGTCCCGCTGCCTCTGGAAGAGGCTTTCATGTGTAGCTGTAGGTTACACATGAAATCTGTGTGTGCCAGCCCAGATCTGCAGAACCAGTCTGGAAAATTGGTGCTAGACCTAACTTGCAGTTACATTTAATGCGATGTTTCTCTTGAATCTCCTGTTATAACTTCTCTTAAATGCTTTTCAAAGCAGAGCTATTAATTTGGCTATGAAGATACAAACACCCAGACTAGGTGTGTTCAGATAAGCAAATACCCCCATTCCCAGCTGAGATAGGTTAAGAATAGCATCTCCAACTGCTGCTCTTATCTCAGAAGAAAATATCTAATTGCATCCCTTGATTAAGGACTTTGCAGTTGTGTGTAGTAAGGGTGTTAGTCTAAACTGGTTTCTCTTCATTTCCTAGCGTTTCAGTTGTTTTATTTTAAATAATGCTGCTGTTCTCTGTATTTTTTTCCCTTTGTGCAGTGCTGCCGCCGGTGCTGGTGCCTCGGCACACCGAGATTCCCGCCGAGTTCCCGCCCTTGGATGATTACAGTCATTCTATTCCCGAGAACACTAACTTCCCAGCAGGGATCGAGCCACAGAGCAACTACATTCCAGGTACCGGGAACCTTCCATCCAGCAAGGAGGGAAAAGGGACACTGTGCCCTGAGAATTGGGTGTGCTCTGTGGAGCTGCAGGAGTGGAAAGTCTTTGGCTCCGTCACTGCTCCGGAGCTAAGGAGTGGGATCCAAAACCAAAATAGATAAAAGCTGTAAATGTAGCCACACAGCAGTGCTGTTTATAGTTTTGTTTTGCTTGCTTTAAATTCGCCTCTTCCCCTCAGTAGTGCATACCCAGAATTTACTGTGGATTCTAAAGCTGAATGTTCCCTTAACAAGTTTAGCGTTGAGTGAAATTCAGTCATTGGAGTTTGGGTAAAATCATGTAAATTTCCATTGAAATTGAGCTCTTGCAGTTATGTCTCTCTCTTACGAGCAGTTTACACCTTATTTGCATGGACAAGCTATGCAGCTGCGCACCAGGGAAGGAGAAAATCTGGACAGAAAACTGCCTACTTGGCATAAAATCTTATCAGACTGCAAATCCCGAGGTCTTTTTCCCCCCTCCTCTGTTATTCCCAGATAGGCTATGCCCCTCATTCCGATTGTGCCAGCTCCTACTGTCAGCAGGAACAGAGAGAAAAATAGTGCTTTTTTGGGAGGGGGCGGTTACTGTGAACAGCAGACGAAGGGTTTCTAGTGTTTATAATCCGGACTTTGCAGATAGCTGCAATGACAATTTGACTCCTTGTGGTTCTAGAGACACCCCCTCCAGGCTATCTGAGTGAGGATGGAGAAACTAGTGACCACCAGATGAACCCCAGCATGGATGCAGGTAAGTCATCTCCTGCCATTCAGTGCAGTTTCTATGTCGTATCAGAGAGACCTTTCACTTTTCTTGTTGGAGCATTGAAGTTCAGATGCTGTTTTGAGGTATTTTATCCCTGTAGGAATGCAAGTGCAGTCAGACAGCTCGTGTATGGTATAACCCTATATGCTCTGTGCTTTTTTGGTACAGGGTGCACCATGTTCCTGTTCTCCCCAACATCCATCCTTAGATATTACTAAGCAGCAGCCTGGAAGAGCAGAGAGTTTGCCTTGCAGCGTGACCCTGCACCCGTACACACATGAAAGCTGTGCATGTGGTTGGCACGTTGTACAGAGGCATTTTTCTGATCATTTGGTTGTTTACTTTGGAAATGACTGCTAGCAGATTGGTTTTAAGGGGCTATATCCCATCCCTGGGCCTATATCCCGGTGAACATTAGAGTTTCTTTCTCACTGCCAAGAAAACAAGTTGTTTTATATTAGATTTAGAGGCACCGGTCTCAGCGTTCAGGCTAAGCTGTGTTGACACTTTAAAATTAAACGTGCGGGTCTGATCTTTCTGGGAGTAGCTGACTATTAAGCCATCCTCTTGCTCTGAATGGTGTCACTGCTTGTGAGGAGGAATTGCTGAATCCAGCTCTGAATTTCCATAACTTTGGCTTGAAAAGCAAACACACATTTCTTGTTAGAAGGGCTGATGCAAGAGGGATATGCAAATCCCTAGCACTTAAAGAAGCAGAGGCGTGCAGAACCTAATTAATGCAAATGCTGCACACAAGTGCCTTGGTTTCTGTGCATGTCTTTAGCTGTCGAGTGTATGTGGGATTCTAAAAGAGGGGTGGCTGATTTACAGCCTTGCACCGCAGCGGGACGGATGGAGGAAGGCCGTGTGGGTTGGTTTGTCTACATCAAACATAAGCCTATTGACACAATCCATTTTAGCACATACAATTATTGGTGATGCGGTTAGCGTTTGGAATGTATATGGGGCCTTTGGGGAAAGAGTACTGGAATGGGATTGGCCTGGACAATGCTATAAATACCCAATTTATGTTCTCAAATGCTACGTGTATTCCGCCTGCCTTTCTTACATTCCTTCAGATGTCATGGGCTTCCCACTTTATAGAAAAACAAATTTTAAAGAAGCCAGCTGAGCTCGGTGCAGGAAAAAAGAAAGAAAGAAAGAAAGAAAGAGGGTCTGTAGTACTTTTCTGCTCACGTGTTTGTCCAGAGACTGTGGAAGTTGCTCTGGACTTCTGGGTGCAGTTACTGTAAAAATAAGCGCAAAATATGTGGACCAAATTGAAATGACTGAGGCTAAAATTCTGACAGTTGTTTACTCAGGCCTGCATAGTTTGAGCCCGTATTCATTTGTCCTGACAGCAAGGAGTAGCAGGTTGAACTCGTTTTGCACTGTTATGTGTGAGTATGTTTTATGCCTGACATAGCAAAGTTGAGCTCTTAAATGTCCAGCTAACTGGTTTGGAGTGTAACAGCCATCATGGTACTTGTAGTTTTGATAGCTGCTTGTGAAAATAAAATGGGCATCTGCATGCCTAGGTTTGAAATTTGGTGGGTTAAGACTACGTGGTTGCAGCCTGAGGGTATTCAGACCTAGCAAGTTAATGCAGTCAGTAGCAGTGGAGTCAACATCAGTGTAACCAGCATCAGAGAAGCTGCTGGTGTCACTGCATGAAGTTTAACTGAGCAAATGGGATATCCTTGCAACAAGCTGAAGATTGTGTGTATTTCCCATTGTGCAGTTACTAATAATTATGTCTTGGTTTTCAGGTTCTCCAAACTTATCACCAAATCCTATGTCTCCAGCACACAATAATCTTGGTAAGCATATGGTCCTGAAAACTGACTGTAATTACTGTCAAGATAGTGACATTTTATTGATGATGCTATTTCTGGAGGTTGTGCACTTTTGGTAAGGTTGTGACCCCCGACGATGCTCCTTTCTGCTAATCCCTGTGGCTCGTAGTAGTTCTATATGAGATAAGTCTGAGCTTGCATCATAGAGTTAAATGAAGAACAAGAAATGGTGACAGATGAATACCAGAAAGAACAAGTGAAAAATTGCAACAAAAGTGCTTTGGTTTGATGAGACAACTTTTTGTTTGCTTTCAAAGGACATATAGTAAAATACATATACTAACTCAAGTAATAGTAGCCGTTTAAAAAAGTGCTTGCCTTTGAGATACAGTTAGAGGTTTTGTGGCTACCTCTGGACCTCTGTTACCCTTTTGGATAGTTCTGCCCTTTATTTTTGTGCCTACAGACAAGGAGGACATGAACTTCACTGGTTCTTTGCTTTTACCCTATGTGAAATTGCTCTCAGCAGCCAATCATTTAAAAAAAAAAGGAAAAAAAAGCCCCCCCCCCATAGCTCTGTCTAGCTGCAGGATCAGTTCTCTAAATGCTCATTGAGGCAGCAGACATGGGCCACTTGAGATTACTCCTCGAGAGCCATAAAGCTTGCGTATGCTTTTAGCCCTGTCAGAGGGTACTTTGACACTGCTCCAAAATTTGTCAGTCGTTGGCTGACTTATAGAGAGCTTGGAGCTGTTGAAGGAGATTTCTTTTCTCCTTTTTTTTTTTTTTTTTTTTTTTTTTGAATCCATTATGCTCAAGTGTGCAGCCTGGGACTTGGGAATTTCTAGCACTTGGTGTCAGCCTGAAAATAAAAAGCCAGTTACAGGCAACAAAACCAACCTGGCGAGTCGCCTGCGGCATCTGCCTTTTGTATACGGAGAAAAGGAGTTTCTAGGAAAGAGGCCCCGTTGCAAATCACTCCAGCCAGGACACTGGTTATTAACACATGCTGCTCAGCTGGTGGGTTGAAGATGTCTCATATGCTGCGTGGTGACAAAACTCCGTGGGATCAGGCGAAACTTGTTAACCACAAGGAGTCTCTTTGTAATCTAGGGAGCAGCATCAGAAAAACATTTTTACTCATCAACATTAAAGGAGAACTCTTAGGTTTTACAAGCCACGTATTTATTGCCTTTAGGTAAGAACTTCCACAAAGAGCCTCTCTTTGAAAACATTCTATTGTAAATCCCTGCACCCAAGGATGCTGTAAACTCAAAGAAGTGGCACATATATGAACAACTGCCACAACTGGCTGTGCCTCTTAATTCAGTAGATCCGCAGAACACTTCAGTGGCCAGGGCTGTGCTTGTATTTGCAGAGACCTTATCAGGCTTTCTTTGTATGTTTGTTAAGAAACTTGAACAGAAATTTAAGGAGCACAGCGCTGTACAACACTGGAGATCTTTTCGCAAGCTCTCCGTAGTGGAATGTGTTGTTTCTCTGTGTTTTTGCGTTTTTTGTCTGTTTTGCAGTTGTGCATTAAGGAACTAATGTTGCAGGATGCAGCCCTCAGTTTATTTAAACATAGCTACCTGATGCTTTTAAGACAGTTTACTTAGTGTAAGCTGAACTTCGGCCTGATATCCCATGGTCAAAATGCCCCATATTCCCCAAAACTGCGAAGGTGATAAACTGCTTTGGACAACAGGCACAGGTTTTCTTGAGTTGCTGTATAAGTGTTTCAGTATAAGGCTGTAAGACTGTAAAAGGGGAGTGAAGGAACCCGGGGAATTGCAGTTCACCTTATTCCCAGCCACAAAATGTGCTGCAAGGTAACATATTGGAAATGGCTTTTTCTTTTTCCTCCTCTCAGCGCATGTGTTTGATTTGGAAGCGCTCTAGTTTGGGTCCAAACTTTCAGTTGTCAGGCACAAGCTCTAAATGGAAGTTATAAATATCCAGTGAGCTCTTCTGCTTAAACTCGAACTGGAAAAAACACAGAAAACAAGCAAGAATGACGGTGGCCTCGCCAGCGTGGCCGGGCGCCAGGAGAGCCGGTCCTGGGAGCGAGGCAGCCCTCGGCGCGCAGGAAACCTGCAGCAGCCTTTGCTGGACACCAAAGCTCTTGAGTGAGAGCAGAAAAGGCACACGGGGACCTTTGGTGCAGCCCTCGGCCAGCTCCCGTGGTGACGGCCTGTTCTGCGAGGGAGGAGAGGGCCCTTCTCGGAGCAGGGTGTGCATCAGAACCAAAAATTAATAAAGCAGGCTCTGACACAGTTGTAGAACAACTATTAAACTGCTAATGCACATTGTGTATCAAAAGCATGAGCTGAAACTAGGGTAACAACTGCTTTCATGCTGCAGCACGTGCTGTAGCATGTGCAAAGCACCCAGCAGTTTTTGTGCTCTGCAATGGAGCAGGTTGTGCTGTTGTCTCGCAGGGAATCAGCAGCGTGGTCAGCGTGCCAGGATTCAAGGGGCACTTACCCGTGTTGCACAACCCCCATGCATTTGGCATGATAAGGACCCGTTGGCGTGAGGAAAATCAGGGCTTGTAAAAGCAAAGCTCCGGTGAGTCAGGGTTGAAAGGCTCTGGCAGAGCCGCGGGGAAGATCCAGGCAGGATTTACTTGAGTTTAATGTATTATGGTTGAGTTGATTGTGTCGGCCCTCTGGGTACAGAACTACATTGGCCTACTTTTTGCCAAGCTGTAAATTCATAAAATTCAAAATGAATGTTCAGTGGGCACCTAATACAACATGAGGGGTAACTCAGCCATTCCAGCCTAAGCCTGAGACCACAAATCACAGGAGAAAGCAGCAGCATTAAAAGCTCAGCTGCGTTTCTGAGAGACAGGCTTTTCTCTGCAGTAAGATTTGTTGGTTTGTGTCTTCCAGCAGGTTGCAGGAGGAGTGGGCACCATCTCGTGCAGCATTTTCAAGAATATCTGACATGAGTCTCCCTGCTCTGAAATCAGTAGTAAAGCTCTCATTGGTTTCAGTGGGAGCAGTTAAATCATTTAAAGCCCCTTGACTGCCCCATTTTTGTGCATATGAAGTATCATCCTCCTGAGACTGCCTCAATTTAAAGGAGTTTGATGCCACTGTTGTGCAAGATCGTGTGTATTGCAAATAGCTACTGCTTTCTGCAATGCTAGAGGGATGTGACGGAGCCAGTCAGAGCCAAAGTTGAATTGCTGGCTGCTTTGCTGTAACTGCCCCAAATTAGTGTTCCCGAGACCTGTGTTGTTGAAGCAGGTTTGTGGCCT
This sequence comes from Tinamus guttatus, assembly GCF_059628265.1. Lineage (NCBI taxonomy): Eukaryota > Metazoa > Chordata > Aves > Tinamiformes > Tinamidae > Tinamus > Tinamus guttatus. Next base: position 1,511,047 of record NW_028288538.1, on the reverse strand, counting down.
GCTGTTTCCTAAGCCCTCAGTTTCCTCCTCCTTTCTTCTTTGCTCTTTTTAAGGTATTCGCTACCGAAAAATTTCATTGAAAAGCAAGATTTATTTGTAGAGTTTTCTCCGAGTGTGACGGTGGTTGAGTGGACACCCCCCGTATTAGGTGACTGGTGCCTTGACCCCTTGTGATCATTCCATGTGCCAGAAGCTTTGGGAATGATCAAACTCCCTATGTGCAGTCCGTTAAAATCAAGCTTGTCAAGTGATTAAAGCTTGGTGGGTAAAGGGATCCCAAGAAATGAAGCAAAATGCTACTCCAAAGCAGTCTCCTTTTCCACGTCCATGTCCCGTATCCTGTGTGGTTCATTTTGCTTCTGGCTTTGTGCAGATTTGCAGCCTGTTACCTACTGCGAGCCGGCCTTCTGGTGCTCCATCTCCTACTACGAGCTCAACCAGCGCGTGGGCGAGACGTTCCACGCGTCGCAGCCCTCCATGACCGTGGACGGCTTCACCGACCCGTCGAACTCGGAGCGCTTCTGCCTCGGGCTGCTCTCCAACGTGAACAGGAACGCGGCGGTGGAGCTCACCCGGCGGCACATCGGTAATCCCGTCTCCCGGGTCGGCTGGGAGGGAGGTTCTGCACTGGGAGCTGCTTGGTTGCAGCAGCCGCAGAGCTGGGTTCGTTCTGCAGCTCCAACCCCGCAGTGTCTGCGGTCTTTCATAGAGAAACACAATTCTTTTCATAAAGGTGGAGTAAAGAAGACACGTAGAAACACTAGAATTGTTGCACGTGACAGAGATGAACCAAATTTAAGCTTTTACATGTACTTTTCAGAGCTTTATTTGAGTGGCTGTGAGTGGAAGTCTTGTTTGTGCCTTTTCCTTTCTGCACTATTTTCTTACCAACTGTTCTCATCACAGAAACTTAGCTGATTGATTTTTCACCTCAATTCCCCCTTCTCCATGTTCTGCAAGCTAGGATTCAATTTTGTTCTCAATTAAACTCCCAGACTTATGTAATTTTAATGAGAGGCAAAAGTGCATAAGCTTTGCTTTATTTTCTGCTAACTCCCATCAAAAACCAACCCATCTTTTGTCTTGATTTTGTTCTCCCTTATGTCCTTTCTTAGGCAGCTGAACCTTTTTACAGGGAAATCTTTTATTATTTTTTACTAAGATGATTTATAATGCAAAAAAAAAAAGAGAGAAAATCTGAAATCAGACATGAAATTAAGCAGATTTCTTATGCTGCATGGAAGAAAGAATGCAGGATTTGTAAATAGCAAAGTAAGACCACACCACAGCAGATGTTTATTTGAGTTACAAAGATGAATTCCTGAAATTTGTTTCTTTATTAACAGAGATTTTAATGATTTGTAGGAACTTATATGGGAAATGTATGTTTGTCCTTGCGTACACATGTAATCTCAAGCAAGAGGCAATTGTTTGAAAATGTTGCATAATTTAATTCCCATTCACTAAGTAAGTAAATAAATAAACAGTTGTATCCAGCTGTGGTGACTTGCGGAGAAGGCTGAAAATCGTATGTTAACGGGCAGAAGGGTCATATGGAAAATATCAGAGGCGCCTCTGGAAGAAGCCGTGCGTGAGCAGACACGTTTGTGCAGTCCGGTCTCCTGGGCAGCTGGACAAAGTTCATTTCTGACTTCATGAACTGCTTTCCCAGAACCACAGATCACAGAGCTAACGTCCTGCTCCGTAGCCGGGGTGGCCAGTGGGCCGGAGAGGCGGATTTCGCTCTCCATCACTTGCAGCTTCGCTGCTTTGGGAGTTCTCTCCGGTGCAGAGGTCGTTTATATCTTTACCTGCTTATATGTTTGGCAGATACAAGTTTTAAGTTAACCCAAACTGTGCCGTGTGTTTCCTAGGAAGAGGAGTGAGGCTCTACTACATTGGCGGGGAGGTGTTTGCTGAGTGCCTTAGTGACAGTGCCATTTTTGTGCAGTCTCCCAACTGCAACCAGCGCTACGGCTGGCACCCCGCGACGGTCTGCAAGATCCCTCCAGGTAAGGAGCACGCGCGCTCGGAGGCCCTGCACCCTGGAAAACCTTGGAAAACAGGGCCCTGCTGTGGACAGGGAGCCGGTCTTCCTGGCAGGTTTGGATTTGCTGTCCTCTGTTCCGGACGGTCATCAGAAACTCTGTTTTATGCAAATAAAACAACTTGTCAGCTTGAGCAGGACCTGGCTGTAGCAGAAAGGGCAAAGGTAGGAAGAAGGAGGCTACTGGGTGTTCTCCAACAAGTGTTTGCCCTGTGTTTGAGGAAATAGGAAAAAAAAACTATGTCCAGATCTGAGCAGAACCAAGAGCAGAATCTGCCGCTTGTTCCACGCAGTATTTTATCACTCCCATCATTGTTGGCCAGATATTAATTACTTGGTAATTATGTACATAATTGTGTCTGTACCTTTAAGTAAAAGAAGATATGCAAGAAAATTTTGTTAATTTAGATTCACCTATAATCATTTTAAATTGGTACTTTTTTTCTGCTTCCTAGTAATGCTTTTTCTCCTTTCATGAATGAGTTTTATTCCAGAGAAATCATGTTTTCAGCACATTTTTGTTGTTGTCCTGGTTACAGCACACATATGTCTAAAGTATACTTGAAGTTTACAAGGAAATTTATTGCATCTGTCTAGGGAGAAAAACACTTTTTATGTTGGATACATGCAGGAATTAGTATGAGAGGATGCCTTTCAATAGGGAATTTAGCTAGGCTTATGAACGCTAATGCCTTACATCTAAAAGTAGGTATATATTTAAAAACCAAGCATTTTTATTTAGAAATATTTGAATAAAGACTGTCCCTCTTTAGAGGACAGATCTGTGTGCTTCAAGCTCTGGCCCATCTTAATGGGTTTCCTTTCTCCGAGGCAGTTGCCAGTGCTGCAAACATGACTTATTCTGCAGCCACATCACAGGAGTCCACCCTGGCTCGAGTCAACATCTGAGGACAGAAGCAGCCCACGTTTCCGCTGCACATCCATCTAAGGCACATTTCTTGGACTGCAGCTCTCCCCACTTCGCCACAGTCTTTAGCTGCCTTTTCAGATTCTTCAAATGATCTTTGCTGGGTTTGAAGTAGTTTCTTCATTCCCGTGTTGACAGGAGCTAATTTTCCTTCTCCTCTCATGCACAAGAGACCCGTTCCCGTCCAATCCTGGGAATCCAAACAGCCTTCCTTGCCGTAGCTCCTCCGGGGGGCTCAGCCTGGCCCTGATGTCCTTCAAGCCCTTGGCCCACCTGACATTGCAGTGTGGGTGACACATCTACCCTTGAAACCTGCTGCAGGATCCAGGCCTCGTGGGCTGAGCTCTTTCAGGGTCACACAAGTGGGTAGCGGATTCTGCAGCTGCTGAGCTCTCAGATGCAGCTCTGCCCTGTGGTTCGACCCAAAACAGATGTCCAGCCCAGCAGAATGTGCTCAGAAATAATTTCTAAAAAAAAAAAATTACAGCTCGTCACAGTCCAAATGGTTGTTTTTTCAGACTTGGCCCATATGTAATCCCAAATGAGCACTAGTTCTGTGCCAAGTCTCGGAGTTTAACTGGTTTCTGCTTATCTGGGAGAAAGCAAGCACAGCAACAGTTCTTTTTGAGAGAGGGATCTCTATATGAATTTATTTATTTTATCCCCAGGAAAATGATTAGGTTTCACCTTTACAACCTAAAAACAGAGGAATGTGTTTTTCTCAGTCTTTGAGCTGTGACTAAACGCAGGGGGAAAATTTCACTTTTAATGGAAAGTTCTTTGTCCCATCATGGTGAGATGAGGCACACAGCAGAAAGAGCTTTGCCAGCAGCTTTTTGGGCCCTTTTTCAATACCTGGGTGCTGGCTTGCCGGATGCAGTGGCACTTCATAACTTCTGCATTTCTTCTGCTGGTGGAGACCACGTAAACCCAGCACCAGGGAGTTCCTATTTTTGGTTTGTGCATTCCTTTATTTGAGGCTCTGGAGCAATTGCTGTTGCCGAGCGTTGTGGTTACAGCAAGATTTTTCAATTATAATAAGAAGGAAACGTTTGTAATGGAGGTAGAAAGGGGTTCCACAAGGGGATCCTAAGTCTGGTCTTTTAAACAGCAAGCGGTGCAGGAGCATGGGTGTTCCTCATTCTTGTCCTGTAACATGTTTTTTTTTCCTTTTCAGCATATGGAAATGTGGCAATTTTAATTCCTTTTCTGCAATGCTGTGTTTAAGCAATCTCTGTATATTACCACATGGTTTAGGGACATGGGAAAGCAGCGTTGAGTTCCTTTCCATTCTCAGGAAGAAACGTTAAGCTGACGCCTTGCTTTTCGTCGTGCTCCTTTCTCGCAGGGTGTAACCTGAAGATTTTTAACAACCAGGAGTTCGCGGCTCTCTTGGCCCAGTCCGTGAATCAGGGTTTCGAAGCCGTCTACCAGCTGACCAGGATGTGCACGATCCGCATGAGCTTCGTCAAGGGCTGGGGCGCGGAGTACAGGTGAGGCCCGCGGCGCGGCGCGGCTCCGTGCTCCCCGTTGCCGCTCCGTATCCCGCAGCCCGCGCGCCGGGCTGGTCCGCGCAGCCGCTTTGCTCCGCTGCCAGGATAGGGGCGATCAGCAGAGCGCTCTTTCTGCTGCTGCAGGTGGGTTGTGCTTGCTGGCAATGTGTGGCGCTCAGCTCCTTTTTCCCCCATTTTATTTGCATAAAACCTGCATTATGGGATAGACCTGGAAGACTCTGTGCATTTGGTTCCAGTGTTGAACGGACCAAGAGCTTTTTGCCTGAAGCACAGAAGATGAATCCAGATTATCTGCATTGGAACGATTACATTTTTTTCCCCTTAAAATTTGATTTAAATTTGAGTGTCTTACGGCCACATTGCTTTCAAGACAGAGTCAGTGTGTTTCCTAGCAGACTGCAATTGAGTTTGGCGTTTCTTTTGTTGGAGCGTAATGGGATTGAAATGAAAGCAGATGGATTTGAAAATTCACTTTTGGAAGAGTTGCTACGGTTGCTGCAAAATTTTAGTTAAATTCGTCATCCATTTCTTAGTGAATGTTACAGGACAGTGGCTTAGATGTGCCTGGAGGTAGCAGAGACCCTGGTCACTATTATTGTAAGTGAACGTGGGATGTGAAAACAGCAGAGGCGGATGGGGCCCGTGCTTGGGAGCGACGTGTGTGTCCTGACAGCACAGGGACGGGGACAGGCTGGGGACCGGATACCCCACGGGCTCCAGGGCCCCACGTGCTGCTGCCGCTTCAGGGCTCTCCTAGGCCAATGTCCCTGAGGAACAACGGGGAGAAAAAGAGGGTATTTCATGGTACAAGGAGAGGTGAAGAAAATTCATCCGAAAATGGGTGTAGCAAGAGGAGAGGAAAAGCTGTGGAGGATTTTAAGCTGAGAAATACTCAACTGGGCCCCGCTTAGATCTGGGGCAGCGGAGGGGCCACCCTGCGTGGGTGCCTCCCGCTCCCTCTCCATTCCCTCCTGCTCCCTCCCGCTGCCTCCCGCTCCCTCTCCATTCCCTCCTGCTGCCTCCCGCTGCCTCCCGCTCCCTCTCCATTCCCTCCTGCTGCCTCCCGCTGCCTCCCGCTCCCTCTCCGTTCCCTCCTGCTGCCTCCCGCTGCCTCCCGCTCCCTCTCCATTCCCTCCTGCTCCCTCCCGCTGCCTCCCACTCCCTCTCCATTCCCTCCTGCTCCCTCCCGCTGCCTCCTGCTCCCTCTCCATTCCCTCCTGCTCCCTCCCGCTGCCTCCCGCTCCCTCTCCATTCCCTCCTGCTCCCTCCCGCTGCCTCCTGCTCCCTCTCCATTCCCTCCTGCTCCCTCCTGCTGCCTCCTTCCCAGATGCCTGGAGTCCATTTTGTCCTGCAGTTGCCCCGCGCGGGGCCAGCGCCGGCGGCCCCTCATGAGGCGCAGGCGGGAGCGGCCTGGCGGGATTCGGCTCTTCCCGGAGCCGCCGCTCCCGCTCCTCCCTTTCCCTGCCACAGCCGGCCGGGCTCATTCACACCGGAACCGGGGCCGCCCCAGGGACGTTCCCTGCCTGTTTGGGACAGGCGGGAGCCAGCCCGGGAGCTCTCGGAGCGCCTCCCTCTCCAAAGGGCCACGCGGGATGGCGGGATGAGGTTGGCCGTGAGGGAGCGGCAGGGAGGCAGCAGCCCGGGACGGCGCTCGGGCTCTTCCCTGGGATTGGGGACACAACCTGACGCTCACCCTTAACTCAGGGAAGGCCGGAGACATTTTGGAGACCGCCGGGCAGCCCCATGCGGAGCCTCCCCTCGCGAGCCGCTTCCATGGGAAAGGCGGGTGCAACTCGAGGCTGTTTCCAGGCTCCTTCCCTGCCTTCGTAACCCTCCTCCTCCTCCACAGCAGCTGAGCAGCCTCCCCGGCTGCGCCCAGGCCCCCAAGGAGCAGGACGGCTGCCCCGGCCTCTTCCTCGGCCTCGCCTCCCTCCTCTTCCTCCCCATCTCCTGGCTTTGCCGCTCCGGGGATTGCCAAAGACATGGGTTGATCCTGGCTTCCCGCTCCTCCGATGGGGGCTGCTGCCTTGGAGGCTCCGGGAGAGCGCGGGGTTCCTGCCGGGAGAGGCCGGGGGGCTGCACGGAGGTTTTCCCATGGGCTCTACACAGGGGGTCTCCACGGGGAGCGTGAGAAATGCAAAGAGAAAAGGTCGTCGTTCTGGGGGGTTTTGTGCATTTTTTATTGAACGAAGTTGGCAGCATTGGCCAAAAGCGTAGAGGGGAGAGACGACCTCCCTGTGGCGTCACCAGCACCGCTCTTGTCTAAGCCAGGAGGAGCGCTCGGGTGGCCGTAAAACCCTTCCCGTTTGGGAAACGCTGTCGATCCCACCTGAACCGCCTGTTTTTCCCTCCCGACAGGCGGCAGACGGTGACCAGCACTCCCTGCTGGATCGAGCTGCACCTCAACGGGCCCCTGCAGTGGCTGGACAAGGTCCTCACGCAGATGGGCTCCCCCAGCATCCGCTGCTCCAGCGTCTCCTAAGGGAGCGGCTCCCGGCCGCGCCGGCGGGGACGAGGACTCTGCAAAAACGGAATTGGTTTCACCCTTAGCAAAACGCGAAATAAATTCCCAGTTACTGGAGTGATGATGAGGAAAAAAAGAAAATCTGCTGAAAAAAAAATGGGGTTTCTTTGTTTTGTTTTGATTTTTTGTTGTTTGTTTTTAAAGTAAATGCCCGTTGAAGCCACTTCACTGAAACTGGTAGCACTTTGGTTACGATGCTGGGGGCTGTCAGACCCGGCCGCCAAGGTCCATCGTGGTGAGACAGGGATCGGAGCCCACGAGGGAGCGGCTCCGAGCGCGGGAGCCGTCGGCCCCGGAGAGCTCCGCTCCCGCGGCCCCTCCGAGCAGGCGGATACGTCGGGACGACTCTGCGCGTGCAGCAGCCTCCATCCTCCCCGGGACTGCAGCAGCTTCGGGGGAGAAAGGAAGCGTTTAAAGCACCCACAAAACCCCCTTCCCACCAGCGACGTTCCCAGGAGGAACCGGCCTCCCAGGCCGGACAGCAGGGAGGTGGCAGAGATCCGGGATGCAGCCGGGCTCCCATCGGAGCACGGCCACAGCGGAGGCTGCTCCTGGTCTTGGACGCGGTGCCGCGGGGAGCTCGAGCTGCAGCATCGACCCTCCGTTCCTTGCAGCCCGCTGCTGTAACCACAGCGTTTTGCAGCCTGGTTTTCTCAATGTGCCGAACGGTTTTTCCCATTTCTACATCCCGGGGGCTCCGTGGATGCAGCGTCTGCTCCGCTGACCCGGCCCGCGCGGCGTCCCGGGAAGCGCCGCCGGGCAGATGGTCCCACGCGGTCACACACGACTGTCATGAACCAGGACATCTCGGAGACGAAACCTCTTGGAAAACTTATCTGAGCTGATTAAAATACTCCGAGATGTGTTTTTGCCTGGAGAAATTGGGAGAGTGTATTTACATGTATTATAAAATGTTCATTTTAAATATACATGCTCCAGACTGTTAATTTTTTTTCCCTGCAGCAACTGTCATGACAAACAACCTCCACAACTGGAAAAAAAAAGAAAAAAAGAAAAGAAAACACCCGAGCACTTGTTTTTATGGTTCAAATTTGCCAAATAAGTCTCCTAGCTTTGTCAGTGCTATCCGATTATCTGCTTCTTTATATGTGTTAAACGTCGTGTGCGTTTGTGCCAAAACAGGAGAAGGGGAAGGGGAGAAAATGCTGATCAGAATTTCCTATGGAAATCTGCCTTGTTTTTAACGCAAAGGACAGGCACCCGAGCGGGGCCCGGCGAGGCCTTCCCGGCGCTCCGCTCCCTGCGGCAGGAGCCCGGCGCACACGGAGACGCCGGAATGTTTTGTGGATGACGCTTTGTCCGAGGAACCCCCGTGCCCAGGAGGACTCTGGCCATCGCGCTCCCGGGCGGCCGGCGCTTCCGGATCCTTCCCGCGGGATCGTCCTTGGAGCTCCGCGGGGCAGCGAGGCTGGTATCGCAGCACGGGAGGTTTCCTGGGATTGGCTTCGGTTTGGCAAAGCATCTGGTTTCAAGTGCATCTCCGATGGCACCGGCTCGGCCAGGACAAGCGTAAAGCAGCAGCCCTTTGTGGCCCCCCGACGGTATTTGCTTATTTCACTGGGCTCTTTTCGTTATCTCCATAATCTGGGAAGAAGTCGGACTCTGCGGTGCCCGGTGACATCCTCAATCCCGCGTGCGAGCGTTCGGTACCCGAGTTCCCGGAGCTGGAATGGGCCCCGCTCTAACCCGGAGTTGGAACCTGGAGCTGCCACCTCGGCCCAGGGCGGATCTGGGCTTTTTGAGCCCCCTTTTCCAGCCCGCGCTGCTCCCTGCAGGCTGGGGCAAACCTCCCCTCGCCATCCCTAAGGAAAAGGGCTCCCATGGAACACGGAGCCCGTCCAGCAGTTGGATAAGCCGGAGAGGAGGTCGTCCCCTCCGCAGTGCCCATTTCCTCTCCTCCCCTTCGCCCGTTGCCGGCGGCTGCTGCTTCCTTTGCTAAACCCTTATCCAGGTAGCTCTGAAATGGGATCGCCTCCCCCGGCTCCGATCGCGTTTCCAGGCTGGAATATCTGCCCCTTCAGGAGCCTGGGCTGGTTCCAGCGGGATTCCACACATTTTTGTTACACGCAGAGTCACCAGCAGGAACTTGGACTCTTTGCACCCGCTGTAGCCACTCGCAAGGGCCTGGCTGCTGGCAGAGGACACTGACGGCCTCGTGGTTTTTAATGACTGTGGTGATTTTTTTAAGTTTTATTATTAATGTATTGAACTGAATTGCAGCGTGTATTTTGTGTTAAGTCTTAGCAGTAATCCAGTGCTGTCCCGGGGGCGATGCCGGCACTCCGCACGCCGGTGTCCCGAGGCGGAGAAACGGGATCGCGTCCGCCGTGCGCAGCGCTCCGGCTGCCCAGCCCGCGCCTCGACGGAGAGCGGAGCGGAGCGCTGCCCAATCCCTCGTGGGATGGGCAGGGATGGCCGGAGCACGAGCAGCATCCGCAGCCCCATCCCAGCAGCGGCGCCTGCTGCTCCCTGCGGAATGGGAAGAGGCCGGGAGCAGGAGCCGCTCGGTGACGGACTTGGCCCCGGGGCTCCCCAAGGTACTGGATGGGTAGGAGAACGGAGGATCGCTAATGAGCTGGTCAAGCTAGAAGGAGAAATAATTAGGCTCTATATAGTAGTCGATTGAGCGGTATGGTTAAGAAATTCCATATACTTTTTTTTTATTATTATGTACATGCTTTTATATTTATGTTGTCTTTCTGAATGCTCAGATGAATCAAATATTTAATTTTTCACGGGAAAGGATTCAGAGTCTTAAATCTTTCCTATGTCCCTTCCTGGTGACTGCTGGAAACCAGGAAGGTGCCGGTGTGAGAGCCTCGGCCCATGGAGCAGAACTGGGACATTGGGGCAGCCTCTGCCGGAGCCGCTGCCCTGTGTCCCGGCGAGCAGCCGGCTTCCCGGATGGCTCCCGAGTCCCCGTTCGGATTCCTCCACAGCCAAGAAGAAGAGGAGAGGATCCCTGCGCCATGGAGGTGGATGTTCTGTGTCCTGCGGGTGCCGGAGGAGCCTGTGCCCGTCCCGAGGAGGCAGCGCCGTCCCCTCGGCTCCGTCGAACTGCTCCACGTCCGAGCGTGTCCGCGTAGCGCTCGGAGCCTCCCAGCCTGTATCCCAACGCCGGGACGGCCGCCCGCCGGCTTTAGCTTGCTTGTTACGCATTAGCCACCTATTTTGTTATAAAGGCCTGTACGATGTATGCCCTCTTATCCTTGTGAAACTGTAAGTTCTATTTTTGACATTTTAATAAACTTTGATTGGAAAACTGAGGCTCGTGAGCAAATTAGGATATTGTAAAAATAGACCCGAGGATGCAAATGCAGAGCGGTTGGAGCTTTGGAAAGCAGGGATAACGCGGCGCCAGCTGTGTCCTTAGGTAACTGAAGATGCTGTGCTCGGTTCCAGGTAAGATCATTGTTCTTGTAGTTCGAATTTAAAGAAAAAAGATCAAAAACGAAACAAAACTTGAACAGGTTCTTTTAACTACAGGGATTCAGAGGTGAGTACAAGAGGAGCCCCGTGGCTTGAAGGATTTGCAGGATTTTCCCCAGCCGGACGGTGCCAGCGGTGCCCGTTGCAGCTCCAAAGGCTCCCGAGTTCGCTGGGTTTTGCGGAAGCTCCTGCGGGAGGGGACGTTTTGCTCCAGCTCGGTGGCATCCAGCTAATCCAGCGGGACCTCACGATTTATAGCTGCAGGTGCCTCGTTCTTCCATGGAATTGGAGAAATGATGGAAGAACGAGGCACCTGGAAGAGGCTGCTCTCAGTCCAGCCTCTTGCTTGATACAGGGACAGGTCCCTGTGACTTTTGTCCAGCCAAATCTTGCAAAACGAGAGCGATTCCCCCCCTTTCCTCCCCAGAGAACCTGACCCAGGGCTCCGTGGGGAAGGATCCCCAGGATCTAACGCCAGCCAAGCGGGATCGGCGGCGCCTCCAGGGCAGGGGCCCCCTTTGCTCCCGCCCGGCCATAGGAGGAGGCTCCGGAGGGCTGGGCCGGGGGAGCCAAGGCCGCCGATTCCATGAACTCCCCCTGTCCCTCCTCAGCTTTCTCTGGGACTCGGAGGGAAAATGATTTCTTGGCGGTGTTTTTCCTGCCGGAGGATTTACGAGAGAACTTTTTCCACTTTGTTTTCCAACAATGCGGTCATGAAAGGGCTTCGTCCAGGGTTTCCGTGAGGCTGCCAGAGCGCGAGGCAGGGAATGAGCGCGGAGCCGTCGAGGGCGGCGCTGCGAGTGCTGCCTCCTGTCACCTGGATCCGTCACTGCCGTTTCGTGGATTCTGGGGTCACGGCTTCTCTGTGGAAATGAGAAGCTGAAGCAAAAGACAAGTTTGATAATAAATGAAAAAAGTAGAAGCCCCGTCCAAGGAACCATGAATCAACCTTCCTCGGGGGATTCAGCTGGGGCAAAGGCCGGGTCAGGAAGGTGGCTCTGTCCCGGCAGGAACGTCCTGGTGACACCTAACAACAGGCTGTACCTGGGAAGGAGCCGCTCACAGATCAGTTATCCCGAAATGAGGGCCTGGGGCGGGAGTCTCTGCCGGGAGGTTGATGCTGCTCCCCGCGCTGCTCCGGGCTCCGGATGAGCCCTTGGGCTCCGCTGCGGCACCCGCTGCTCCGCGGACGGTCGCGTTGCCTTCAGCACCCTCCTTGCAGGCGCCGCTGCAGCCCTTCTCGGAGGCTCTTCACCAACGCAGTCACCTCTCCACATTCTTGCAAAAGCAGGAGCCAGAAGCAAACGCCTCCTGTTCGCACTGAAGCCCTGGTTGCTTTCCTTCAGAATCAAGTCTGACAGTGATTTTTCCGTACGGGCTTTCTGGTTGCCCTCTTTGCTTTGGAAAAGCTGCCACAGGGAGCCGTGGTGCCCAGCTCTGCCCGCAGAGCAGCCCTGGGGCCGGGCTCGGCAGCGCGGACAGGGCAGAGCGACGGCTCCGCGGCCCCTGGAGGCGCCAAGCCGGGACGGGGCTGCTAATGGGCAGACCCACGCGATTCCAGGCCCCTTCAATCATTTCTGTAACAGCCGTTTTTGCTAAGAAATTCTATAGACAAAACAAAGCCTCTCCTCCGAAAACGGCAAGCCACCAGCAGAGCAAACTGCTGGATTTAGGAACGCTGAAACCACCTCCCACCGGATTCTAGCCACCGTTCCCCTTTTGATGAATAACACTTTTCTGAAGCCTAAAATGCGTCGACTAGCAAGATACAAACTTAAAACAACAGGTTTCCAGGAGTTCTTGGTACCTAAGAGAGATCTGCACCAAAATATTCGCACAGATGTTTGGCCAGTGAGAGGTGGAGGCCGTTCGGGTGCCTTCACCTGCTGGTATCTTAGAAAAGGGCAGCAAAGAGCTTAAATTGAATTTGTACAATTTTATTAAATTTAAATAAAATATCACATATGTAAAGAAACCACATGTACAAAGAATCGGTTTTATAAAGTATTCAAATGCATTATGTTTTTCACTGTGTTCAGTTAATTTACTCTGCACTTTTGCCATCTGTCTCTATTGCACAGCAAATAATATTTAGAGAGGAAGAAAGAAGCAACCATGGAAAACTGTTCCCTACTTGAAGAAATCCCCTTCAATCCTTTGCTAGGGGAAAAACAGGTAGGCAGTGAGAAGAGAAAGGGAAGAAGAGAAGGAAAGAGCTTGGCAAGTTGTTTTACATCGCTCAGTTTGAAGGGGTGGCCTTGCTAGGTGGCTGCTTGAATGTGCGTGAAAACCACTGTGAAAAGTGCCTTAAAATTCAAAGCTGATAATTCGTTTATGGGAACTCACCGCTTCAGGATCCGCTGTATTTATTAACATGAGAAAACAGATCCTGGAAAAGTTAATTCCACAATGAGCTCGCTTAACCCTGGCTATTTTCTGATGAACAGGGAAATGTCCTTGGGAAAAAGCCCATGGGGTTTCATGCGGCAGCACTGGAGAAGGAGCCGGGCGCTGCCCCGGCAGCAGCTTCTGCTGAGGGTGTCGGGGAGCAGGTCCATTTGGGGCGGCTCCCGCCTCACTCTGGGGATGAAGGGCTCTTTTTCTGGCCCTGGGTGCCAGGAAGCAGCACCTGAGGCTCAAACTGGTACCTCCTCATTAGGAAACGGGGACATGACCGTGTGCCGTGCAGCAGTGACAGCGCGGGGCGTGCGGAACCCCGGCTGTGCGGGTATTGCGGGGTTTAGTTCTCCAGCCGGAGCTCTGCGGGGTCTCCCCGAAGGCCAAGTACTGCAGAGGGTTTGTGCAAGGACCGTCACCCCTCAAAAAGCAGCAAAAATCTCCCTTGTTTAACCCCCCGTGGAAACCCAGTGCGTGTGGCACAACTCCTGTCCCCCCAGGGAAGGCCACATCCGCACAGGCAGAGAATTCAAAGCCCGGGGGACATTTTAATGGCTTTGGCACTCGGCAGGATGAACCTTGCAGTACGGAACTGCACAGTCCATAACACAGGACAGTCCAGCAGCCTTCTCTTCACGGCTTGTGTAAATCTGGTTTGTGTTTTAACTAGTGGGCCAGATATAAAGCTACATAAAAACATCAAACAGGCCTACATCTAAGATCTGGAGCTCAGAATTAAGTAGTCATTTAACAACCGCTGGCCATTTGTAGAAAGATAACTGGTGGGTTTTGATTTTTTTAACTGAAATCAGGAAACGATAAAAGCGATAATTTGAAAAATGTAAACTAACCTCTTGTTTCCTCTAACCACACACACTTGGAGGGCATGCACGGCCCTCCAAATCCTCCGGGACTGAAGGAGTGAACGGGCAACAAAACCTCGCTAACCAGGAGGTGTTGTGGAATGTGCTACTTACTGCAATAACGTAGAGAATCCTTCAACCAAAGAAGCAACTAAAGCTAAATGGGGCTTTGAGCAATAGGCGCTCGCTGCGGGAAGAGAGCAGGATGCGCTGCTGCTTACGGAACAACTCAGTTTTCCTCATCGGAAGAGAGGCCCTCGATCTCATCTCTGTCTCCTCCGATGGCCATCCAGAAGGCTTTGGCCACCTAAGAACCAGTGAAAGAAAAAAACATCCTCTCAAATGGCAGAAGATTTTGCATTTACCACCTGAAAAACAGAAGTTGAGCAGCAGTTTCTAGCAACCACGTCTCTAGCTGAAGTGCTCCCTCCAAGCTAAGAAATTTAAACAACAGAGGCAATCATTCAGAAGGCTTCATAAATCATCAATATGTGGGGTGGATATGTGATAGAAATTTTGTGCTATCTAAGGCCTGCCTGAATTTTACCCCAAATTAAGGTTTTCCATTGCTTTAAGTGGGAGCTGGGTTACCCCCTCAGGGATCACAGAGCCTTCATCTCCGAAACACTGAACAGGGAAAGCTCATCCGGCCTTCAGAATTCCAGCTTGGCTATTCAGTTCTCGGGAGACACCGTGCAGCCTTCCTGGACTGTGGGAGTTGTTCTTACTACTCAGTATATGAGCTCCACTACAGAGAGAGGTAACTGCTACTCAGAGGAAAACCCCATAAAACTGGTGTCCGTTTTAATAATTTCAATGCCAGTTTCCGAGCTCACCTTTTCTGCATGTAGTTTCCTCTGCTCATGAGGCAACGTTGCTGCTTTATCTGTGGAAGAGAACATGGCTTTAGGCTCTCAAGAGTGAGCGGAGAGAGAAATGTTGGGTTCTGGGGACCACCAAGGCACTGGTGTAAGATTGTAAAAAAGGAAAGTTATTTAGTGAGGCCTGGGGCAATTCCCAGAAAAAAGGAGTGAATGCTTCTGAGCACTCTGGATTCCATCTCACACATCTGTAACTGCCCCCTGAACTGCAAGACTGGCGAGCAGAGCTAAAACAAGCCCTGTTACAGGTTGTTTATAGAACAGACTAACTCAGTGGGACAGCAGTCAGCAGAGCAATACCTATTCCTCCCAAGAGCTTCTTCTAGATAAAGAAGAAGTTAATGAAAAGATCAGCTATTCTGCAAAAGCTCAGGCAGCACAATAGGAGTTTGTACAGCCCCCCAGCTGACACACTTGCTTTCATGCTGATTAAAATGATTAAAATGGGGGATACACTCCCAGGTACAGTACCTTTCATTTCTTTCAGCTTTGAGAACAGCCTCTCAAAGTTCTCCAGGTCGCCTTCTCCTGTGGTCAGGCTGGCTAGTTCTTGAATATCCATATCTAACATGGGATCTGAAATGAAGGTGGTTAGACTGATTTGAGGCACTGTTCTGGTTTGCCAGCAGGTTTGAAAACAGGTCCTGGTAAAAACAGCCAGGACTTTAATAAGATCCCACACATAATATGAGGGAAAGAAAATTTACCACTTGTTCAGAGAGACAACTCAGTGCAGCAGTGTAGTGTTACCTAATTTTGACAGGTTACATTGCCAGACTGGTTTTGGATTCATCCAATATTTAAAAGGTTTCTTGTCCATCATCAAATGATCTGTCTAGGAACAGCCACAGACTATAAAAATTGAAGAGTGACGAGACTCTGCCAGCCCCTAACCTTTAAGATTTCCACATACAAATTGTATCTCCTGGAACTGTACAGTTACTTAAGGATCTCTACTAGGTTAAAAGCCCTGGGTCTCTTTGGAGTGACCCATGCAGAATGTCCATTTGCCTCCTGCTGAATAGCTCGTAGGCAGCACATTGTAATGATTTGTATCTGCAACCAGGAGAGTTTTACTCTTATCCTGATGTTTCTCGGTATAAACAACCCATGGATCAGATTCCACAAAATCAAATCGGATGCTCCTCACTGGCAGTTCTGCAAGACCAAAACTACCCTGACTCCAGGGAGAAGTGCTGCTCTAGAGGCTGCCTGGTATTTTTTACTTTGTGGCCCAAGGACCGAAAGGTATGAAGAGTCCTAAGGCTCCTTTCCCTAAGCCCCATCCTGGGAATTGTTACCTCCTGCAGATGCTCCCACCGTGCAGGGACCGAGCTTACCTACAAGGCTGTCAATCTGCAGGTCGTTTGTGCTGGCTGCATCTTCCCTGCTGTCCAAGGGGGATTCTTCTCTGTCTGCTGACGGCGGATTGGACTGCCAAGAAGCAAACAGATATTACTGTATCAAGAAGGCTTTATCAGCAAATGTTTTAACATTAAAGCCCTATTCTTTAGCTTAAATTGAAAGTTTCTTACTGCAAAACCTCTGCCAAAGGCATCATTGAGAACCCACTGCATAGCCACTGTGGGAAGGGGTTTTCTCTGGGAGGGGGTTTGTAGTTATTTTTAAACAAACTTTTAAAATGCCAGTTTCTCTTTTGCACAGACAGGATAAGTTTCTCTTTAGCTGTTGGACAGTGCTGGAAAACAGTATCTTAACGGGGTACCTTAGACTCCAGTGGGTTTTCACACTGCTGGGGTGTGTGCAACCAACGGCCAAGAGTTTTCCCCACTGAGGACACAACCCAGTGCCAGCAGGTGAAACGATGGAGCGGGATGGAAATGATGGAGCAATGAGGCAAGGAGAGAGCAGGAGAGAGCTCCCAGGCATGACACGACAGCCCTGGGACCAACAGCCTCAGGAGGGTTTTCAAAGAAAACGCAGGGAAAAGTTTTCCCATTTCCTTCCCCAAACACTCTGCCAGGCTGTGAAGAGTCCCCTGAGGAAGAAGCAAAAGCCGCAGGGCCCTTGGACACCGCAGCCACCTGCCAGGTGTGACAGGAGGGAAGCAGCGCGACGACAGGGAACAAGGAGTAGGAATTACTGCTCACTTCTCTCTTCTGGCTCTCTTCCGAGGCGACGCCGCAGTTTGCACCTGCCAACGTGCTGAGGAGGCCGAAGCCCTGGGTCCTGTCTGGAGACAAAGCAGCCGTTAGCGCCACGGACGATGCAACGTATTGTTGGACACGGTTACAACGGACTGCATGGGACAGAGAGGATTTTAGGGATGATAAATACAAATACCACCCTATAAAACCCTATCCGTGCCCTTGAAAACACATTGTCAGCAGAAACTTTTCATATTCCCTGTTTTTAAAGGTATATTAACAATATTTACTGCTAAATTCCTCAACCAACAGGGAGTAGACATGTGAGTCACAAGAGATCTGGGTATTTGCCTGTGGTTAAACACAGGAAATGCAACAAGTGCCTTTGCTGTACCCGTATCTTCTAAACAGGTTAGCAATATATTAAAGCCAAAAGCGAAATTTAATTGTCTAATACAGTAGCCAGCCATCAAATTCAAAGTTTCTTCAAACTACAAGGTTCTTTGGGCTTTCCACACTCCTTAAGCTACTGTGCATTTTAACAGTATTTCAAAATCCAACCTAAACAAATTGAATACAGGACTAAAAATTTCCTTTATGATGACAGATGTAGCACAGTATTTTAAAATTCTTAACTACATTTTTAAAACGTTAAACTAAAAATATGTGTAACAAGCTGTATTACGAACAAGCTGTATTACGGGCTTTTCTGCTAAGCTGTATTTTCTGCTGGTCTCACAGTTACACAAGGGACTCAGGATATTTTTCCCAAAATACTACTATTCTAGAAAGAAGCAATGTTGCTAAATTACAAATAGCCAAGGAACAATGACTTGAGCCAGAGGGAAGATTAATTTTACTTTTTTTCTTTTTTTTTTTTTTAATCTGTTCTAAATTAATATTACAATAATGACTAAGCTCTAGACTTAAGCACAGAGATGATGTAATTTTAATACACTGTCCAAATCTACTTGCAGTTTATACAAAACTGCATTTTGGAGAGTCGAATGTGTAACTAAAACCATCAGGGACTCGAACATATGTAAACACAGCCCAGTTAGAGAATTGCAAAGAGCTCATTTCCTGCACCAGAATCTTCCCTGGGTTCGTCCTCACCCTCCTCATCCTCCCTTTCCGTGCGTGTCCTGCCCAGGCCTCTACCCACTCCTTGTGCCCCCACTCCAGTGACCTCCATCTCTTAAATTTGCTGCAATTAGCTCTTTTCTGCAGAATTTTGCTCCTTTAACAGCTCACAAGCCAAAGGCTTGAGAGGGAGGGAATCAGACCAGTCAACTGAAGCTCCTTGAAAACATTTGGTGGCCAAAAACGCGAAGCTACCTGAATTACCAGGGAATTTAGGGACAAAGTGCCGGGACCCGCAGCCCTGGCGGCTGCCTGAGCAAAGGGCTCTCTTTAGGACCACAGTAAAGACCAACATTTAGCCAATTTCGGAGTCATCTGAAGTTCAGCTGGACACTGCGGTGCAGGACGTGCTTGAGAGAGAACATTGCTACATGGCAGAGGGATGAAGTGACCTCATTGCACCACTTTCCTATTGCTTTTCCTTCGAGCTGGGGCTGTACAGCAACATCCCGGGGGCTCCCTGCCTCCCACCCCAGGGCCACTGGAAAACCACGTCCTGGTTTGGAAGGGCTGGAATCGCTGCAAAGCAGCGTTTTGCTTCGGGATGTGTTTACGGAGGTGGCAGGCACGGCGCTTGCTTGCAGTCACACCCTTGAAAAAGCCTTCCTATAAACTCGTTTTATTAGATGTAAAAAATATTTCAACTTCTGGGTGCAATTCAGGAAGTGGGTGATGCCTTACACAGTGTTCCTGTGGAAGCAAAGCCAAAAATTAGCTCACTCCAATGACTGTAAGAGTTGACGGCTCCATTATGATGGAGCCAATGTGTTTTCACAAGTGCCTCTTAACAACAGCAGTTTTACTAAACTGGGCTCAGCTCACGGCTTGGAGATATATTTTTATATATGTTTATTTCAGAGCAAAATGTTTTAAATTGTCTTTACGTATTATTCTTCACTATTCCATCTGCAGCTGACATGTGCTGATCCCAACTTTTAAATGAAGTGGGGATTAAGAGGTTTGAAACTCCCAGTTTGTTTAAACATTGAGGTTTAAAGTGTCTCCAAACCAGGCTAATTCTTTGGGAAGGGAGTTGCGTTAGTGGCTGCCCCCACCCGCCACAACCAGCCTCAGCTGCGGGCCCTGGAGCAGGTATTTAAGCAGGAAAGGGGCCAAGAAGCCTCTTCCAGAGAACAACAACTTGGTTCTGCTCTTGCCACCTAGCTCTGCTCTCAGCAGGATGGCTGGGGATAACAGCATTGCACTGGCTTTATGCATGTGTGCATGGCAGGGTGGTTAACAGAACAACTACTTATGCTCCTGTGCTCAAGGAAAGCTCAAAAAGCACCTAATTCTCAGCGTGCAGAGAGCTCTGAGACCTGGACAACCACCAGATTTATCCCAGCTACTAAAAGGAATTGCTCTTTGGAGACTCTCAGGTAAGACGGTTTGTTTTATTTTGTTACAGGCTTTTTCCTGTATTCATGCAGATAAAACTGCTATATTTACCCATTCACAAATCATGTGGTATTAGATGATGTAAAAATGGTTACAATCAGCTGCTTAATCTTTATTTTCCATGCCTCAGCATAAGAATAAATGTATCTGTTAAAAGAACTAAAAGGCTGGGAATTTTCTTGGTGGGTGTATGGAAAACCTGTTTCACAACTTCTGACTTTAAGATGACCTAGTGTAACATGATATGGATTTAATGTTCATATTTAAAAACCATTCCTACTCTGTTCATTAACTTAAGCCCTCGACATGGAGAGCTGAACTAAGGCAATGCTGTAGGACTGGCTTTCTGCATGGCTGCCCCTGAGTGCTGCAAGCCTCTAGTGTTAGGCAAATATCTTGTACTTTGTATTGAAGAGCTTCACATAAAGCAGGACTGCAGGGTCTCTAAATTGACAGTTGTTATGGGTAACTCGGTGAAAAAGCTACAATTTTACTGATATGGCAGCCAATTTTCAGGATCAAGAGGGAGTTAAACACAAAAGATGTGTTCCAGGTTGTAGTAGGTTTTACTCTAGTTAAAATGAGCTCAGCTATTTCCCTTTGAAAGCAGAGTCAAGTTGCAATGACATCCAAATATAGCTCACATCCGGAGGGGCTGTAGCAACCCAGACCAATGCTATGTGGTTTCTGCACTGCAGAGATGTGAAATCTGGATTCTCAAGGAGTCTGACCTTTACAGAACACACTAATGATGCACAGGAATTTCCCCCTGTGAAGAACTGAACATGTGACTAACTTCTGCTCTTCTGTAATGTGGCATCTGTCAAACGCAGGAAATGGGCTGTCAAGAAAACTGCTCTTGCACTGGTGAGATAACTTCACACCAGCTCAAATGGTCACCTATTTCCCTACATGGTTGCACGAAATTGGAACCTTCCTTAATCTCACTCTGATGCAATAGGAGAAATACTCAAAAGGCTGATTTAAAAAATAGACTATCAGTTTAGTAGTCCCCATCTTAGTTCTGCTGGATCCCAAGAACCATCTGGCAGGAACTAGCAAAACCTTGCAGCACCTGAGAACACTGCACAGTTAAAGGATTCCCAAAGGAGAAGTCACCACATTAAAGAAGTGCATCAGGGAGCAGATGGGCATTAGCAGGTTGCTAGTGGGATAAGACTTCCCAATAAGGAATGGGAGACCAAAATTTCCACAAGAGCTTTGTTTTCCTACATTTCCTGCAAAAGCTTGTCTAATTAGAAAAGCAATTAAAGGTCTGAAAGCAAATAAGCAACCTACACTTAGCAGAATTCTGGGCTAGCCATAGCACTTCCTTTTCTAGAGAGTTGAATCTTAAAACAATTTATTTTTTTCCCCGAAAAACTCTTAAGTCTACCTGATAATAATGTACCTGCAGGAAACTGGGCTTCTTAATTCTTTACTATTAAAAAGCAACAAAAAGAATGGTTTCTGTTTATTCAAGTGAGACTTTCTGTAGAGAAGACAGTCCTTGCAATGCAGCCAAATTTCTCTTGAAGAGTTTAATATTATCTGAGTTTTGTCCTTGCATTTGCAATTCTCATTTCTGTATTAAGACTTTCAAAAATCCTTAACAAACTTTAAAATATGCACAATTTAAAGTACATTGTAAAAAGAGGATTGTTACAGCTTTTAGATCAGGCTGATAATGACACACTATTTGCTGTTTGAGTCTTTGATGAATGAGCTTTTGTTTCTCAGTGAAATCTGAAGAGAGATAGAGGAATACTTAATTGAGGTTACTTGTAGAAAGCAAGTCAAAGTACATGAACAGACACTGAAATGGGATTAAACTTCACACATTACCTCTAAGTTTCTCTGTATCAAGGGATAATAAAAGTAGTGCCTGGAAAGCCTCCCAGCCCATGTAAAAGGATGCTCCCAAGTGAAGGGTGCTCTAATTCTGTCTGTTACTGAACTGGCAGTAGCGTTGTGCTTGCTCAATTTAAACTTTTGCTAAAACTATTAAGCCCTGTAAGCGTTCTCCAGAATTCCTGTTTCTTACACAAGAAACCTGCATTACGTACCGCTCTTCATGACTACATTGGACCACACGTTGGCATTCAAGGCTTGTACAATTCGTTTCACTCCTGTGGATTCTGGAAAATCATCTGAACAAAAAGATGAAAACCATTTCACTCCTAAGAAACAAAACCATAATGCATTTTGAAAGCAAGGCATGTGGCTGTCCTATTTTATAGCAATGGTTTTAAAAGGCTTTTCCTGCAAGGGAAGACTTAATTCTTGCCTTTCTTTTACAATGGGCTAAGCAAATATATATATCAGCACATCACTTAGGAATAGGCTTCCAGGTATTATGAACTGGAAGTGCTTGGCTTTGACTGTACAGAGATCTGAATTCTGAGTAAGGTTTTGTTCAATATTTATCATTAAAAGTGTTCAGAACTGCTATGTTGGTAAATAACATGCAAGTGATTTACAGAGTAACAGACAAGTTAAGTCACTGTTAAAAGCAAGCTACCTTTCATTCTCAATCTTCCAGAACTCTGTACATTATACAAATAGATGGTAATATTTCCTTACTTGGTCAAGTAAAGGATAGTGCATAGATGTATGGCTACTGACCATTTCCTATTCCTGCTGCACTACTAGAAGCTCTCAGGTGTGTTAAAAATGAATAATACTTGAAAATGATCGCTCTAAAGCTATCTCCACAAAATCTAACTTCAGCTGTTCCAGCAATCCTATAAAGTAAAATAATTTGAAAGACTAGAGGAAGCATTATTCCTAGTTGAACTTATTTACTGAATAGATCTGACAACCCTTCGTGGATACAAAGTCAGTTTTCCCATTTCCTCAGCTTAGTCAGCTTCCCATGTTTGTGCAGGTCTCAAAGCAATAGGGAAGAAAAACCCTTTGGAAAGGAAAATGTGATTGCTTAAAAGAATCACACACTTGTAGGATGACTCAGACAGGTGTAATATTTGAAACTGACCTTAAAAATGAATTTAAAATTACCTATGACTCCTTACATCAAATACAAAACCAAGCAGTAGCAGCATGAAGGATGAAGCATCGGAGTCACTGTGAGGAGTGTTCACTTAAGAACTCAATCTGTAGCATATGAAAAAACTGACCAATAATGTAGTCACAGGAAGAGCTCTAGCTCATTTGTGATGAGCTGCCAGAAGCAGTGTCATTTTCAAACACTTTGGTCCAATGTATTTACTGCATCTGTTACATCAGCTTTTGTGAGCAAATTGCAGAACACATTTACAGGGTAAACATGTTACTCACTGAAATGTGTATCCTCTGTGTGAGTCATAGCGAATCAATTATGTTAAAAGTGCAGAGGAAAACATATATTACTACTCCAAAGACCAACATCCGGAGTGATTATTAATATTCCCACTGCTTACATTATTTGCATGGTAAACAGCTTTTCCTTCTTAGTTATTCAATAGAAAGATAAGTTGACTTTAATGTTACTTATGTTTCCTTTAAAACTGCTTCAAAATTAAAGCTTCAGTCTAAGTGGTATTAATTTCCTACTTCTCTAGTTTCTGTAAGTGCATGTAATGCTCCCTGTGCACCTAACAACGTGCCAAAATGAAATGCATCCAAAAGACATGGAAGAGGGTACCTACCTCCTAAAGACACAATTTTAATCAAGGCTCTTTAATGGAGCGGGGAGAAGCTTAGTCACAGCTTAGAAGTCCTTTAGACTAAATTATTTTTAGTGACAGCTGTGTAGTGAATTTATAATATGGTAAATACTAATGAATAATTCCACTCAAATGTTAGTGAATAATTCTGCTCAAGCCTGGACATGGAGCTGCTTATCTACTTTTGGTCCTGTAGGGGTAGGATATAAAGACTTTGTCTGTATCACTTGAAATAAGGAGATAAAACTGAGGCTGATAAGGCTTTCAGGAAATGCATAGTCACTTTTTAAGAGTGGAACATCACCCAGCATACAACTGACTTTGCTTTATGGGTTTTTCAAATTGTAAACATATGGTCAGGCAAGTGATTTTGAAACTGGCTTATTTCCTGTGGAACAGTGCAGGCTCTTCTAAAATGTTTTTAACTAACTTTGCTTTTCTGCCTATCAAGGCACTATTTGAGTTAACATTACTTTTTTTTTTTTTTTTTGGTATGTGCAACAGCCTTCAAAACTCTATTTTAAAAAGCCAGGAAGAATTTTTCCCATCCTTGTGTGCTTATCTGGTTCTTGTTTACATTCAATTTTGAAATCAACCTAAAAATGCTTTTTATGCATCAATACAGCTCTAGGATTAATGCCAGAAGAGAGATTATTTTTATGTAGGTACTACATAAATAGCAGCTGTATTTGGGAGGAGACACATGGAATGTCTTGGAGGAAATAACCTCCTCCTTCCGACCTTTTACAGCTCACACTAAGCCTCACCAACTGGGAGCATTCCATGCAGCTGTCATGCAGCCCAGAAATAAAGTTATGCCCCTTGCAATTGTTGAAGATATTTTGGTGTTTTTTTCATTCTAAAAATTAAAACAGAAGCACTGATCTTACCATCTTCATCAGGCAGCTCCTCAGGGCTAAGTTCTACCAGTTCAAAGCCATGTTTGATGCACCATTCTTGAGCTTGCTGCCTATTGACACCTACAGTTGAGAAACAAAAAAATTCCTTCTAACCATGCACATTTGAAACTAGTACCAGCAGCCAAATCTTTAGCTATGTTTTATTCCCCTGAAGTTGCAGGTTTCTTCTGGAATTTAGCAGGTTTAAAGCATACACTGGTTGTCTTGGGTCCCCTATTCACTTTGAAATTGATTCTGAAAGCCCCTGAATTAATCTCATCCTTTGCACCAGTGTTTTTAAATAGACTGACTTTGCAGTGAAAGCTCTGATGGAAATAAGTGAAGTTTTCTATCATTCTGGCCTTGAACATGAAATATGCTAGAATATTGTATAATGCTGATATAGCATCAAGGCAGGTGGGCAGATTTATGCCAAATGATCAAAAAAGACACCTACCTTCCACTGTATTCAAACAATAGCCATCCTCTCTATTTGCTGTAGAAGTTCATGCACATTCAGTAACATGATCACATTGACAGTTACCTTGCAGTGCATGTTCCTGTGCCAGGAATAGGATGGACAGAGCTCATTTTAAGCAAGCATGGAAAATCCTGCTTCAGTTTTAACCACAACTAGCTTAGGATTCCTGTTCCCAGTCATCTGAGTAACCTGGCTTTTCTCTATTAAATCCTGAGCTCCTTTTCACTTGGATAATTTAAGAAATGGTTGTGCTAGCGTAACTAAAAAAATAAAAGGTGAATAACTTCAGGCCAGGTTGGGACTCCCTTGGGTATCATACCATTTTCAGAGACTCTGTCACAGACCAGGATCATGACTTCAGGTAACCACTCCTCTGTTAGGGGAAGCCATTCAGAGACACTATCAAGTCCAGATCTCTAAAGGAGGCAAAAAAGTTTTTCTGAGTACATCCTCAAATACTTCGCAAACTTTAAAATCATTCATGGTGTTAAAATAAAAGCAATGAAGAAAGTAAAAAGAAAAGGTTACAGATCTAGTTGCTACTTTAAGTTGGCTAGGCTGCATATTAAGCATGTTTAAGATGCCTGTTCTAACCAGAGAAGCTGACTTGTGTACAACTTATTTGCCTTTCAGATGAGTTAATTCTACTCCCTTGGACCTTCCCTTCATATTGGATATTAATTATGCAATCCTAATTTAGATTAGGAAAGACATAGCAGTAAGCACTTGCATTTCATTCTAAGCCAATCTTGGGTTTAGTGTTCAGCTATTTCATTTTCTGCCCTAAAGCGAATGTTATGGGGGTTGGTGAACCACTATGGTTGCTTTGGTTTATTCTGAGATACTCCTGAGGTGGAACTGAAGGAACTATTGCAGAATATGCAGTATACACAGTTCCTTATCATTCAGAATAGTCTTCTAATTTGTTGTTTCAAAGTCTTTCTGGCTTTTGCTAAAGCATTTAATAATTCTAAGCTGGCAGCAGTGAGAAGAATCTCAGGTAAATGCATATAGCACTGAATCTTGCATTTATCTCTGACTCTTGGCTATTCTAGACCAGCTAGAAGTCATGCTGGAGAAGGATTTGCCCAAGTTCATGGCATGTGTACCTCCTGAAAAGCCTCTCTTTTACCTGGAGTAAGATAGCAAGAAGGAAAAAACTTCTCTGCTATCACTGCCAGGGGGCATAACTTAACTTTCCTCTAACACCCATTAATAGATCAGCCTAGAAGGAACAAGGGCCACAGGGCAGAGAATATAAGTTGGGGTTATCACTGTGATAAGACAACTATATAGTACAAATAAAGCAATACAAGAAGCAGAAGAGTCTTACTATTGTGCTGTCAAAGTAAACCACAAATGCTTGTACAGATTCAGCAATCTCTCCTGTAACAAGAATTGTGCTTGGTACCACACAGAGATGAATATCTGCAGAATAATATTTATTATCTATTGTCCAGGGGTAGAAATTCACTCTGCCACTTGCAGATGCATCCACAGCAAGGTCATCTTTTCCAGTGATACCTACATAAAAGAAAAGATAGATGATAAAACCAGCAGCAAGAAAATAACTCATTTTAAGTGTGGTATATTGCCAGTGTAGAGCCATCTTTTAGTAAAATAAAGTATTTAAGATCTTTAAAAGCTCAAAGCCAATTTGTTACTTAAGCCTAGTATAATAAACTCTAGCAAATCAGTTAAAAATTTAGATGATTTCTGTATTTCAAAATAAAACACCTCCCAAAAGCTTTTCAAAAGGCAAGGCTGTTCTTGGAAGTGCCTTTAGAGTGGTAGTTTTAAACCCTGTACCTGTAAGCAGGATGTACAGACAGAATGTCTAGACTTCATTACAGCAGAAGCAGAACTTGCATGTTTATTCAGATGTAAAAAAAACTGTGACCAAAATACCGTAAGACAACTAATGAGAAAACAGACCAAGTGCTGAAACTTAGGTGTAATTCTCATTAAATTCCACGTAGCGTTTAACAATTGTGCCTGGAAGCAGCTTAGCAGAACTGACTCCCATAGTGTGACAGCCACCTGCTGCAGTTGGATTATAGTTAATGGCAAAGCATCCTGCACATCCCGAAGTGATACAGGCAGAACATCTTCCAACCTGGCAAACTCGGGGATGTTTTTCAACAGAGTAGGTAAATTTCATATCGAATTGATGGAGACCCCTAGAATTTCCTTGGGCATCAGAGCAGTTTAAAAGAAAAGGACATAAAACATGTGGCTTGTCAGAGATTTAAGGGATCAGATTTTAAAGGTTTGGGGGACAACTCTGGAGACATCAGAATAGGCAGTTCCCCAGATAACCTGAACTTTAATTTGAAGTGTTCTGTAACTTATAAATAAAAAGCAGGAATGTTTATTTGCCATGATTGCCACAAAAAGGCTCAATAACTTTCACAACTACTTGCAAACCTGTGAGATGTGACTGGTCAAGGAGGGCAGCAGCACCACTGCTGCCTCCATCCGCCCAGGCTGCTTTCCTGCCTGTGTTAAACCTGAGCTTTGCAGTCTGCCTCACACAGATCTATCAGAAATCTCATTTTCAAAGTAAATATGAGCAGCTGATAAAACAGTTCAAAGGATAACATGTCTTCTTTCATCTACAGCTTTAATGCGAATATTCTATTAGAATTCTAACAAAGGCATTTTGGCAGATGACAAATTACTTGTTTTTCCTGCTGCAAAACAGGAGTTTAAAATGATTGATTTTTCCAGGCATAGCAATTAACTGTTTTAATTTAGTTTGATATCTTTGGTAAACAATTAGGATGCTTTTAATAGGCACCAATTGCTAGTAGACTAGAAATCAAAAAAAAAAAGTATGGCCAATGGAGGTAGCTTTCATTATGCTTAAAAACAATATAATTCACAAAATTCCATCAAATGAGGTAACTGGTTAGACCAACAGACAGGTTTTTTGTGTGTGTTTAAAACATAACAATACCATTTTTCCCCTAAATTGGGGGCCTCCACAGGTCCCTTCCAGCCCCAGCTCTTCTGTGAACTAGTCTGGGGAGGATCTGGAGCCCAGGGCTTCAGATGTAGGCACAGCGTCTGCTTTCTGCCCTAGAAAGCAGATGTTTTGTTTGGAGGTTTTAAATACCACATAGGATATGCTGAAAATTCCCCTTAGCAAGTGCTGGGACAGTTAAAAGTGAATTAAACAAGAATCAGTTCTGTGTTACAGAATCGCAAGCTAATGAAGAAGCTGTAACTTTAGAGGCACCCTTTCATATTTATGTCAACTTTAGTGTAACTTCTTAGCAAAAGTGACTTATTTTTGTTTCCATTTTTGCTACTTAAATGGCAAATAATGTCTTATTTCTCACTTGTGTCATATTTGCCCTCTGTTTGATGCTTCAGGGTATTTAATTGTCTGAAGTCACAAAATCAGCAAAAAGATGTAGGAAGAAAACCCAAGGGATGAAAGCAGGAGGAGGAAAGGAACTCTGCAAAATTCACATGAGTAAAGCTAGCCACTATAGCAAGAATATAAAAAAGCTACTACCAAAGGTTTTCAAAAGCTGATCTGAGGCCACATCTGCCTAAGTGTCTGCTTTGAAAGAGGTCATGAACAGTCTTAGACCTCCAAGCCCTGCACTGTTAGAAGCACTAGTGCATGTTCCATTCCTGATGAAATGCTCCAGTCCCGCTGCTCTAAGCACTCTGTCACCTTCTCTGCTTCAGATCACTCTTCACTCAATGAGATTTTTGCCAATTCCATGTGAAATTTCTCTTCCAGGGGAAAATGCTGTTGCATGCAAGGGACTGCAGGAATTCTTTGAAAGGACCCAAACACAGTATGCCTTAAACTGCATATGTGTTGGCAATGAACTACTGCAAAGCAACCTTACTACTCATGGCAGGAGAATTAAATGCAATTTGTCTATCTTGTGAATACTTTGCTTCTCCTCTGCAAAACTTGCTTACTAGGCTGCTTAGTTTTTGGTCTCTTTTAGTAAACAAGGAAAGGCTACTAAAGCCTGTGGACTGCGTTAGTTTTAAGGATATGCCACCTTGGCAGGAGCTTCTTTTCAAGAGGGCTTATATGCTAATGCAATAAAAATTCAGCCAGAAAGCTTCTTCCATAATTTTAGAGACTACTCATCAAAATAAGTTTCTGTTGGATACAGAATAAGTTTCCAGAAAACTGATGTGGCAGAAAGGTGGCCTGTTAAATTCTCTACTGTGTTACTCTTATTAAAAAAAAAAAAAAAAATCAAGCATCCCAGCCATTGAAAGTGTCAGTGGTTTGCCATCCAAAGAGCTTGGAAAACTGAGTCATTCTTTGACCGCAACAGCAGGCAGGCCTGCTGGGCTGACTTCATTAACTTGCCTTTTCATGGTGCAGAAGTGGCTTGTTTGGACAACAGGAATCGGGCAGTCTCCAAAGCGTCAGGATTAAAGAGTACTGAAAACATGCATGGAAAAGATCATGCCATAGAGTACTGCTTAGTGTCATTAAAACATAATGACCTAAGAGTTCATGATTCTCTAAGAAATACTGCAACTAATACAGTGCTTTTATTATGCTGAAATAGCCTTTATTTTACAGAATGGTTGAGGGTGGAAGGGACCCCTGGAGATCTAGTCCTGTGTTTCAGTTTGTGGACGCTGCCTCTCAACCTGTTGCTGGCACCACTGAAGTGAGTCTGGCCTCAATCTCTTGACACCCTCCCTTAAGACATTTGTATATGCTGATAAGATCCTCTCTCAGACTTCTCTTGAACTTTTAGTCTTATTTAAAATGTCTGAATCAGGATTAAGCACACTTCAGGGTCCTGCATTGTACATGGAAGCTCTTTTGCACAGAAATAGAAGTTTCCCCAGCTTTTCATTGTAGTCTGGGGACCAAAACAAACCTGCTGCCCAAGCTGGCACCAGTGCCATCCTACCATGGCTACTTCCTGCATACGTCAGTGCTATTCATCTATGTCACCTCCAAAACCAACTTTATTCCAGGCAGTCATTCACAACATTGTTTTCCAGCAAGCTAATTAATCATCTGTTTTTTTTATTTTTTTTTGTTTACAAGCACCTTGTTTTAATAAAACGTACAACTCTGATGAATCCACACTTTGGGAAGTGAATTTCAGCTACTGTTTATTCACATAAATATACTTATTCAATTTTACTGATTTTTACTTTTTGTAGTACAGAAGCTTAGTATTTTGTAAGTGCAAGGCAATGTATGTTCTTTCAAAGGCAGGACTAGAGGCCAAAAATGTAATTTTTCATTGGAGAGCTGAAAAAGAATCAAAGAACCAGAGGCAGATTGCTCACCGCTTCTGGCTGCAGTATTTCCTTTTCCCTAACACCCCATTGATATTTGAATTACTTCTGTTTACTACCACCAGACTAGTGATGTTTTTCAAAATCCTATTTGCAGATAACTCTTTCCAATGAGATTAAAGTACCGAACACTTTTGTATTGTTTTTCTGATTTAATACTCAGAGCACTGTGCAGTTCTCCCCTGTGCCCTGGAAGATCCCGTGTCCTCCGAGCTGGTAGGTGCAGGGAGCAGCTCTTGCATTCCGTGCCTTGAGAGCCACCTGGTGGAACACGAGGTAAGAAATCCTCCAGCAATTATCAAGGAGCAAAGGTTTCCAAAACACAGGTTCAACTGGCATGTTTTGTTGGGAAGGAGGAGAGCAGAAATGCTCACGAACATACACAAATTCATAACTGGGATCTTTATCAGCCAGCATTTATAAAAAAGACTAAATTGAGTATTTTATTGGATCTTGATTTGTGGTAAAAGAAATCTGAGAAAGGGGTCAACTCTGTGTTGTGCATTTTATACTAAATTCATTTTGCTACAGGATCTAATACACTAAAACAGGGCAGCCCACAGCATCTTGAAAGAATAAAAACATTTAGCAAATGCACCGTAATATTCTACCCATCCTGAATCTATTTTCTCCTCTATACTACAGGATGAAAACATTGTGGAAAAAGCCTTCTAATGATCCTGGAATTTTTGGGAGGTCACAAGAGAAGTTTTCATACATGTGCTACAGTAAACTCTCTTGGCAGCTTCCTTCTACTCATATAGAACAGGTTTTCTGGGGGAAAAAGGCACATATCAGTGGAAAAAGTGAGTAGCACACTGACAAAAGCAGTCGTGGCAGAGATGAGGTCTTTTGTGCTTGCTAGACTCAAAGCTCTGTTCATTATATAGATCTAGAGCAATACAGCATTTTACAGCATATTTCAACCATAAATGTTGCATATAAAATGCTGTACTGCCTCAGAGGTGCTCATACAAGGGTATTGTTGGGAGAAAACTGCATTTAGCTAAAAAATATTAGTGTTTTTAAACTTCTGCAACATTTGCACGCTGTTAAAGCTTCAAACATCCCACCAATGTCTTGCCTCAACCCACTAATGTCCTTCAGGCTGGTCAAGCGTAGTCAGCCACAACCACCTCGTCCTTCTATACTGGTTTATCAGCTGTGTGTTCTGCTTTTGCTCCTAGATCAGATGCAGCTTCATTTGCTACACAAAGCAGGAATTTTATTTCCAGTAGGTGATGTTAAATTCTTTAGAAAAGCACCACCCCAACATGCAATCTGACATGAGGATGCAAAGATAACCTGCAAGAACCCAGGAGAAAGCAGAAATTTGGCCATTTGCAAGTGAATACTACTTAAGCCGAGATTAAATGCCATTTCTATTGGGCTTTTTGCTTACTTTTATTTTTAATTATTTTCTGTGAGAAAAGTAATCTATTGGAGATGTGTACAATTCCTTCCAGTTTCCTTTACCCTTAACAGCAAGCAACAACAGAGAATAAATCCTTACAGCAGCTTGCTATTCTTTGCTACTGAACAACTTCAGGGTCAGCCTCTTTTGGCAGGCTCACCTTTGAGAGATGGGTACTGTCATTCTTGCTACAAAATGTGGTTTTATAACATGGACTGAGTCAAACCCTTGGGTCAGTTCCATACTTTACCAGGCTCTTGCATAAGAACTAACTCACTGAAAGAGCAAAACACAAATCCAGAAAGAAAAACGACAGCTGTAGATAACTATCTACAGCTTATCTGCTGCATTAGTGAATTAACACCTTTTCTAGATGCATACAACCAGCGTGTTCCTAGAGATGGCAGAAATATCTGGAACTGGACAGATGGGAAGGAGATCAGATATCCCACTTGCAGCAGCACCAAAATCATTAGATTGAGATGCCCAAGCAAGTAAGTGCAATCTAAAGTTTTGTTGATAACTCCAGGAGAGTGTTTTTTAATCTTTCCCATTCCTGTGTGGTCAAATTTATCAAAAGATGTCATAGGAAAGCATGAGCTCTGGCTTAAGGCCTTTTAGCAATTTGCTGTTTTAGGCCTAAGGGTCCAAATCTTTGATCACATCATAAATACAGGAGGCAAAATGAAATCTCAGGGACAATATTTAGTCTGTTTCTATGATTTATTCCTATAGCACAAACGTTGTTCAGCTGCTGCTCATGTGTATTCTAGGTGGGATGTGGTGACTGGCCAGCAGGTAAACCCACCCTGCAGGCCACCCGACTGTCCTCTTTGTCTTCATTGGCTTTATTTTCCCAGTCGTTGGTTTTGCATTTTTTTTTTCCCTCCTGTTCCCTCAGTCTCGGCGCACGCAAATCCTCCAAATCTAAACCGTTTTTACCCCCTTTTTTTTTTGACAGAAAGAGGCCAACGCTCCCTCCCGGGAAGGAGGCGCTGGAGCGCGGCGCCTGTGGCAGAACCTCCCCCGTCCTCCCCGGCGGTGCCGGCCCCGGGGACACTCACGTTTGACGAGCTCCTCGGCCGCGAAGCCGGCGGCGCAGCTGGTCACGAGCGCGTAGGGCCCCGCCGCCGCCATGGCGCCCGCCGCCGCCTCGCCCCTTCCGCCCGCCCGCCTGCTCCACGCCGCCCGCGCGGGGGGGACGAGGCGGTGGGAGCGCGGCGGGGCGGCCGCCACGCGGCTCCCCGGTGCACTTGCGGCGCAGCGGGGGCAAGGAGAAGCAAGTGGCTTGTGGCGCGGGAAGAGGAGCGGAGCAGAGCGGCTTCGGCTTCTCGTTTAAAACTTCTTCCCTCTCCAGCCTCCCCCTGCGGCCGGCGGGTGGTACGGCCCGGCGGGCACGGGCCGTTGCTAGGGCCGCGGGGAGGCCGCAGCCGCCATGGCCGCCGCGGGGGCGGCAGCGGCGGGGACGGGGCCGGAGGCGGCGGCGGCCGCGTTGGTGCAGGTGGGTCGAGGCCCGAGCGAGCGGCCGCCCCTGCCCCGGGGCTGCGGCCGAGCCCGGCGGGAGGAGGCGGCCGTGGCGGCGCCTCGCGCCCGCCCTGAGGCGGGAAGGCCCTTTTCAAACCGAGGACTCCACTTAACCTGCTCGAAGAAAAGTCACCTAAAGATGTTCCCTGTTTGCAGCGAAGCTGCGAGAGCCCCAGTCTCCAGACGAGCCCTTGAGTTGACAGCAGTGTGAGGAGTTTGAGCAGAAAAACCAAGTTGAAGTGTGTGTTCAAGAATGAGAGGAAAAAAAAAAAAAAAAAAAGCTCATGCTCTTCCATGGGAAAAGGATTAAATTGAATTGTCTCTTTGCTTTCTAAGCAAAATGGGTCTGTGCTTTCCTGTCAGGTGCTTCAGCAGTTCATAACTCCGTTAGAGTTAATAAAGTGGAGGCTTTATTAGTAAACTTTTAGGTAAACTTTTTTTTTTCTTTTTTCAGGTCTTTTACTAATCACTGGCTTTAAAAGTCACTGGCTTTGAGTTCCCCCATCTCTCATTTGCAAAAGAACAGAACTACAGGAAATGTTATGTGTTTTCTCTATTTGGAAAGCATTTTATTTGAATTAAGCCCTTCTGTATAAACCCATGCTTTTTTTTTTTTGTTTTGTTATAGCTTTGACTGTTGTAATAACTTGATTTTTTTAGGTCCAAAGAGACCTTCACAAGCTTAAAAATAATGTGAGAAAAATCAACTTGAAAGGAAAAATAGAAGCTGAGGATATTAGCAACTTGGAAGCGGCGATTGAAAGAACTGAATTTGGACTGAGAGTGAGTAAAATGAAATGGCTCAGGAAGATGCTTTAGTCCAAGATTTCTGTCAGTAAGTCACTCTGCACAGGGCATGTATTTGCCATCTGCAAATTCCCTTTCTGCTTAGCAAATGATGGAATTCATCAAATATAGTGGTTTAGAGCAAGGGTTTTCTTTTTTGGAGGGTCGGAATTAATCTTGTAGCTCATATCATAAATGAAGCTTTGCTTCAGTCTAACAATAACATAGGATCTATCAACTTTCACTCCAGTAAAAGCTCTAAATTGATAAGCTAAGTGAGTAAAAACTTAATCCCAGCACTCTTTTAATAGTCTAAACTTTTTTTCTCTAACAGAAACATGCTGAAAATTATTTAAATGCTATAAACAGCCAAGTGTTAACTATTTCTTCTACTGATAAAGGAGAACATTCAAAACTGCTTGCAAAATGGTAAGTGAAGCATCTGTTTTACTGAAGGGATTAATGTAAGATGGAAACTTATCAAACATACCAAAATCATGAAGTAAACAGGAGCACCTGCCAATAAACAAATGAGTTTATTTTGGTCATCTGCTGTTTTGATTTTGTTTTAAGTTAAAAAGTAATATAAAAGGAAATACAGTCTTAAGTAGCTACAGTAGCAACTTTTCTGTTAACTCTTGCAGTTTTGGCTATACACTACAGTGATAATATAGTAGTTAAATTCAGCCAGATGGAAGCTCTAGTGGTTTAATGGATAAAATCAAAGTAACTTTTAAACTTCACTGCTGCTTTCTTCTAAATCAGGGAGTTTCCTTTTGGCACTTCTCAGAAACGGGTTATTTTGCCACGAATACCTGTGGAAGCCCAGGCCATCCAGGAATGCAGCAAATCAGCACCCCGTCTCTCTCAAGATTCACAGGTATGAAGTAACATAGTATTTGCTTTGACACAACCTTTATTAAATGCCTAGACTGGGGTCTTGCAGGTATAAAATATTTTTATTGCTTAGGAAACACCTTGATTTATAATTTTCAAAGAGTGAGAGCTTTGGAATATGAATGAAGTACCCATGACATCCTTAAGATGAGTGGAAAAGAATGATGCTTAGTGTTTTGAAAGCAAGAGTTTTAAGTTTTCCACACAATATTCCAATCCTATCCTGTATGAATACATACCTATTGTGCAAAATAATCATCAGAGTTCAGCTACTCCATCATGTCTATATTATCCACGGTCTTTCAATTCTGTGTGCATCAGTGAGCCTAATTTAGAGAAGGGTATATACTATGCCCTGTCTTGCCTTGACTTCCTCTTCCATTGTTTTTTGTGTCTAACCATGGCATGTGCTTAGCAATGCGCATTCAGTGGCACACAAGCTAACCCCAAATTCCCCTTATAAAGAAAATGGACAAACAGCACTGTTTTGCCAGCTGTTCTACATGCCCAGCATGCCAACATAGAAAGCTCTTATTATTAAATAGTTGTGAAATCCAGCTGGGAAATTATCACCTACAATTCCTCAGTTCTTGTCTTTCCTCACTTGCAACTATAAACATTTGGTTTTGTTTTACTTTATTTAAGCATACATAGATATGTTTTCCAAAATTCCTTTCCACTTTAAAGAAATGTCTGTGAACTGAATAGTTCTTCATTTGAAGAGAATATTTCCAAATACAAAGGTTTAGAGGAATCAACTTCTGAAGATTTACAAGTTCTGAAATAAATAATTATTTTGTGCACTATTTCTGTGATTTGTGATCCCTAATGTGCTCCATTTTTACTTTCACATGGCCTAAATTGCTTGTAGTAGTTAATGTATAGCAACACTGAAGTCAGGTGAGCGCAGATTTTACGCATTCACATTTCTAGAATACTGTCATATGTCCAACAGCTTGCCCGCAGATGTGTCAGCATAGGGTTAAAGTTGTCTGCACAAACATATATTAGGCTATATTCTCCTGTCATTAACAGAATAAAAGATATAAATGAAAAACTAATATTTCTAGAGGGCTCTAGAATATGCAAATATCATAAATAGGCAGGAAAAGTGGTTTAGTTGCAGAGAGTAGATAGCTTCAAAGATTAATGCAGCCTGTTCATAAACCAGTTGCACTGTGCTCAAAACAAGGCATCACATATCCACAAAATGGAATTTCCTCGTGGAGAAGGCTTGTTGGCTTTCCACAGCCAGCTGCCCCTCCACCCTGAATTGACTTTTGTGTTGAAGTAGAACAGGATTTGAACTACTTTTAACTATAATGAACATGTCAACTTGTTCTGTGGATTATACCCCATGCTAGTAATTGAGCATGCTAATTCCCTTTCTCATAGGGCACTAGGTTAGGAATAATGAGCTATCTGCCCTGCTTTTCTCTTCTTTCTTGTTCTACATCAAGACAGTTAAAGCTAGTTTAAATGTAGGACCTGGAAAAGATAGATGGAAGAGACTCATGATACCATCTGCTGTAACCCCTGCGAATGTAGAATTGTCATTTGCCTTGCATTTAAGCTGGCAGAGTAACTTTTATCAGCTTTTATTTTATTAAGCATTTCAATTCTTGTTATCCTGAGCAGAATCTGCCACTGCAGCGCTGTTCATTTCACTGTCAGACTGGGGAGTCTGTACTGTGAATCATCGATTTTAATTGAGAAAGCCCTCAATTTCCCTCCAATTCTTGTTTAATAGCACAAGCAGTTTCCTTGCTGTACAGTGGTGTATTATAGTAATAAAATAAATACCACAAAATCACTGATGAGGTGAAAATTGAACTTTCTATCTCTGTGCAGCCATGTGGGTAAAAGAGTAATTGGCTTGTATAATAACTTTTGTTCTTACAAACCAAATCTAAATGAACATCTCATTGATACATCTGCTTGTAATTGTATCAAGAAGAAAATAGATTCTGCAGATAAATTCAAGCATTTTTGTAGTTCTTTCACAAAGTAATACAGTTGTTTAGTAGTTCAAATGTACCTCTAATGATTCTTGCATTTTCATATGGTGTATTGTTTGTCAAAAAGTAATATTGTAATAAAATACATAATAGAAGCATCTGTAGAGAGTTCTCATCTATAGATATGTTCAGTTGGATCTTGCATACTAAGGGAACTTTTCATATTCCCATGCCCATATAATGGGAATTCAGCACATACAGCGTCAGGTCCCCAGCTCCTCTAAATTAACTTAGCTCCGTTGACCTCATTAGAGCTGCATTAGTTCCTGCCATCTGAGGATTCTTCCCTGTTCAGCGTTGGTTGGTAAATAAACCCTGTTGGGTGCAGGCTAGTTAGTAGCATTATTGCAGTGAAAGTAATGAGAGAGATTACTATGCTTGATACAGATGCAAGTGAAAGCCAGAGTACATGCATTACATACTGAAATGTTTTGGCTCAGTATACATTTACTCAGAGTAAAAGGATATGGCACCATTCTTGCCTTTGCAAAAAAGGGGCTTTAGATACTTTTTGACAGGAAGAAATGTGGTCTTCGTTTTCTGTCCAACAATGCTTACTTCATATTTTATTCAAGTTGTATCCCTTCATGCAGAAAACACATACATTAAGAAGCTATTTTAATTCTTGTAACTCTAAGGATTATTAATTCCTTCATTTACATATAAGCAAGTGTCTACCTACCTTGAGTCAACTAACCAAGGAAGGTGTTCTGGTCCGTCAGGTCAATGATTCCTGAATTAGTCTCTGATAAGTATAGCCAAGATAGATAAAACTCTTATTGTCAGCTGGGGGAAGAATGCGTCTTTAACTCCCTCCTGAAGGTCTGGGTATGTGTTTGCCAGACTATATGTTTGTGAGGCAGGCACTCTGTTCAGCAAAACATTTTGAAATACAACTCCAATAAAAGCTCTATTTTTCTATTTTCTCACTGCAGAACTTTACTTTCAGATTTGCTTTCAGGCAAGATCTGCCTTCTCAATGGAACATGCAAATGTTACAGTCTGCATTGTAGTTGTCTTGGCATCTACTGATATGAAAAGGAAGATTGTCATTAGTTAGACAAGATTACAGGCTGAAACTCACAATTTGCTTTTAGTCTTTCCCCTTATGCTTTATTACTCTTCATTTAATCATTTAACCTCAATCTACTTTATATTTAGTACAGATTCTTGTCTTGCATGTCTATCTTTGCTTATGGTTTGAGGCTTACATCCTTCGCATATCCTTGACTAGTTCATAAAATAGTTTTCAGTAAAACAGTTTTCAGCTTTTTCCAATTGGACAAGTAGTAATATTCATAATAATGACTTGGAGTTCTCTGAAGGTTCTATGGCTTGTCCATGTTTCCATATAAATAAGTACCATAAAACATTTATTATAACACTGGAACTGGATAAGTAGAACTGACGAATGACGTATTAACATAGCAAGTAAAATCTGTTTGTTCTTTCTGAACAAAATTTAAATTGAGACAGATGTGAAAATTTAACACTTCAGAACTTGCAACAGAGTTGATTGAAGAAAGTTTGGTAGAATATTAGCAAGCTATAAAACTAGTATTCACAGATAAGCATCTAATCAGAAGATACTTTTTCATTGTTTATCCAGCTCTGTGGATGATCAAATATAATTTTGTTATAGTTTTCAAATTCATTAACAATATTTTTGGTAGTGAATTCTTGTTTATAAACACTACTTTCTCATGCAGTTATTTGAAGAACACGTATAATACATATTTTACATATTTATGTTTTCCAGCCGCGGCTGGAAATGAATGTGAAAATTATGCTTGACCAAGAAAACATCGATACTAAAGCTGTTTTCAAGCAGGACAGTGAGAACAAGCTGCCACTTATAACCAAGAAAAAACCTGCTTCAGTAAGTAGCTTGTTGTCTGATTGCTTTTTTAAATCTTTATTAACTATATACTATTAAGCTTGTGCATATCTGAGCTAAATAATGTTATTTTAAATGACAGTACCTTACAATTTTCTGTTTTTTAACTTCAATTAAACAATTAAAATCTCCTGAGTGGCAATACTAGGAAAGACAAACCTGTAGTCCAATAGGTTTAAGTAACAAGTCTTCAGTCCAGTAAGTATACATGGGGAATGTGCATAATGAGCAATGTCAGTAAAATCAGTGAGTGAAGGTAGGTGAACTGGAGTTTTTGGAATTTAAGATGCAATTCCAAAATCAAGGAAGAAGTAAAAGGGCTTTCAACCCCGTTGGCCCTGAGAAACAGTGGTCTTTGGTTCATTCATTACATGGCAGTTTTCTAACAAGAAATGACTGCATTCCATTTTCAAATGCCAATAGGATTCTTATGAACTAGTGAAAAATGTTAGTACTTTCTTTTGATGCTGCTTTTGATTGGCATTTAAAAAGCAATCCTAACATGGGAAATAGGTGTCACTGAATCAGAAAAATAGGGCTTACACAAAGCATCAGAGTGCTAGAGTAACTATGTGATTTCAGGTGACATTTTCCTCTCGTTTTCCTGACAAGGTTTGGGGAGGGTTGTTGCCCCATTGTACTTAGCTCACTGCCTGGAGCGCTCTCTTTGGAGTACGAGGGACTGATTCAGATGCCTCCTTTGCACAGGGAGATAATTCCATGTCTTGCAAGTCCTGCAGTGTCCTCAGAGTCCCCCTGCCAGGTATTCTGTCAAGCTGTAGCCCTTAGTACAAAGCAATTATCTCTTGAAGCCTAGACTGAGGATTTCCTGCAATGCCATGGTGAAGATTGCCCTGACAAGTGGGCATCAAGTCACCCTTCTCTCTGGGCTGAGAATGTTTGATTGTGTAAGGTTAAATTTTGAGTCTCCCAAATTTCTGCTGTGCATCTGCTTTTTCTCTTAAGAAAAATTAACACGAAAACGGCATTTTCTACAAAGTATGCTTAAAAAAAAATAGTAGGCACAGACATCCCTCCAAAGATCAGTTGTGCTTACAATTTCAGTGCAGTGTTGTAGTGCACATGAAAGAATATACCCAGTGGCCTGAGTATATG
This sequence comes from Tinamus guttatus, assembly GCF_059628265.1. Lineage (NCBI taxonomy): Eukaryota > Metazoa > Chordata > Aves > Tinamiformes > Tinamidae > Tinamus > Tinamus guttatus. Next base: position 1,471,790 of record NW_028288538.1, on the reverse strand, counting down.
GCACTCTTCTACAACTGAATTTATGGAATAGAAGCATTATGCAGCAAGCACAGGGCCATAACAGGCATTCTAGGGTGTGTTTGGTTTTAAACAACATTAGCAGGATCTGTGAATGGCACAGTTGTGAGCTGCCACTTATAAAAAATGATTTTTTGAAAGCTGTTGCCCAGACTAAGAGGTGATTTGTCTAACCCTGTGGTATAGAGTTAATTAGAAAAAAGCATCATGGCTAATAGCTTTTTGAACCACTCTAAAACACTCGCAGAGAGGAAGATTATACCACTGCGGAGAGCCATGTGTTTTACCACTCTCACTCAAACATACCCTGATCAGAGAACTTCTTAATGTTGACTTAAATTACAAACATTTAGTGTAAATTAGTCAAGCTCTCTGATACATATTTACAGTTGTTAAGAAATTGTTTATGATAAGGAGATGGCCAGAATAACCAAGTAGGTATTTTACATCTTTATTTTATTGTTCTTCTCTAGCCTTATTTAAATAGAAGCTTTTCAGGAGTTTTTGACTCTGATGAAACAATCTGATTTGAAACATTCTAACTTCATTTCATTTAAAAGCTTGAAAGTAGATTTGTAAAATCCCCTGAGACTGTGAATGAAGGTGTTTTTGGTGAAGGTGACCTATACCAGCAATCCGCGGTATGATGGATATATATCAATATTAATAGCTAGAAAAAGAAGGTAGTTGCAAGTCTGAAAGTGTATGGTTTCTAGGTCTGGAAGAAAATAGCAGCTACATCTGGTACAAGAAGGTATCTACTATTTACCCTGCTTTTTCTAATCAACCATTAGAGGGCAATATTTCTACACATGCGTATGTGCAGACATGTATACCCATATATGTACCCTCCATAAGAACAAAAACTCTATGGCTGGGTTGCCAAAAGTCAGTGGCACAAGAAATCTCTTTGTAATAAATGACAAACTAATCACTTGATTGAGAGGATCTAGCTTCTTCCCACTAGCATCAGCATCTGAGCTCTTAAAGAGCATATAAAACATGACAATTAAAAACAGGCTATTTTGTTAGGTAACTAAAACATCCATATCAATTTTTTGCCAATGTGCCATTTGAGTCGTTCAAAAAAGTATTTTAAAACTTAATAAAGGCTTTGCTTGTTTGTTAACAATTGCTGTATTTTGTGTTCTTTCAGTGTGAAAAGGTTGCTCATACTGGATTTCCTAACAGAAACTAGGAACAATTAATTATGCAGTAGCTATTGCCCTTTTGAACTTCTTTGTTTTTGTTTTTCTAGTCTGCAGTAATACTTCATCTTCAGTAGCATCTGTAGTTATCTTAAAATTAGGGATATAGTTCCATTTGAAGCAACATGAGCCAACTGAGCGTTGCTTAATTTTTTTTTTCTGGTCGACAATAATCTGCATAGAAAATGAAAAATAAGTATGTAACTATTAAATATGTGCACTTCCCATGGAGTATCAAGCAAAACAAACAGTAATCTGAATTGCAGCAAAAATAATTCTGACTGATGCAACGGAGAAAAGATTCACAACTCTGCCTTTTATTTTTGTAGGACTGCTGTTCTTTTACAGAATTCTACTGGCGCTTTTTGGTCCCTGTTTTCATATAAATATATATTATGATGTAAACTTAGGAACCTTTTAATTTATTCATGAGGTAGAATTTAATATGGTGATGATTTCTACCCATTATGAGCTGCATCTTAAATAGAGTGGCTGTAGTGATGGCAGTGATTCTGTTTCTGGGTTGTGTGGGTTTGTTTGCCTTTTTTTATTATTATTTATTCCAGTGCCACCATTCTAATCATATCCTTCCATACTCATTCTTTACTCAGCATTTTCACCACATTAATCGCTAATGCTTATCACTAAAAGTCTATTCATTTCCAAAACTATAAAGCAGAGTAATCTCATTTCATATGCTTAGAAGTTGTAGACGAAAAAGGTTGGGTTTTTTTGATCCTGAAAACCTGATTGTGTTTTAAGCCCATGCATATGGCTATAATTACAGTCAAAGCATAATTTGGCATTGATAACAGAAAGAGACTTAAACAAATTGATGCTACGCTGCCGTAATTCAAAGCAAGCTTGTTGCATTCCTGTTATGCTATGCAACCATAATAAGCAGCACAGTGAATTAATAAAACTTGTCACTAAAAATAAAGAGGGTAATAATTGGTGAGATAGAGTTGAGTTAACAGATGACTATAGTCAGCATCCTTTCAACCTAGAAATGGGAATGTGAAGGTCACCCCCATCTCAGATGACAAACGTAGAACACTTTGTTGGTAAACAAATTAATCTTTTGAAAAGGTCACCATTTGTTTTAAGTTTTTATCCAGTTCTTGTCATCTGGAGTCGGCGCTGGGCTGTCACGTTGCTAGGTAGGGGTGCAGCCGCCGCGGCTTCCCTCCGGATGAGCGTTCCCGGCGCCGCCGCGGCGCCTGCTTGCGATGCCATGGGCTGCTGCCTTACAGCTGTCCCCGCGCGGGAACGCCGGCCCGCCCCGAATCCCAATAAGATGGGCTGCCTTTTCTGCCTTGTCTTCGCTGGCCCTCTGCCCACAAGTGAAATGTATTGGAGTTCAAGCCAGCAATTATCTTTCTTACTTCCTTCTGTGCTGCTTCTGTTCCCTCTTTCAGAAAACAGATGTGGCGTTCGCCGAAGTTCTGCATCTATTCTCTTCTGCACCTGCTATGGCAGGGTTTTGATAGAGGTAAATTCCTGGGAAAGCTAGCAGTAAGCCATCATGTCTAACTTCCATGGCAGCTTAAAGGAGTAAAGCTTTATTTTTTTTCAAATATATGCAAAGTTAATTATTTCAGAGTCATCCCTGATTAGTCGGAAGGCTTTAAAGTACATAAAAATAATATATTACCTATGGGTAGATGCTTAGTTGCTCCATATTTAAGGTTATATGTTGGACTTTCCATTTAAATCAGAATTCATTTCTTTCAGTGTTTTTTTAAAGAGGAAAATAATGTGTATTAATACTTCTGTTGCATCTAATGGAATGTTAATCTTTAGGTAGACAAAATTATGGAATGTGTAAATTGAAATAAGGAGGACAAAGTTGAATTTTCTATCTATTTTCCTACTCAAAATCTTCTTGAATAAGAACACCCATAGGACAGCCATTTTTAGAAATCGTTATTTGAATTTCTTCGATTTACATCCTGTTGCCATTCAGGTTCTTGCCAACACCTTCGCCTATTGTCGTCGTGCTGGATTTTTAACAGGCCACATCCTACTGTCTTGTGCTTAACGAGCTTTCTTGGAAACATCCCTAAAATCATTCTTGTCTTTCCATTGTGGTATGTTTTCTCCTTCCTTTTCTAGGGATTGTCAACTCTGTATGACAAATCTTGGTCAGACTTTTGAGAAAATCAATATTTTGAGAATACCAACTGGAGATTATTGTGAAGTGTCAGATTGCTGGGTTATATGTCTTTTCCGCCCTTGCTATCAAGCTCTGTGGTTTTCTGATATGCCTTGTCTATCTATTGTTTTGCAGTTTATCAACACTAAAAGAATTATTTGTGATAAAACTACTTTTTTCCATATTTAATACTAAGCTATATTTTCCTTTGGTTGAGCAGCATATTTATAAATAAATAGAAGTTGTTCTAGCTAAATATTCCTGCCTAGGTAAAAAGAAAACAAATAAAGAACTCATGGAAAAATCCCTTTGGTGTTGCAGCAAGTGCACCGGACCTGAGTGGCTTTCCTTTGCAGCCTGTGTTGTTTGTAGGAACACAAGTGTAAGACATCCTTCTTGTAGTGCTGCTTTTCATCCCAAACCTCCTGGGATGTAAAGTAGGGTGAAACGGGCCCATAGTAAAATCAGTGCTGCTTTACTGATACAACAGCAATAGCCTGTAAATGGAGTCACTATTTAATTAAATTTCATTCTTTTTGTTTTTGCTGTGTCCTCAGTAAACTGTTGGACCTGAGAATGAGTAGGAAACTGGTTTATTGTTCCCTTTTTTCGGTATGTGCTGGCTGGTGTAAAGTTAATCTTTGTTTCGTGCTTATTGCTGTTTTCTGGCAACACAAGGACATGAAGATTCATCCGTCTAGATCCCTTAAAGCACAATGCTCTGTAATGGCCATAACTACAATGAGCACCTGTGATTTCTTTGAAAGACTCTGTGTTATGATGAAGCCTGCATATTTTCTATATCCCTAATGTCTTTTCTGTGGACAGTGTTATTACAAAAATTTGGAGGAAAAAATATAGTTTATGTTGATCTATTCCGTTTTCCTGTTACAATTGCAAACAGTTCTCTGGAAGTGCTTCCCCCTTTTTATGAAGTTGATGACTAATGTTATTTACTAATTACAAAATAATAGTGCTCAAAGATCCAAATCATGGCCTGGATCCATTCTCCTAAAAGCTGTACCCAAGCATAATGATTAAAACTTAGTATTTTAAACCAGAAAGTCCCAATTTGCTTTATAAAGGAGAGAAGCATTATTATTCATCTTTTGCAGATCTACCAGTATTCTTTAGCTTTCAGATTTTATGTGCTTAAGATTATTTTAAGCTATTTTGTCATTCATAAAGAAATATCTTTCAACAAGGCAAATGAAGGAGCTGGTCAGCACGTGGTATTAGGTATCTTTTATAGAGCTCAGCAGTGGGGCTCAAAGCTTTCCATCTAATGTAGGAATTTCTCCTATTAGACTAGCAGAATAGGTGGTAGCCTATGGTCACCTGCAGAAATATGCCAGATTTTCCTGTTGTTTCGTGGGTGCTTATCAAACTGAGATCTGTTCTTTTCGCTGTATATTCTCTCTATATGGGATGATATTCTTAATAATATAATGTATAATGTTACTATCCAAAGTCACATTTGTCACTGCTTAAGTTCCTGGCACTTCACACATGAGGGTTGCTTGGGAGAGTAAGGAAGTTTAATCCCTACATTAGCACAGCTAGTGTGGCACATGTTTCCCCATCACATTAACAAGCTATGTCACTGTTGTAATTAAAGAGCATTTAAAAGAGCATTTAAATTTCAGAAGTCTATGATAGTTGTTGTGAGCAGTTGTGTATATCTTAATTTTATTAATATTATTCCTAGTGAAGATTTATTTACATATTTGAAAGTGTATTCTTACTTCCTGGTGCCTTTTTGTGCATGCATTTCAAGGGCTACTCTGCCAAGAAATACTGTATTTACACTGCACTTGTTAAAACTGAGCAAACTTCTTGTGGTCCCTGTGAGCAGCAGAAATCACAAAACATTGATTTGGTTTAATTAACTTCATTTTAAATTACTAAAATAATGGCAGTAGACAATACTGCGACATGTTCATAAGTAGTAAAATCAGTGCTTGTACTGCTACATTATTAAACCGTAATGAAACTATTCATAGAAGAAATTGTATTTATTATTTAGTATTACTTAAGTAGAAAAGTTTGTCTTCTGCAAATTCAGGATTTCTGTTGTTTGCTAAAGGACAATTTTGTCTCTCCCTAGATGTGTAATCAGAAGATAGTGAAGGGTTGTACAGTTAGCAACCTTTGGGTTTTGCCTGCCTTTCACCATATGGATTCTCCTTTACCTGTTCTAGAAGATGACGTAAAGAAAGGTGAGTGTGTTGTCAGACACCAGGTGTATTTTACAGAAGTGTTTTTGCTTGCTGTTTGAGGGATGTATCTGGTAATTAATTTTGCGACACCTCAAAACCTATATAACAATTATGATCTCCAAGGCTGCCCAGGGGTAGAGGCCATGCAGTAGAGATCATTAGGACACAACATGGTGCGTGGAGCACCCTCCTCCCTGAGCCAGTTACCTTGTGTTGTGCAGAGCTCAGCTTCTCCTGTGAGGAATAATTATGTGTGAGAGAGGATTCTTGACTAAATAAAATGGTCAAATTAAACAGCCATAATATGTGGTTATTGCTCATTCAGTCTTAAGATCTATACTTGGACTATTTTACCAACCAGTCCAAAATCATTACTAGGTTACAGTTTACAAGAGTGAGTTCTCATACATTCTGTATATTAAATTGTTATTCTATAAGTCCTTATTCCTTCAAAGCAGCACTATTACAGTATATTTTATGTATGTGTCAACGTTTATAGGCAAAACTTACCTCCCTTGAATTTCAGCACTGAAAGAAAATCACTGCTTTTTTATTAGTTTTGATTGGAATTGGAAGAATTTGGGTCTGACACTAATTTTTTCTTTGCAGTTACTTTTTTTTATTTCATAATTGGAGTGTAAATGATTTGTTCAATAACATCATCATCTTCTAGGCATCCTGAGCCTGACGGAAAGGAGGCTGATCCCTCCAGCAGCAAAGATAATCCTGCAGTCATCTCCTGTTGTGGCTAAACCAGCTCCTCTCCATGAATTCCACGAGCAACACAAGAAGTCAGTTGTAGGTGAGTGCAAAGGGTTCATAACAACCATTATTTGCATGTACAACTTCCCTTTCAGTCTCTTTTATCTCCCAAGAAGGCAGCTGGCTAATGAATACTTGGTCAAACTCTAAATCGTGCTAAATACATCAAGATATACATAAGGCTCCTGTGTCTTTCATTTGAATGGGAGATGAATTTCTAAATCCCTAGGAGGATTTGGTGTCTGTTCGCTCTGAAAATCCTGATCAGTTCCCAGATGAACGTTGCTCGTCTTTAAGCACCTGAATCTGAAGATTTGGCCATTAGGATAAAACCAATGTTAGCGTGGGCCACTGCAAACATGACTTAAAGCATCTGATAAGAATCTGTCTGCCCACGTTGCTATATGAGACTCCTAATAAGTGAATCTGCTCTGTGTAACACAAGTCTGGTCTGCTGCAAAGTCTGCTTGAAGCTGTTTGCTGTTTTGGTTGCTTAAGGCAAACTTAAGGTAAACTCATCTCTGGTATGGATGGGAGGGTGAACCAGCCAAGTGGAGGGTCTAAAAGCAATGCCTACAAATTTTAAAGCTCTTATAATGAAAAGGAGTTGTTGAAAAATAAAATTATATCTGGAATAGCACAGTGTAAAAGTGTTGATACTCTTACATTGTTGTCCTGGGCATACTGTTGGCTGGCACAGACTGAACTTTAGAATGTTGTATATTAACATTGTGACTTGTTTTCCTGTAGCCTAATCTCAGTCTTCATAATAGCAACCTGTTATAGTCTGGCTAGCTTTATGGCCACCCAATATCATTCCTCAGTGGTTTTAGCAATGGCTTCTGAAAATTGCCGAATTGCAAAGTCCAATGGAAAATTGGATATGAGAATAAACTGAAGTATCCCAGTACCTGGTGGTAGGAGATGGAGTATCTTTCTGATGTTATTACTTTGTTTCTTTTAGCAAAGAAATCTGTGCTGCATTTTTTTCCATTGGTGCAGGAGAGATCAGTAGAGAGGACCTCAAGAATTCAGCTATTTTCACCTTTCCAAAATCAAAAAAAGCCCTTGAAGACACATGTTCCTCTACCAAAGATCACACGGCACCAGCTCCATCCAGGAAATCATCAGCCATGTGGAGACATCCAGCTCAGCAGCTGGAATCTGAACCGCAGACTCCCTGTCACCCTCAGGTATTCAGACAGGGAGGATAATGAGAGGTTTTTATTCATGTTTTTAATATTGTATTTGCCGGGTGCATCTTAGGAAATTATTGTACGTCATTGAATTGGTGCAGGAGAGTTTAAACTAAAGCCAGTAAATAGTAAATATTGCAGTAAATAGGAAACATTTTCCATATTGCTAGTTTCTACTTTCTGCCACTAAAAACTGGCTGCCTTTTTCACAGTCTTAGAAAATGGGTCTGAAAAGGATCTTACGAGGTTATCTAGACCTCCAGGCAGAATTACCTGTGCTATAATATTGCCAACAGATGTTTTTCTAACCTGTTCTGAAAACTTCCAACAACAGTGACTCCACAGTCTCCACAGGCCATCTGTTCTAGTGCCTACCTAACTGTCTTTACTGTTAAAAAGAGTTTTTTAATGTCTCATTCAAATCTCCCTCACTGCAGTTAAGCAACTGTAGTGTTTTCCTTTTACAGAAGATTATAGGGAGATTTGACCTTGACTACTTAATGCTTGATGATTGCTCTTGATCCCCATGCAAAAGGGACTTTTCTTTCCCTTTATGTCTAGCTGTAGTGTTACATTGCAGACCACCTGAATGTTCTACCAGATCTTTCCAGGCTGTCTGACTTCTGTACTATTGAGGAGATCAGAGAAGGAAATCTGAGAATTGAAAATAAAGATAACTTGAAAAATGGCGATGGAAGGTCAATGAGTTTTTAATAATTCTGTAAAACAGTTTAAAAACAGTGCCCATGGATGGAAAACCAGAGCTAACAAGTTCCTGGCTATGTTGGCTAATGAAAAAGGTTGAGAACGTTTCTGTTTCCAAGTTTTACCTTGGGTAGGCTAATGGGCAGGGTGTTAAGCTTCTACTGGGGCAGATGGGGGCAATCTGAGTGTAGGAATGCTGTTGTAGTTAGTCTGCCTGTAGTCAGGTAAATCACAGGTGGAATGAGGGGTCTGCTGACTGTAAGGATACCACTATAGGATTTTAGTTGTTATATTTGATTAAAATCAAGCATGGCTCCTTTGTGCAATTAGTGTATTTCCATCAAAATGTTCATAGCCTCTTGCATAACCTCTGAGGTATTTGTGTGGTAATGGGTGTTATGGTAAGTAGGGGTTAGACTTTGTGGTTATGATGTGTGTATATACGTTAAATCAATACTACTACGTTTCAGACATGTAAATTCACACCGTTGTGGTAAGGGCTAAAATGCAATAATATGTGGTAAAGGGTAAAATGCAACAATATGTCTTGACCACTCGTTTGCCATTGATAGCAATTACCCTTAATCAGTGGTTATGCTTTTTCCACAGGTCCCAAGAACGACTCCGTGCCAGCCCTTAAGGAAACTACGCGTTGGGTGTAGTATTGCTGTTTGCAACGGCACCATAGATCAAAAAGACCCAGACTTTTTGGCGTTCAAGCAACGTTATTGTTTATCCTGGGGGAACATTGTCTTCTTCTTGGAACACGCAGAGAAGCTCCTCAAGGACTACGCTGTGCCAAAGGCTACAATCAACTGCAAGAAGTTGGCGGAAGTTGCATCCGACTTTGAGCTCAATGAGAATCCCACCAAAAACGACATTCTCTCAGTGATGAAGAATCAGTCGGTTGTGAGAGAGATCTTAAATCAACCTGGCCAAAGATACAAAGGCCAAGGTGGTACTGAAATGGCTGCTGCAAAGATCCAAGCAACGTGGCGCCGCTATCGGGCCCGAAAAGCCTATGTGCGTTTCAGGCGGCAGCAGTGGGCATCAGGTGTGATTGCCATTTCTTGGCTCTTGCACAGTCACATGGCACGTGTGAAAAAGACCCTGCAGGAATCACGTCAGAGACACCTGGAGAATTTTTACATCAGGGCCAAGGTGTGCGGTGCTACCAGCTGTTACGGCAGCACTTCTTCTCTAAACATCTCTTGCTTCAGTGATTGCAATAAGCTGTTTCCATTTTTTTCCCCCTTTAACCATACACTTGTCCGAGGATCGTATTTCATCCTTCATCAGCGATTCAGCCTTTGTGGCTGCAAAATCTGTTGCTGAGTTTCTACCGAAAATGTCCCTTCACTTTGACTTCAGTAGTTCTGTCAGAAAATCAATGTTTTAACTGCATTACCTTAGGTCCCTATATATACCTTGTGGCACTTAATTTGCTGAAAAAAAAAAATCCCTCTCTCGTCTACACTGCTGTCACCACTTTGTCAGAAAGTATTTAAGTTTGCAGACAGCCTCTTAATTAGTGCTCACAATTTCATTTATGTTTGCTTTCTTTTTTTCATTCATATTCTGTTAATTAAGTGAGCAGCCTCTAATCTTCCCCTGCCAGTAGCTTCATGTAGCCACCTAATTAAATTAATTGGGGAAGATGTTTTAAGTATGTAATTAAATCAATTAATATAATTTATGCCTGGCTTAACTGTACAGTGGAAAAACAGCTGAAGTTTGACTAGATGAATCCACTACAGCTTCCTGTCACTGATCAATGCTCTTCTTGATTTTTAGCATCTGGCAGCCAACTGGAATCGCATCAGGACCTCCAGGAGGACTATTATCCATATCCCATCATTAGGTATAACACTTTTGCCTGCAAATCTATCAGCAACCTCTATTACCCACCACATTATGACTCCTTGATTGAGTTCAAGGAAGGCCCCTTGTTTTATTCAAATTGGTCTCGGCAGGAAAATGTTCTCGACATGATGAGAGTAATAACACAGGGCCCTCGCTCGAAACGGCGTTTAATTTGGGGATTAAGCAAATAAAGTCATTATGTGGGGGCCGCTATTCAGTGGAGAGGTGATTTGCTGTAATTTGCTTTCATCTGTATGAAATGAACTAAAAAGTTGTATTTTTCCCCCTGAAATAACAGATAATGTTTTCAGTCTTCTTTAATGATAGGAAAACATGGGCCTGTGTGTGTTGTTGCTGTTGCAGCAATAAGGCAGGATATTGCTTGTACACTGTTTTTAATCAAATGTGCAGTCAAAATGATAAGCTACATTCTCTGAAATTATTTAGTTCTAATTACGAGCAGATGGGATGCTTTATTTGCACCTAGGGCGCCTGAGCAAAAGGAAATGCTGTGTGAACAAGAATAATTAAGAAGTTGAATAGTGTTTTTTGCGCTTAAATAATCTGCAGTTTCATGTTAATTAGCACTAATGTAATTATTTAATTACATTTATGAATTGGGGAGCTCAAAAGCTGTTTTTTGCAAAGCAATGGCAAAATGTAGGTGTTTAGAAATTACAGAATATGATTTCTTGGGAATTTCTAAAATACACCGATAATCTCTTAAAACATGAAATCCTGTCAGAAAGCTCATAGGTTGATTTATGCTGTGCACTTATACAGCGACTTAATTGATCCGAGAGATTTAGGATTTTGTACAATGAACCAGTTAAGACTGAAATTAATGAAAACTAAGTTTTAAACTCTCATTTTTGGAGCCCAAATAGCCTTTAATTTTGTGATTCTACTGACTGTTTAACAGAAGATACATTGATGAACACCTATTTTTAATTACACCTCTGTCTAAGTCTCATGTGAATATGCTACGTTAAATCATAGGAATGACATAAATTTTAAAGCAGAATTATTTAAAAATATGTACATTCCAATGCTCTGAAGTAGATTAAAACCTAAAGGAAAGCATTTATAGAAGAAAACACAGTTATTAAGCAGGTTTGTGAATTCAAAACTCAGCAGTGCTGTTGCACAACAGATGCTTTCAAAGCACAATCAAAATGATCTAACATAAGCAATTTACATCAGGATGTCCCTGGTACACTGATGGCTTTGTAAGATGCAGCAGAATTTATAAATGTTTTGAAATCTTTTCGACCTCTCAAGTGAATTCTAAAGCGGCAGGAAAATCCCACCTCGTGCAGCCCTTCCCCTGGCGCCAGCTCTGCGGCAAACGCCGGCACCTCTGTGTTGGAGGCTGCACTGCTTAAATGCAACTTTTACCCTTAATGGAGAGAAAAAAAGGCAGAAGATAACTTGAATGCAGATGTTCTCTCAGGAAACAGACTTCCCAATTTAGTAAGGCATAGAGAAAATATATTATGTCATCCATGACAGGGATTTGATGGTGCTATTTGAGATATTCATGCTTGTTTATAATAAATATCAACTAAAATTATTCTTTTAAAAAAAAATGTGGATATATTGCATTTTTCTTTTGCAGTATTAAAATGGAAATGGTTCTGAGAAACATCAGCATAAAATAAAATGATCAGAAGTTAACCAGATTTGTTTTCTTACAATTTTTAGAATAATTTATATTTAAAAATTGAAAATATGAAAACAAGTCTGGGAACTAAAACTTTTAAATATAAGAATAGAAATATTTTCTTTATTCTGCCCCTGCACATTGATCTTTTTTTAAAAAAAAAAAAACATTTGTAAAATTTGGGGTTAATTATACTTCCAGTTATCAGCCTTGAGTAGTTTGTTTTCAGGTGTTTTCTATTTATGCTTTTGATTTGTTGTATCTTGTGATATTTCTTTTGGAGAAAACTGCTAGATATCCTTCGCTATGATACTGAAACATGTTGCCTTCTTTAGCCTTAAGGAACACCAGAATAACCAAGTGTAGTTGAATAGACTTGTAGTAGGCCAGACAACCTGAGCAAATACTGTGTGTTTCACAGTCCAAGAGGTCTAAATATGCAAAAATGGCAGCCGATTTCAGTGGGATTTGATTTTTTTTTTTTTTTTAAGCCTGAGTTATGGGTCATCATAGAAAATGTGTATAATTTAGCAAACCGGGACAGAATAGATGAGCATCAAGAGACAGCAGTTTGGCAATATGTTCTTATCCCAAAGCAGAGCCTGAAACTCTGCTCACATTTCCTTGGCTTCTGCACTAAGGGCAAGTCCGAGTCTGGTTTTCCTCTCATACAGAGGAATTCCAATAAACTGAGCCACGCTCGTAACTGGGTTTTTCAGCATTTTTTCATTCTGAGAACAAGTTCAGCCTCATGTCAAGTTTCTGAAAATAATCTAGTGGAAGGGAAAGTGAAGGATCAAATTATACTGCTGCGAGGAACAAACATTTCCATTTATTTCACCAAATCAGAAACTACATTTTTTTTTATAAAAGCAGTTTCAGTTATACTGTAGGCACACCAAGTATAGTGGGAAAAGTTAAGTGTTATTTATTAGACCTATCCTGAGCACTGAGGAGGCCAAGGTGGCTGTGTCCTGGCCAGTGTGTTGTCTTCCTCCTTCAAACCTTGGCTTCATCCTGCTACCTGTTTCCAAAGGCAAGTTGGGAAGTTGTTCTGGACTCTTTGCTGAGGGAAGATGCTTTGAGACGGGCAAAACTTCTGAAGAAAATGGCAGTGAAGGGGCATTAGGTCACGCTGAGGTTGAAAGAGGATGTGAGAGCAGGCCCTTTGGCATTAGTCCACGTTTTAGACCAACGCGGAAGCACAAAATGTTCGTGATTTGTAAACCAGCGTCCACAGCAGAGCAGAAACGAAGGCCCAGGTTGTGCTTGTGGTTGTTTAGAATGGGATCACCACCGTTGGTGGCGCTTATTCTGGTTGGTTTTGTTTAAAGTGCTCAAAAATGGAGTATGAAGCGTCTGCCTTTAATGAGCAGCGGTGGTGACCTGCCAGGTAAGAACCGAGGGCAGGAAATGCATCAGGTTGGGGATTAATGTGGCTCCTCATGTCACCTGCCAGGTGAACGATTCACAGGGAGGGAATATTCCTCTCACTAAATCAAATGCACTCTTGTCAGTGGGAGTGAATATACTGGTCACTAGTGTTTTATTAACTTATATTAGAAAAGGACATATGGTGGTTGGTATAATGCTGTGGTGTAGCTGCAGAGCCACGTGCAAGTGTTTTAATTTTTATTCCATAACTCATACTATATTTTTCAAGTAATTACTCATTTTCCAAGTGCTATTTGCATGTCATTTTCCTGCTCAGGTGAATTCCTGAAGAACAAATCTGTTTTCTTGAGCAGTTGAGTGCGGGGAAATCAGCTGCTTCCCATGTTTGAAATTGGAAACCTTTGGTGGTGTTGAGCAGCATTGTTGGGGTTTAAAATTGGTTTCTACAGTAGATAAAAAGTACAAGATGAAGCCCTGAGTCTTGAAATAGTCAGAACAAGGTTTTCCAAAATACTGGAGTCCAACATTGTGTGACACAAAGCTCGGTATCTTCTGTCCAGGTGTATTCTGCAGGTACATGCTGTGCTGCACTAGATGCAGTGAGCAAGTTTTAAGATGAATTATCATAATTACCAGTCATTTTTATTATGTTTTGTTCCCTGTGTGTGAAGTGGCACTGCCGCATCATCATAGTGTGCAAACTGATGATAGAATCACAGAATGCTGAAGGTTGGAAGGGACCTCTAGGGATCATTCAGTCCAACCCCTGCACACACAGGGTCACCTAGAGCACGTGGCACAGGGCTGCGTCCAAGCGGGTTTGAAGATCTCCAGAGAAGGAGACTCCACAACCTCTCTGGGCAGCCTGTTCCAGTGCTCTGGCACCCTCACTGTTATGAGATTTTTCCTTAAGTTCCTGTGGAACTTAAGTTTGTGGCCGTTTCCTCTAGTTGTGTCGGTGGCCACCAGTGAAAAGAGACCAGCACCATCCTCCTCACTGCCTCCCTTGAGGTACTTCTAGACACTGCTCAGGTCCCCTCTCAGCCTTCTCTTCTTCAGGCTGAACAGGCCCAGCTCCCTCAGCCTCTCCTCATAGGGCAGATGTTCCAGGCCCCTCATCATCTTTGTGATGGTTTGCAGGGATTGTCCTTACAGCAAAAGAGTGGTTTTGCCTGGCAGAGCTACTGTTGTTATCTTCCAGAATGAAAGCACTGAAATATTGAGCAACTTTCAGTCAGACTAAGTTTTCCTGAGTTTCAGATGATTAGTCATGTGCAGATATATGGAAATGTTACATGGATTTTTTTAACAGATCAGTCAAAAAATTGTCAGATACTGAATGTTCAGCTGAACTTACTATTGATTCAGTCACAGCTTGCACGATGTTTGTGTGCTTGTATATACCCACTGATTAACTTGGAATTAACTCACTTGAATATCTACAGAATTAGAGATTCTGATTACAATGGTCACATCATTTGCAGCAGTCTGTTAAAATGCAAGTTTGCAATCAGTGTAACCTGCAAGCAGAAAATCCTGGCTCACGCAGGCTGCCACTCACTCTGCCTCTGTAGCAGTGAGCTGCTATCACCGAGACTTCTCTTTAATGAAATCTTTTTGTTGTCTCTTGTCTGTGTGAAGGACAAAAAATACCACCATTCTACCAGGCTTCTCACTTAATGATGATAACATGTTTTTCTTCTGTTTTTTTTTTTTTTTTTTTTTTTTTTTTAAAAAACAGCTTAAAATACTCAAATGATTGTAGTTTTGAATTATTCTAAGTCTGTAATGTTTTGGTCTTTATTTAGAATTTTGTCACACAAAAATGATGTTACATCAATTCATTAATAAAATTCATAAAAAATATGTGCTTTATGCAATAGCACCTTTGGCATTTAAAATACTTTTGTTACCTTTTTTACCTTAAATATATATATATTTCAAATATATGCCGAGGTTTTTGAATAGATTTGAGGTGAGCTTTGCTTGTTTTCCAGGGTATTCCCAGTGCATCCGTGAGCATATTCCTGATCTTGCTCTTCAGCAGAATTTGCAGATGGGAAGGCTGTGCGACATACTGGGTATGTTATGAGCTGGTGCCTGCCTGTGTTTTGATTGTTATTTACCCATATTTGTGAGTAAAAACAAATGTCTGATGGGGACTTTCTTGCTGTACTAGTACTGAATATCGAGAAGATGCATGCTCAGAGGTAATTTATCTATTCTACCATTTGCCCCTGCCCAAATTGTTCATAAGAAGAACCTATTGCTTCTTTCTGACTCTGTGCCTGATCCCGTGGCATGCTGAGCACCACGAGCGAGCCAAAGTGCTTGGAGTCCTACAAAATTAGGTAGCTAATTCTGCTACGAACATTCAGCCTCATATGGGGAGAAAGATGTGCTAGAAAACAGTGAACTCTTATTTAAACCATTTTTTTAATTAGCAGATGAGGCAAGCAGTATATATTAAAAACTTTTTACTAGAATGACAGTCCTCTTCTAACCAAAGCACCAAAGAATATTGTTTGTCAATGACCAGTTTCATTGGCTCCCTGGAATGACATACTTTGCGTGATTCATATATATTTCAGTATCATTATTATTTTATAAATGCCATTTGGTAAGTTTGTAACAAGAATGTATTAGATGTAGAAATTTACGGTTGCCTAAAATAATAATGTAATTGCTTTTATATATTATCTGGGTGCTAATGTTGTTTTTCCATTGCACAGTTTTATTTTTTCAATTTTTTAACATAGTGTTTTTTTGTAATCTCTAAAATGATATTTAGATGCTTAAAGGGGCAAAGTAAACACATTATTCAGGCATTCTTTCTCACCTTTAAATTTCTGAACATGAAAACTGGTTCCACTGTAAAATATAAACCTGATCACAAGTAAGGTACGAACTAGTCAATTATTAACTGAATTAACTATATAATGTTTTACCTGTGCCTGGCCGAGGGACATTAGCATTTACCATACAGGTTTTCTTTTTCTTTGCAAGGATATCCTTGCTTGATGCAACCTGCTACTATTTAATCTGTCTCTAGAGCCCCACTGTGTCCAAAGGAGACTTTTGTGTCTGTTCAAAGGGTAGTGCTGCTGCAGTAAACTGTTTTGCAGCATTTAACTCACCAAATTCACTTGAGTTTGCCAGTTTTTGACAGTGCTTTCAGCATTGCAACTAACAGGACTGAGTAAGCTTTTAGTCCCCTCACTAGTAAATTTCCAGGCTGATTCTGCAAGTCTGAGTGAAATGCGATCTTTAATATTGACTAAAGATCTAGTGGGGTGTTTTTCAAGTGTTTTTAAAAGTTGTTCCATACTGATCTGTGTAACATAAAGGCTGCACCAAGGCTGGGGCATGGGGTTGATTGTCAAAGGCTGCAATGCTTTAGTCAAAATTCTGGCCTGATATTTCAAGTCTGGGTTATTTTCCTGCAAAACAAAGCGAGCCAGGAGGGTATCCCAATCCTTTTACTGTCAGGATCAGATTTTCCTTTTCCCAGTGTTTGCTTTGCTTCTGATTCATTCCCATTTAAAAACATTTGTCCCTGGCACTTTCAGAGCTCTTATTCCTATGCCCAATAAAGACAATGAAAGATTTCCTACTGATTTTGGCAGGAGCTGGATCAAAATCTAGGAGGGCTTTTTGGCAGCAAGTTCTGTTGATGTTGCAAGGCCAATTAATTCATTAGCTCATCTATTAACTTTCTTATTTTAGAAGAACCTAGTGGTTTAAACTTTCCAAAATGACGTATATTAATGCTTTTCACATTCCCACCTCTCAGGGTTTGTGTATATGCTGTCTTTCAGCCCAAGTTGTTTCACATGCAAAAAAGCAGATTCTCACACTGTGGTATTTAACTAGCTAATCTGCACACTCACATGCTCAGCAATGATTATTAATGGTATCCTACCGTGAGCTTTTATGTGGACAGGACAAGAATAGGATCAGGCCATGCAAAATCAAGGCAAGAGTATGAAATTGCAATTTCATCAGCTTTCTAAACTTAATAGCTCAGTTCTATAATTTACTGAAGTTAATGGGATATATTTTTAAAGCAGTGCACAATTCCCATTGATGTTAATGTGAGTCGCGTGGATAAATCCCCCTGCAACACTTTGAAAAATCTGCCCCCAGTATGTTCTGCAGATTGAATTCTGAAAACTAGCTGTTTCTTTGGGTTGCTGACCTGTCTTCAGAGAAATGCTGAAGCACAGAAAAAGCAGTTAAACCGTGAAGATTTGGGAATTACCGATCCCATTTTTGTTTTCTGTGTTCTTCTAAGGAAGCTGTTTGTGAGCACATGCTGAGGGACGATCAGATCGCTGTTCTGAATGGAGCCTACCTTTCTCCCAGTAATGAACATTGTGCCCCTTTGTTTTAGATGCCAACGTGGACGTCATCTACATCTGCCCCCTTCATCTGAGTGAGGAGTTACTGCAGTATTACAATAAACTCCTGGGTCTGCAGGCAGCTGTTAGATCTGGGAACCCTGAGGACATGGGTGACCTGCAGGACAGGTTCAGAATTCTCACCCCTGAAGCTATAAACAGCTTCCCTGTGAGTTTGTCTTCTAATTACTACAGCTTGAGGGATGCAGTAAAATTAAATTGGAAATTTTATAACTTGTAACGCTCTGGTACACATCAGTGAAATATTATTGCAAGTTTAAGAGCTTTACTGATTAGACTACTAGTTAGAGCACTGGAAATAAATATCCCACTTTAGCTTTATAGACTTAGTTGAGAGAGTCCTATATTAGCTACCTATAGACCACTGTCCATTCGTAGTATATGTTGGGGACTGTGAACCTGATAGATTTATATCTCTAAGCAAATCACAGCAATAAACCATTCTTAATACTCAAACTTTATCTCTGGGCAGCCCAGCATCCAGTCATTCATGTGTTTGGAGTATTTGTTGCAAGGAAATCCTACTCAGAGCTTCTTAAAGAACAGAATTTGAAACTACAAAAATTCTGAAATATTAGTTCTCAACCTATCAAGCCATTTTTTAATCCACATGCTGGAACACAGTCTTAAAAAAAGACCTAAACTACTATATACAGTATATATTACAGTATTTCTGAAAATACTGCAATGCAGTGAAGGTACTATACAGTGAAGACTTAGATATTGTAACTATTAAATCCACAATACCTTAGCTGAGATTTGACCTTTACGAAATTCTGTGATACATTTTATCTCTAGTGTCTATATGCAGGGCCCTACTCCTGTTTTCAAAATATATCCTTCTCCTAGGCATTTTGATAAACAAGTGTTTGTATCATGATTTGTACTGTATTTTGATTGAAATTAATGGCTTCAGAAAGTTAAAAAAGAAGTTTTTGCTATTTAGTAAATATGTTGCTTCCGAAGTGTAGCTCTGTATTAGCATGCTGTTCAGCAAAGCACTTAGGTGTATGTAACTACTGAGTCAGAGCTGTCTGCTAGTTTTGCCATAGTTAAGACTGTGTGACTTTCTGCATATGTAGGTTTTTTACTCCGAAGCTAGAGATAAATCATCAGAATGATACTATGTGTATTTTAAGGGCTGGCTTTTCTTTAGTTTAAGCCTTTTATCTGGACATCAGAAACTTGCTGACATTGCAAGCACCTGTGCTGAGCCAAAACTTGGTTCTTTATATCACAAAATATGTTACTTGGTGGATAAATCTTGCTAAACACCAAGAATACGTTTTTTTTGTTTGTTTTTGTTTTTCTCCATTGAACCTCAATAATTTTTGCTTTTTTTCCTCTGGATACTAGCTCATTTCTCCAGTACTAGCTATCACTTGTCAGAAGTTATAAAGAGACTTCTAAGTAAAATATACCTCCCCCCTCCCACCCAAAAAATCGTGAAACCTTCGTTTTATGGACTGATCAATGTAAACATGCTAACCAGGAATAGAAGATGCGCTTAGCGACTGTTTTTTGGTCACAGTGGTTTAGATGCATTATTTTTCATGTAAAAGCAGACCATTTTTAGACATTCCAATTTCTGTTGAAACTTATCGGACATGTGAATATATATATAGGATATCTTTTGTGTGAGGAAGAATCTGTTCTCTTAACTATACAAGTCACCCATTGGCTTCAGTGACCATGAATTTAGCTGTCCTTTTGTCTGTGTAATGATTAGAGGTGGTGGTTTTTTTTTTTTTTTTTTCTCCTTGTATCTTTTATCTGGATTATTTTGTAAAACCTTTTGTTGTACCTAAATGTGTCTGAAGTTACTCCTAAAGTGTGAAAATATGAAGGCCATCTCTAGAAAGCTCCCGTGAGCTATTCCAGAAGTACAAATCAGCCTTAACCAACTTCCCCACTATTTTGGGGAAATTTGGTGGGGAAAATGGTTGGCAAAGGAATGCAGACCTAGGCAGCCCTGTGCCAGTCCTTGTGTGTGCAGGGGGAGGCGGAGAGGGTCTGGGAGAATATTGGTGTCTTCAAACTTTGTCCTTAGGTGCTCGATGCCTGTTGCAGGGATCTCTGTGGCTCTGTGCAGCCAGGTTGAGCAGACACACGGTTAAGTGATGCTCATTTGGAGCCAGCAGCGAGTCAAAATGTGTCACAGCAGCTTTGCCTGGTGAAACTGGTGTTCAGCTTTTCTGATCTCAAGGGCTTTTTGAAAAAGCAACAGGCTTGAGAGCCAAGAACTTGCCTTTTTGGCTACGAATTGTCCTTCCTTGGATCTTCTGCTCCTACCTGCTTCTACTGATGATGCTTTCATGACCAAACATCTATCGTGGCAGCCATACCACGCACAAAGCAGGAATGAACTGAATTTTACAGCTTGCTTCCCACACTCCTTAATTAACTGTAAAATCCTTCATTGGGAGACACAAAGCAAATCTCCCTACATCACTGCTCATGCCCTCAGGGAGCAAGTGACCGGGGCTGGGATTGATCCCGTTCTCCTTGGGCCGAGCTCTGTGGCGAGGCCAGCGGCGCGGCCCAGCTCCCGCCTTTACCTCAGCGCTCGAGAGGAAAGAAACAACCAGATCGTAACACGGACAGTGTCTGCATAACCCAGCCCGGGAAAAAGGGCTCAAGGCCACTTTTGCTGCCTTTTCTCCTCAACTTCAGGGCCGCCCTTTTCACGTTTGAAGTTCTCATTCCTCTGATGTGTAGCTCTGATGGCCCTGCAGTGTGTTCGACTCCTTCACAGAGGGACCTGGGCACTCATTTTGGCGCAAAAGGCCCTGAGGAAGGGACAAAAGAGATTCCTTTCATCTGCTTCAAGGGGCGCCTACATCTCTGGTTCACAGTCATCCCCATCCATGAAATGGGATCAGGACTTCAGTTGTTGTGGAAGAACACTCAGGACTCTAAAGGAAACTATTCTGTTTCCCAATCCTGCAAATCCCTAACAAATTCATTAAGCTATGCTGAGAACTAATGTGGGTTTTTTGGGTCTAGATTTAGATGCGATCTCAATGTAAAGAAGACTTTGTTATGATTTGTTTATGGCAATCTTTTCCAAAGGGCGTCTCTTGTAATATCCATAATATCCATCCCTGTTGGATCCAGTGCACCTGTATACCCTCACAAAAACATATCTGGGTCATCTGCAAATGATGCATAGCATGTGTTATAGCAAATATTGCTGAGATTTGACCTACTGTGACTCATCTCCTTAGTTTTAATATACAGGTTATGGTCTCTCTGAACAACTTGTCCAGAAATAGATTTTTTTAAAGAAAAAAAAATAATAAAGCTTCTAAAAAGTTGAAACACCTGTACTTTAGACCACAAAATGCTTCTCTTCTTTCCCTCAGTGTTCTGCAGCTGAGTTTACAGTAGCATTCAGACCTACTGTATAATGGAAATGTATATCCCCAGTAATTTAACGTGATCAGTGAAAGGTTTTGTAAATCAAAGTGTTTTATTCTCAGGGAATCACTTAAAATACTGCTGAGCTATATGGTGAAATACGTTCCCTGCTATAGGGGTTTTTCTTCATTTTTCGTATTGATTTTTAGACGCTTTAGAGTTAAACCGTGCCAGCAGTGTTGCTGAGATGAATCACTGTTATCCAAAGGCCACCAGCTTCTTTGCCGACTGACAGAAGGATAATTCCGCATGGATCAAATAAATACAGATGTGTAGTAATTAGTTCTATTCCCAGTGAGCCCATTTCCAACACACTAAAGATGTGCACGATTATGGAGCCTCACCCCAACAGCTTTTATCAATTTAAACTGCTAAGCTACAGGATAGGTCATAACCCAGCCTGCTATTAATAATGTATTTATTGTGTGCAACATTATAAATTAGGTTTATGGAATAGAAAAGAACACCTTTTAATAAGAATAATGTTGTCTTTATACAGAGCCATCACATGTGTCTCTCCACGCAGCTGATGTACAGTCCCAAGACGATCAAAAAAATAAAAATTCTCATCCGGAGCAGGGATGCCTACATCATCGGAGGGGTGCCCCACAGAGATGACCTGGCAGTGGCTGACATGTTAAACGTGCCTATACTAGGCCCAGTGCCAGAAGTTGCTCACGTCTATAGCAGCAAGTCGGGAAGCAAACGCATCTTTGCCAGCGCGCACGTGCCGACCCCTCCGGGAGAATCCGACATCTACAGCAAGGAGCAGGTGAGCAGGACGTGGCAGCAAGCGGGCTTGTTTTCACCAGCCAGGGTGCAGACTGCACTCTGTTACCTGTAGAATGGTAAAACTAGATTGATTAGGCTGTTTAAATCATGTATGAGGCTTCTCTCTTTTTTTATTCTGTTTTATCTCACCCATTAAAAGTAATTCGTATCCTAATCAAGAAGTTATTCAGTTGCTCTGGCGTTCCTCAGATTCTTTCCTGAGGATACACAGGGCCTTTTGGTCTAGTTACTTCACGCAGCTTGTGTTGCAGAGCCACAGAGGAAGTCACGGCCTCAATGAAATGGAGTTTCACCACTGAAAATACAACAGGGATTTCTGGGAAGCAAAGTGTTTGATGAAAGGAAAATTTCACACGTTCAGGAAAGCAGCTTGTTCAAATGCAGGCTCACTGAGCATATCTCCAACTGAAATTCTACCTTGTGTTTACCTTTTCATTACTAAATTCACCTATATTGTTAGCATGAGCCATAGGGAAAAGAACAAAAATATTACTGAATTCTGTTTTTTAATAGCAGTAAGAAGGCACAAGAGTCTTCTATAGTGTATTCATTTCACACATATGATTGTTTTATGTTCAGAGACTTAATGTGTCATTCTGTAAGCTAATACTGTAATTTGCAATGATATGTCTTAGGATGATCTATAGGGTGGATTTTTTTAAAGTATTTTTTATAGCAGTGCTGCAACTAATACAGGAAAATACTCAGGGCAATTATTTCTAAGCATTCCTAGTGCCTAGAGAGAGGTTTTTTTTATATTGCTTTGCTTTTTATTAATCACTTTTAGCACTGAAAATAATCTCAAATATACCAATGTATTGCAACCTCTGTAGTAGGAATAAACAAATACATGATCAATGATCTGAAAAACAACAAACTTTCCATTTGTTGTTAAATAATTTATATGAATCTAATACTTTTGATTCATACATCAGTGTTAGAAAAGTTCTACTTCTGTTGTTTGCTTGTATGAAATATTGACTTTGTTGGTTAAATAATCAAAGAAAGGCGACACTATATTAAAGCACAATTCAATTTTCACTTAAAGACAGGATATAACTCCTTGGTTTGGTACAGTCCTTACAATATTATTGATCCTTCCCATTACTGTAGGGGAGTCATAAAGAGAAACACATTTAAGGGTTCTCAAAAGCCACAAATAATAACATCAGGAACACTCACAAATTCTGTTTAGGGTCAAAGTCCAAAAAATAAACAAGGAGTCCCAAAGATCACTATTTCAAAAGACATGCAATGCAACGACATCTGATAATATTTTCAGTGGGTTCAAAGGCATTCACAGTTTCTAAGAGCTAATTGCATGCTACACCAGCTGGGCAAAAGGCAGTTTAAAGTCATGTAAATCTGTGTACATGTACAGATAAATAATCAGGACCATTTTTAAAAAGCCTCACAATGCCTTGGTGTATTTATAACCGTATAATGCACCCTACAGTAGGAGGATTTCACAGATGCTTTGCGGATGCTAGAATCTGGCACAGCTGTTTCTCAGATTTTGCAAATTCAAATTCTAGTGCACCCAATATTATTCCCTGTCAAAAATGTTCATTGAGCTGTGCTGATTATCCAAATCCTAAGATCCTGATCTAGCAGAGAAGCCTGAAGAGGCAGGTTCCTCTTTGCACAATTCACCTCTGCTGAGGTGTCAAAATTGTTTTCCTTCGGACTCCAAGATAACACAAGCATAAAAGCATAAAACAGTGTGTCTGAACCCCTTGGTCCACAGATGATTCACAGCCTCAGCCAGCTGATCGTGGACAACGTGGAGGTGCGGCGCTGGCTGTTCAAAGCCAACGACGAGCGCGGAGGGGACGGCACTGCCTTCTGCGACGTGACCTCGCACCTGGAATGCCACCGCTGGCTTCAGCGGGAGCGCCAGCGGCACGGCCCGGCCGCCTGGAGCACCAAGTGGGCCCACGTAAGTGACCGAGCAGCCGCGGGTCCCGGCTGGATGCCAGAACCCAGGCTGGCTTCTTAGAATCATAGAATGCTTAGGGTTGGAAGGGACCTCTAGAGATCATCTAGTCCAACCCCACTAATTTGTCATCAGAATTTCAAGGGCAGCCTAAATACTCCAAAATACAAGCGAATGTCTGGCAATGGAATAAGCTGGATATCATGCCATTTAATTCATGTGCAATAACACAAAAGTCTTAGTGTTTTTTGCCCAAAGGGAGGGCGTGTATTTAAAACTATATAGGTGGTAGAGCCTTACAGAAACTTGGCTTTACTGGTATAAGTGTTGGATTAATATAGTTGAACAATACTGATCAGTTTGAGGCCAGGTACAAACTGATCACTTTTTAATCTGGCTTCTTAAGGATTTTTGTTTCTGTGCATTTGTCCTTACTAATAACTTTTAAACCTGTTGGCCATTTTCAGCCTTATAAGACAAAACCCCCGGGGTCTCAGAGAGAATTATCGTCCTATAAATTACACTACAGTGGATGTTTAGGTAAAGAGTGAGATCCTATAAATACCTAACTGAGGGGAAAAAAATATGAACTCATGCCCTAGTATGTAACTTTGAATCCATAGCACAGGAGGAGGTTGTAACATGGTACATCTCAAATACAGGAAAAGCTTCACCTGGAGCTCTGAATAAGCAGGTCACAAATCCAGCTAACTTCATTAGTTCTGGTATTGAGCAAACTATTTGCATTTCAAATATTCATTGGTGCTTAAATGTGTTAATTTCAATAAGCATTTGATATTTCTGTGTATTGTGCCAAATTCATTTGTAGTGTAACTGTTTTAAAGCCAGAAGGAATGTATCTGGAAAGAATTGTTAAATTTACATAAACAAGTCATTATAGCGGTTTTGATTTTTTAATTCGATCAAAAATGTTTACAGTTTTGATTGAATTATATTGCATATTAACATTTCAAATTGTGCTGATTATTTGGTTTTTGACAGCTAAAAGATAATGCAAGATAATTTTGCAAGCCCAATCAATACTGAGTAGATCTGGGTACACAGAGCTGGCAGGATATGCCCAGATCCTACCATGGTAGAAGGCGCAGGGTAGGAGCAGAAGACAGGATAAAATAGAGTTTGTATCAAGTCCAGAACTTTGGTATAAATTCCCTATATTTAAGTGGTATTACCTGAAGTTAGTTTTAGTGTTCCTATTTCTCTGCCGTTTGAATTCTGCAATGGCTAAGTGGCTCTGGATGAGGGGCCTGGTGACAACTGGCTTTCCTTGGTTTTGTTTTTGCACTGCGCTGAAGTGGAGCTCTGTCACAGCCAGGAATCGACCCTCCAGAAGCCCTTAAACATTTGTTGGATGTTGGGAAATATAAATGGAATGACATATTTAAGCTAATTTCTGACAGTCAGCAGCAGAGCTTCCATAAATCCAGACCAGAATTACAGTTAGCTTAGCCAGAAGAGCAAAACTTGCTGCCATTTTGAGCATCTTGTTTGAACATGAGTGCTCACACTTCTCTGCCTTCTGAGTTGAGCCCTCTTTTGTAGAGGGGGAGACCTTTTTTATATATAATGAACTGCAGTCTCCACTGAGCGTTACCATTGAGAGCAGAGGATTAAAATCATCCTTTGTTATAGAATACCATTGTAATGACACACATTTAAACATCAAAGCATTAGTTTATGAGCACAGGCATGCTTTAATGTCCTATTACAGTGTGTAGACCTGTTTCTTTCGATAATGAAGACATTGTGTCATTGGCACAGGCTCCCACATACAAAACGTATGCTGGCAGGTTATTAAAAAATTCAGCTTCTTGATGAAAGACTATCCTGCAGGCTAAGAGTAGAGTGAAAAGACTCTCCATTCTGGTAGAATTATTAGAAATGAGAATATGACTGTGAGCACTAAATTATGTTAATACTTACAAATAGCATCATTTGCATAGCAGTTTAAGACACGATACCCAGATTTTTCTCATTGGTATGTTGTAGGAAACAGATTAAAAATAAGGTAGTTTGTGAGTTTGAATCGTGTGAGAATCTATTCTATCTAAAAATGAGATTTTAGATTCCTCATATCAAGCATAACCTTGGGAAAACAAAAATGCAGGACAAGATTATCAATGTATTTTGCATGTTACTTTAACGTAGCATCAGGGGTACCTGCACAATTATTTTGTGGCTAAATAAAGGGCCGAATTCACAAACTGCAGAATGGCTCTGAGGCCTTCATCCTGCTGTGCACTGCTGGGGCTGCCAATGTGCAGAAAGCCTCACCCTGAGGCCCAGTCCTAGTTGTGATCAGTAGGAAGGAGAACCACGTCCTCCACAAGTGCTCATGCTGCAGGGGGGCTGTTTGTGGGGAGCACCATTCTCCAGGGCAAAATATTTAAGAATCTGTCCCCTGTTATGTGCAGGGCAAGATCAGTAAGCCTGAAACACCTCAGCAGTTTAACTGTACTTTGCAGTGTGATTGTGTTGAAGGAAGCACATTATTTCACAGATTTTACCTGTTCAACTCGTGCATGTAAAGCGTGTGCTGTGTGAAATGCTCTTGTGCCGTTATATCATGATTTTCCAATCTATTTACTGTATCTATTCAAGCTTCAGTTAGTCTATGTATATCAGAAAAGGTAATTCTTAAGTGAGCAAACAATATAGGTTGTATTTAGGACAAGTGCATGAGGGTCTGTTTAGAATATCTAGAGAAAACTAGCATTTCTTAATATGTGCTATTCCAAAATGCACTAAAAAGCTGGGCATCTCACTCCTGTAGTCTACAAATTATGTTGCTTGATTTAGATCAAATAAATAGATATATCACAGGCATCCCACCAGCTTGTATAACTATACACATCTAAACAGTACCTAAATCACTAGGCAATATCCATAGTCAGGTTAATCTAAGAATTACCTTAGCTGTTCATCTACCACAAGGACCACCTATACGATGCAAGCAGCAATCCTAAAGGTAAAGATACTCAGCCAAGAGCCAGAGACGGGGTAGGTGTGGGAATAAAGACCTGAAAAAAATAAAATGGAAAAGGAGATGAGCAAACAGGCATAAGTGTTCCTCTGATTAAGCTGTTACAACTGGCCATAGTGACACAGCTGTTAAAAAATAAAAAAAAAATCAATAAATAAAAAGCCTTTCCATTAGATATCTGTTGTTGAAGAAAAACTGTTTAATGTTCATAGTTATTTAATGTGCATGGGTAACCTCCTGTTTTAAATGTTGCAGTGTTTGAATCTCACCATCTCCGGCTGTGTCACAATATTGGGTCAGTTGTTTTCACATAAACCATATCCTGGTTAGCTCATTAAAATGAGTAACAGAAGCCCAAAATCTTTTTTCAGAAGGTGGTAACAAACAGAAACCCCATGTTTTTCAGTGTCAAAAAAGCAATACTTAAACTCTGTTGTAGGATTAACAATTGATTGCTATTGGAAAATTGCAATTTGAAAGGGCAAGGTAAAATGCTGGCGGTATCTTAAAACTGAAGGGTTATTGGTAAACTTTTGGAAGTTCTATAAGAAGTAATTAGATGAGCAATGATTATCTGGGCATAGTGGGGAGGAGGTTTTTAACTAGTTGAATGAGCTTCATTTCCTAACTATGTTTCTTTGCTGAAGTAAGGAATTCAGAGAAAAGAGCTCATGTTTATAAACAAATAAACAAAGCCAGTCATCATACTCTCAAAGTAATTGGAATTCCACTAATTTGAAAATATGGTTTTGCCAGAACACTACCATTTCAGACTGTCTTTGAACACAGTACAGGCTCCTAAAGTTGTTTGCTTTTCCCTCTTTCTGATATCATTTTAACCCCTTTTTAATCCCCTTTTGCAACATCAACAGCTTTGCTCTAAAGCAATGCAGCAAATACTGCAGAAACCGCAGGAAAAAGTGCAGGCCGGCGAAACCCCACGGGGTCTCGGCGAGGGTCCTTCTGCAAGTGGCCTTTGCTGCTGCTTTTGTGCACACACAATTGCAGGTGTGATAATATTTTCTGCCTGAAGAGGGCCAGAAACTCTGAAAATTCAACGGAAAAAAATCCGTTTACAGCGTTTTGATAGGCTTTTAAATTTTCTTCCTATTTGATGTAGTGTTTCATAGGAAAAGAGAAAGAACTCAAAGGCTTAAGGAAGAACCTAATGGCCCACAGAACAAAAAAAAAGCTGGAAGTTATACAAGAACGGGCAATGCTCTGTCATCAAAATATCCTAAATATTCCCGTATTCACCGTATCTGTGAGCAATCTGTGGCGTTCTCATTCAGTCTATTATTACATTTATGGAGCTGCCACGGTGATGTTTCAGGTAATTTCCAAATCCTAAGGAAAATAAAGCATGATAATTGTATCCCTCGGTTAAATTAAAACCATGATATCCATTCCGAAGGCTTACAATAATCAGATATGCAAGCTGTTGGTTTGTATGTCCTATTGATTTAATATGCTTCTAATCAGTACATAAAACTATAGGCCTGCAGTGTTAATTTTTCATATGCTTACAAAGTACCCTTTGATTTTCTGTCACGCGTTAATTACAGCGTTTTGCCATTAAATAGGAAGCTTTGTGTAAACTAATTACTAGGTAATCATTGTCTACCGCAAGCGTGCTGTTTGTACCTTTTATTTTATTCTAAAAATGCACAGATCTCGCAGTCTGGAACCACTATACCTTCCAGCCATTAGCTCTCACTAATTCATAGCATTATTGTGTTAAGATTGTAGGAGTTGTAATTGTTGTGGTATCAGTGCTGTTAATTACCGGAGTAAACAGTTGAAATGGTGCCAAGGTCTATTGTACAAGGCAGAGGAAAGGAGGTTTAAATGTTACTTCCACCATCTGGGGACTGGAGTAGAGGCAAATGCTAGAAAACAGCAGTGAGGCAATATCAGAACTTCAGCTCCAGGGTTTTAGGCCATATGGATCCAGAATATTTTGAATCAATTGAATTTAACTGCCAGTTTTTAGCAATAACAGTGTGGAAGAAGAGGATAAAGCAAGAGCAGTAAAGAAATCTCAAATCTGTTAATGTTATCGCGTGCAATAAAATGCCTGCTTGGATTATTTTAAAAATGTTTGTTTTGCTAAAATCCAAAAAGTATCACATAGGCAAGGGGAGGAATAAAAGAAGTTTAACTGTGTGTTGTTTGCAAAACGCGCCGGGGGTTTTGGCTGACGACTCCCTAGCGCTACAGCCCTGTGATTCACACACGGTCCCTGGGTAGGACTGTGCATTAGCGACACGGTGTCTTTTTTTCTGGTTTAAATCATACTTTTGGAGTTCATTAAAATCCTTTCCCTAGGGAGACGAGACAGAAAGGAGGGCAGAAGGAAGTGAGCAAAATTTAGAGAGCTTGAAATACAGAATAATAAACTACTCGGGAAAATCTCACCAATCTGAATTCACTGTGCATTTGCAGAGATCTAATTAAAGCCTATAAAAGATGCACTCAAATATTAGTGATTGCATTTTCTGAGATGAGTATCGTAATTCCAAAGTCATGATCTTACAAATATTGCATTGAAACAACGCAACATTTTAAAAGAGCTTTTAGAAGAATAGCACAATTGTGTAATGTCTTCCTTAACATTTAAAGAGGGACCCTTTGAAATGAAGGGCACCATCTCTCAAAAAATACGCTTTTATGTACAAAATATCAATCCACATGGATTATATTGGTAGTAGGAAAGCAAACGAGTGAATAAAATCGTGAAGATCTCAAGTGAACATGCTACGTGTAAATACGTAGAAATACCTGACAGGCTCATACTGCTTTTAAGATGTTATTTCTGCCTGATTTTTGCTCACACAGGGTATCGCGATTTTCCACTGCTTTCCCTGCCTAGGTCGTTTCCCGGGATGCCAACTACAGAACAGGATCTCAGCACCATATTGCTGCTGCCGGCGTAGGCGTGCGCGGAGGGAATGAAAGGATCTTTCTTTCTAAACAATCCTGGTTTATTTATTTTTTATTGGTCTGTTAGCAGATGTTGAAGTAGTTCGGGGCACAAAGCAAACATGTGCTTTTCAATGGAGCTCTGGTAAGCGGCGCGGCGCACAATGAGGCTCGAGCACTGGGGAGGGGGCTTCGGGGGAGGCCCCTGTTCTCCACTTTTTTGTGTGTGTGCATGTAGTTGGATTTAGAATTAGAAGGAGTGCTTGATCTTTATATATTGCAATCCTCAGCGTGCGCAGTGACAGCATGAGCCCGAAGAGAAAGCCGTGGCCCCATGTGGTGTGAAAAAAAGGAACAGCAGTTTAAGTGCTTGGAAAGTTGAAAGAGAACTAACCTCCTTGTTCTGGTCGGCAAGGAAAGGGGCCGCTTTGTGCCGCGGTGCCGAAGCAGAGCATATGTGCCTCCCTTGGACAAAAAGCCTCTCGAGCGGGAGCCGGGCGCATCGGGAGCGAGGGCCGGCTCTCGGGAAGCGGCGAGCGGATAATAACCACCTAAGTGGGGAATTCTGCGCGCCGTCCTCGCCGTTCGACTCCACGCGCGTCGCGGCCCCGGCGAAGCGCCTGCCGTACAGCTGAAATGGGCCATTAGCTACCGGGGAAAATTGTCTCTGCTACTTTCAGCAGATGGAGCAAATATTTTACGAAGCAATTTTACATACAAAAAGCATTTGTGCTACTTGGTAACGATGGCTGTTTTACATGATGTTACCTTCGATCAGGATATGCTTTTCCAGCTTCAGGGAGGACAAAATTGGCACTTTTTAATTTTAAAATCTGCAGCTCACAATTAAATGCTTGGTCTTTAAATGAGTTTTCAAACTTTAAGTAGGTAGGGCAGTCAGTGCCCCATTTTCAATGCCCCATTTTCAAAAGCATTTCCATGTTTTAAACCTTTCAGACTGCCCTTCAGTGGGGCAGACTGTGGTTCTGACTAGCGTGTACCTGTCTGAATTGGGAAAAATATCAACAGTTCAATTTGCCAAGTAGGAGATAATGAAAATGATGCTGTTCTTGGGCTTTCCTGGCGGTGCCACATTCGCTCGTGGTGCTAGGACAGAAGAGCAAGGAGGGCTGGACCAGGACATGTCCAGGCAGCTGGACTGAGTTATCAAAGCTGCACTGCTGGCAGTGTAAGGGGTAATATACTGCATAACTGGTACGTGTAAGGGGTAATATACTGCATAACTGGTATAAATTGCTGTAGCTTCGCTGACTTCAGAGGCAATGCAGCAGTTTATACTGCTGAGGATCCATCTGCTGATTTTTTTTTCTTTGACCCACTCAGTTTTATTTATTTAGAGTTACTTTCTTCACTATTTGCTTGCAAGGTCTAAATTTCCTTTCAATCTTATTTTTTTTTTTTTTTTTTTTTTTTTTTTTTTTTTTTTTTTTTTTAGCTAAAAAGCTTCAGGTCTCTCTCATGCATTCTGCTCTACAGCCTCTTGCTGTCCCCAGGTCTTTCTGTGGATTTGTAATTCTTTTTTCTCTTCATATACCTGTCTTCTGAACGGGCTTTTCTGTGCACTGGTCTTTCTCAAGTGCATCTCCCCATTCCTTCAACATATTCCACGGTCAGTCCTTTTCTGCTGTTGTTTTAAGACAGCCTTCATAAATTCAGCTCGCAGCAGGGTGCGAAATTATTTTATATCGAAGGATGGAAAGGAATATATTCCTCATGCTTGTTCATCATATGTTATTAAAAAAAAAAAAAGTGAAAAACAGGTTTGGATAGATTTACACATCTCTGCATCCTTTAGCAATAATATTTGGCCTGAAAGTTCTGCTCATGTTGAGCCTGATTCTGAATTGTTTTGGGCCACATCAAGAGATGAAACATGGATGAGCTCTGCTGGAGATACTGTCCAATTTAAATGGAATTAGTCCTCCAGAGCAGTCATCCTTTTTAAAAGGCTTGATTTCATCAGTGAATGTTAGATCTGGGCTTGAATTTGCCTACTAAAACTCCCTTACAATCAGGATTATTGCCTTTTTAGAGCTTACAATTAAAAAAAAAAAAAAAGCCTTCAACTTGAATTCCAGGTGCTGATCCTTAAAAAGTGGTTACCTGACTCCCTTCCATGAACAACTTGATTATCTAGGTGTTAGCTGGTAAAAGCATGTTTGATCTCACAAGGAGATTTTCCCAAGTTTCTTGAACTTATTTTTTTAAGCCACTGTCATGTTCCTGCAGGTCCTGGGTCTTGTGCATGCCCCCTTCGCAGCCAGCGAGCACTGGGAGGGCTTCAAAGCACAAGATGCTCCTGTGCTCCATGCACCCACGTTGCCTTCAGAGGTGACCTGAGTTTTTCCTGAATTCGAGTCCCCTTCAGCTGCTTTTTGACCTTATTTGAGGAAGCAGAACTGGGCACTTGAGGAACTACCCCAAGTCTTGCCTGTCTCATGCCCTTCATCGGGACAGACACCGGTGACAAATGATGGCACTGCGAGCGCGGAGGACCCGAACAGGCACCCAGGGTTTGACCAGGACCTTGTAGACAGGGTCCAATCACCTCCTTTATTTGCAGGGAGATAACATGTATTCCAAAGAAAGCAAACAAAAAAGGAATTGTCCTGGCTGCCCTCATGTGTCTCAGAATTATTGCAATGGAAAATAGTGGCCCAGATCATATGCCTGTAACTTAATTTTTAACTATACAGGCTTGGTCAAAGCCCTCTCAAATGCCTGCACACATCCATCTGGGATTATTGTGTTTTCCCCCAGTAATTTATCAAGCGCTTTCAGGGAGCCGTGCCCATTCTGCTCTGTTTTCCTATTTTGTTTCAAATCGCAGAGCGCCGCTCCGGCCCCGGCTCCGTGTGCCCGAGAGGTGCAACCTGCTGCTGCAGGTCAGCGCCTCCCCAGCACTGCTCAGGAGCAGCCCCTCTCCCCAAAGCTGCCCCTGTCCTCACTGCACGGCCACCTGCCTCATCCTGGGACTTCTTGCCTTAATATTTCAAAGCAAACGCAGACAAGGCCAAGGGATATTTGCTCACTCTTGTGTCGTTTCAGCGAGCTGAACTCTCCCAAATTCCCCGCTACCGTCTCTGCTAAAGGCAGACTAGCAGTGTAAGACTTGAATCTGGAGAGGTTCTGAACTTGGATCTCACTTTTGATGTGGTCCTTTCTTTTTGCTAAAAGGCTCTGCTGCTTAGTATATTGATATACTGACTACAAATAGATTTTCAGAATATTAAAAATATATATATAAAAAATAAATATTTAAAGTTAATACACTCTTAGGGTATGTTGGGACCCACATGACTTGGATCACCATCATATCTAAATGCCTCAATATTTTAATGCTGTTTACTCTCAATTCCATGTGTAGTAGTGCACTGTGCTTGTCTCCCTTCCATGGCTTCATAGCTTGAGGCATGAACCTAGTCATCTTCCCAAAATTTCCTGGGAAGCAGCATCCAGGAATAAGATACATCTATATGCCACTTGGATTCCCTAATCATTCTTCTGCCTCCTTCTCCTCGTTTTGGTAGGTAAATCACAGAATAAGTTGATTTTGAATTCATATTTTTGGGTATATCACATCATGAGAAAACCTCTCCAAATTCACCGCCCTGGAAAAAACTGTTTGCTTTTCTATTCATAGATGTTAGCCAAAAGGTTTTATCCTGTTCCTCCAGAGCTAAAGATAATGCCATTGTGGCTTAGGATATTGCCAGGATCCCAGGATGGCCGGTCATCTTCCGAAGCACGGGAAGCTGGAGAGGGAGGATCTACAGCAGCAGCAAAGAGACCCAGGGGAAGGCAGGGAATGCTTATGAAGCAGCAAGAAAAGGAGCCTGAAGCAATCGAGTCAGGGTCCTTGCACTTTATATGCTCCTGTGCTTCTGGGACTGTTTTCAACAGTAAAAGCAATGCAGTTAGTTGCTGTATTTAATGGGGTGGTTTTGTGTGTGTGATAATATAGTAAAGAATTTAAAACCGGGGATAAGCTAGTTCGTATCCTGTAATACAATAAATCAAATTCTACCAAAGATTAGCAACGCAAATTCATGTAGGAATTTATTATAAAGACAGGGGAGTGTAATAAGGGTATTCCCTATGTGATAAGCCCCCTTGGTAGTTTCTGGCCTGAAATTTGTTGTAACTACAGGGTGAATTTTGATTGGGTTTATATAATAGCTTATACATAAAGAGAGTCAGTAAAACTGTTTCTGGCATATATGCCTACTCCAATAAGCTCAGTTTCAAAATAAAAACAAGTTATTGACTGCTGATATTGATCACTGAGCAGCTGCCAAGTGCTTAGCATTTTCAGTTGTCACATCAAATTACTGTTATCAATTATGATAAAGTAGATGCTGTATTGAAAGGTGGGAAATCATCTTTCAGAGAAAGACAGTTTTCAATAGGAAGGAAGAGTAGTAAGTAGAAAAATTTAAAAAAGGCTTCCTGACTGTGGGTAAACAGTAACCACATTCTCTCTTTTTTTTTTCCCTTTTTCCTTTTTTTTTTTTTTTTTTTTTTTTTTTTTGCCTGTTGGAGGCCTGGTTTTTAATCACCCCACAAGCAGTTTTCATTTCTGTAGTAAAATTGCTTGTGGTTCTATTTAATTTGTTTCTGCAGGAGCCAGCTTTGGTGAAGATCTCCCAGGAGCTGCCGGGCCTTTTAGCACAGCACGTACAGCCAGTCAATGAGAAACGATTCCCTACATGGGAAAAATTCCTCCAAACATTTCTTAGTCAAGGTAAATAAGACTGCAAAGTCGCTGTTAAATGTTAAAAGGAGTAATTATACCATATTGTATACCATATTCTTGTTAATCTTGGGCCCATTTAAATATTTATCTCCTTTTATTTCTCCCCTTATGCTTCAAATGTTCATTTAAGAATGAATTATAGGCAACTCTTCTATCATTCATGTGTCCTACCCAAGCATTTAACCCATATTAATCCTGGATTACCTTTCCCACATGATTGTCAGTCAATAAACATTAACTCCTTAGTGGCAGGGTGCTATGTGGGAGGTTGTCACATTTGAGGAAGGACTTCATTAGGGAAGGTGCTAATAGAGCTTGCACATATTTCCATTTTTGTTAAGGATTGGTGAGGAAACATCCATGAGACCTTGGTTTGCCTCCTGTGGTAGTGAGCCCTGCACTTTTCATGCTATATATGTGCATTGTATAGAGTCAGCTGTGCTCATAACCCTTGAGCAAACGAGCTTGGGTGAAAGCTGAGCTTTCTGCTTGGGTTTTGCCTCCCAGGTAGGTGGTGTGGCAAGCCTGGGTCAGCAAAGCCATGCCTTATTGTACTGCACAGAATCCGGGCACGGTATTATATATATATATATATAACTTGTAGTTAGGCCATTGCGGGGCTGTTTCTTGCCCTCCAAGCTAAAGGAATATGAGCAAGTTGCAACCTGCAAGTTCGGTGGTTTTGCTCGCGCGGTGCTGAGCCCTCACCGGGGCTTCCAGCAGTAACTCAGGGCACCTTTGGATCAGGGCTGGCCCCTGTCCAACCGGCTCTGCTCGGAAGCGTGTCCGTGTTTGGCCGTACAAGGCAGCACAGATAAGTGTTGTCTAATTGCTACATATCAGTGTATCTGTGAGTGGCTTTGCATAGAAATGTTAGAATCCTATATTAGGATGCCAAGTTTTAGGCCAAAAAGATGCGGTATTTGTGCTTGGGTAGTACATTTCTCTGGTAATCTGCCTGGCAGTTGTATTCTTTCATATTATGTAAAATAGATATAGGCATTTCATAGATTTCTATCTGTTGAACTGACAAAGGCAATTCAAAAAATTGAAAGTGTTTTTGGAAAAAACAATGCCAGTTAACATATATCATACCAATTTTCATTATCTTCTAGCTCATCCTAACTAAATGCATTACAACATTATATGCAGTGGAAAGACAGTCCCAGAATGCCAAATAGTCTCCTCTCTGTGATTTCCTATGGGCAACTATGCTAACAGTTGTCAGCTTTTCTGACCTTCCCATGTGCATACCATTTTCCTCACAGGGATGTGAAATAGCTCCAGTTTAGAACAGCTTTCAGAAGCCGCCAGCTGAACTGTGCAGTGCTGCAGTGGTGGAGATACCACCTTCCTCTTCCAAGAGATTCACAGGGTCTAGCTTTGCTGCTCACATTACATTTATTTGCTTGCTGCATCTCCATAGCAGTGTCTGCAGTGGCTGAGCACAGGAGGAGCTGAGAGGTTCACTTTGAAGAGCTTCACAGGTGCATTTTATTGCTAACTTAACCACTCCTTCATTTCTTACTAGGTGGTGTGATAGAAGCCTTCCCGCTCTCTGAAAATGTCACCAACCTTACAGTGGATATGCTGATAGAGCCAACAGGCAACATAAAAATAGTGTCATCTGGAGACCAGCTCCATGCTGATGGTCCTCTGCGCTCATCTGGCACTACCATTCCACAATGTTCTGTGGATCCAGCAGTTCTTAGTTCGCTGTGCTTGAAAATTGGAGAGACTTGTAAATCCAAAGGGGTGCTCGGTTACTTTTCGGTTGACTTTGTGACTTTCATCCATCCACAAACACTGGAGCAGCAGGTGAGTGGGGTAGGTATGTCACTTCATATTGTCCCCCTAAGATCAAGAACCCTCTGTGCTCTTCTGTGACACCAACAGATAATGGGGAAAAAATTTTGCCCTTCTGAACAAACTTCTAAGCAGTGCAGCATGTGGGGATGTCCATGTGGTAGGCATACTGTTATTATAACAGCATCATAAAACTTAGACCTGAGGAATCTTTCTCATTGGCCTGAAGAGTAGGAACTCAGCAGTGCCTGTAGGGTTTCTTTCAAAGCTGAGTAAAAGAAAAAAAATATTTTCATTTTCAAATGACTTTCCTTTGCCTAAAATAAGTGCACTCTGCAATAATGTGGTAATTACAGAGGATAGTTTCATGGCTAAGACCACAGAGAGGATTTTAGTTTCAAAATGTTGACAGTTATGACTCTCTTGTATTTTGCTCTGCAAGAAATAATTGTATGGATTATAGTACTATTTTTAGAAACTAGTTTCTCACTAAGAATGCAGGTATTGTGTGAGATTGAAGCCCAGGAACAGAGGATATGGATAGTTAAAATGTGCTCCTCCAACATGTGCAGCTTAAACTGCCTCTCACACAAGTGTTCCTGTGGGATTCCCTCCGTGGCAGCTTGTTCCTGTGAGCCCTCCAGCCGGGCTGCCTGGGCATCCGTTGGATCTCGGGAAGCTCCGCAGCTCTCTGCATCCAAAAATGCACGATACAGCATTTTAATTTATGATTCTCCAAGGTTAAGGCTTTGCATTACCTGCAAGGGCACATGCCACTAGGAAGCCCATGTAGTGTCTGGGGTGCTGGAGCACCCTGTGACCTCCATCAGGCAGGAATAACTAAGCAGGACAGCAGGAGCCAAATAAACACTTTCCCAGGCATCCTGCCCAGGAGAGGCTTTTGCAGAGATGAGTAATGGGACCTTTTTGAAAGGTAAAATCAGAACCACTCAAGTGACCCTGGACCTCCCTGCCTACAAGTCTATCAACAAAACCTCATAGTCAGCTGTATCAGGACTTCTGACAACGGAGGTGGTGTGATAAATCAGGA
The DNA here is from genome assembly GCF_059628265.1 of Tinamus guttatus. Taxonomy (NCBI): domain Eukaryota; kingdom Metazoa; phylum Chordata; class Aves; order Tinamiformes; family Tinamidae; genus Tinamus; species Tinamus guttatus. The sequence goes on along the minus strand of NW_028288538.1, from coordinate 1,434,477 downwards.
CAGCAGCAGGGCATCAACTGAGGATCTGCTGCTGCCTGTGAGCGATGGCAAGAAAGCAGAGGGGCTGTGGCCACTGCTCCTTCTCACCAGTAGCTGAGTTTTCAGATCTGTAATGCACGCTCCTGTCAGTGCCAAAGAACGAGCAGGGAAGAGGATGGATCGAAAGAAGCAGTGTAATGAGAGCTGTAGTTGCAGGTGGGTTACCCTCATTCCCTCATTAAAGTCTATCTTGGAGGTGAAGTTGTATTAATAGGCGGTAAAGTTGCTGTGTATGTGCCCAAAATAAATCCTAGCATTCATTTCATTCCGTTCATTAGTGTCTCTCGTAGGCGTCACAATAGATGGGTCTCATTCCATTAGCAATCTGCAACATGCTTTCCAGCTAAATCTTACTCCACGTTTTTGTCCTTTACTTCCTGGCATGAATGTTAATGATCAGTCTGGATCGCAGCTTATAACAAAATATTCATCTTGCATTCCTCTCTTCTTGAGTAATATGGCACTTGTTTTATAACATCAGATATCCTTGTTACAATGTGATCTGCTAAATTTTTCCATGAGTCAGACGCAGCAGAAAGCAAATGCAGAGTATCCCTGAATACTATATTATGTGTAAAAAACATTTTCATGAGCTGTACGATCGGTTAAACCAGGTTTCCTATAGATTTGTCTTGAAGTTAAGTTACTCTGTGTTCTGCAGCTGAACTCATCCTGCAGCCTCTTCCATCATAGAGTCACTGGTGACTCCCTTTCCTCTTTCCAACTGCCTTATTTTAGGAATCTTGTGTGCATTTAATATGTTTGTCATTTTACCTTCTTGCCAAATTTTGTTGGTATTGGCCAATGGGGTTGAATATTATGATAGTTATGCAAACCTAAAGCGTAAGGCCAGACTGAGAAAGGAAATCTCATTTCAGCTTCCAGTGTTCGGACAGTGACGTTGTGTTTGTAGACTAAAGAAAATAAAATAATTTTTGAACAAAGTAAAATCCTTACTGTTGGTGATGGCTGCTGTTTGTGAGCTTACTGAGTGCAACCACGTGCATTCAGAATTAGCATTTGCATGCAGATAATTCAAAATCTCAGCACCAAGTTTCAGTTGTTCTTGACTTTCCAGCGTGCCTCTGTCTTCTGGCTCTTCGGACATTGACTCTGCAGTCACTTGGGTGTCTGAGTGAGTCTGTTGTCTTCCACACTCTTCAGTTAGAACCCTCAGGGTTTAAGAAGTGCAGCTGTAAATGGAAATAGATCTGTTTGCTCAGCTAAGCTCAGCAGCATGGCTGGAGTTTTCCGGGCTGGTATGGATCTACGCACGCAAAGCCATTTCCAGGGCTCTTTCTCGTAGGCATCTCTGAAAGTCACAGCTTGAACGGTGTGAGAAAAGGCTTTGAGTACAGGGCTTGTGTTTGGAGTTGGCATATGGTATCTATTGGCAAAGCCAGGCTCTTTGGCAGTGCTATGATAATTATATTCCATTTTAAGCACAGGGAAAGCTTAAACCAAGCTTTTGGTGACTGATAGGCTACGGTGACCGTGGCGAACCGGAGAATGAGAACTCATTAACACCAAAACGTGGATTGCAATTGCATCTCCCTCCCTCGATGTGTTTACACAGGAGTTGCAGTTAGAACTGAGGATAAGCCGTACTGGATAACTTCCATGTAAAGTTGCTTTAAAAGATTAAGATTTGACATTCTCCTCAGCTCCAGAAGTCAGTGGGAATTTTGCCCGTTGTTCAGTGGAGCTGGGAGTTCACTCAAACACAGAAATGCTTCCTTGGTTATTAAGGTTGGGACATTTCCTGGCATAAACAAGGACATAGTAAATCAGTCAAGGTGCCATGTGGTTTCTTACTGCTTCTGTCCATTCTCTCTTGGTTTTATTTCCTTGTTTTCAGTTGATTCTACCTTAATATTTCCTGCATTTTTTAGCGTACCACAATTTTAACAGTATTTAAACCCTGTGTTTTTTTTTTCTTTTGAATTTAACTAGATATTGAGCCAATTAATGATGCCATCTGTCTTGCGAGAGAGATTATACAAAAGATTGTGCTTCTGAAAGCCTATTTTTTGGCAAACAAGAAATGCTATTAGGTTCTCCAAACATTCACTCACTGATTTCAGAAGTGCCCATTTTAATGCAGTAGCTGAAAGGCTGAGATAAGTTTCCTGGAAGTAGAGTATACTTAGGCATCCTTTCAAAGCTGTATTTTGCAGAAAATATCAACTAAAAATACCATATTTTCAGTAAAGCTAAAATTAAATATATCATTGAACATCTGTTACCAGTGCAGCGAAAGAGTATTTAAATACTTCAGAAACCATGAAACCTTCATGCAGTTACATGCTACATAAATACAACCTTTTTAAAAAATGTGAGGGGTCAAATAAGTGAAATAATCCGCTTTTGCAGACTGAACAGTTCTGTGCTGCAATATGTGTCATCACAGGTGCTTACCCTGAGTATTCATTCAAAGAGGAGCAGAGGGCAGATATGCATGGGGCTTTTTACCCAGAAAATCTTTAAAAATCTTTAAACATCAAATTAAAATTGATATTAACAAGGATGTACTGCTTATATGTATAAGGTTGTTACTGCTATGAAGTATTTTCTCCCAGCTCTCGTGCTCTGCTGCTCCTCTCAGTGTAATAGTGCCCAAGCTCTGCGATTTCCTGCCTCAGAAAAGGCAGATGGAGCCCTGCCATTTCCAATATTATTAAAAATAATAATAATAAAAAAAAGAGGAGTGGAAAAATTAAGTGCACAACTTAGATCACTCCTGATTTCCACTCGGTTTTCCAAGCCTGGTCTTTACGAGCAAGGCCTTGACCCTTCTGACTAGAGCCTTGCACCCTATTGACTGGATGCTTCTCAGATCCCAGCTTGTCAAGTAGTTGCACTTAAATAAGGCCATTTAATTGAGTAGGACTCTTTGAATGTATAAACTTATTTACTTCCATAGATTTGTGGATAGATAATTTGGAGAAGCGGGGCCCTAAGTCACCTTTTTCATTGGCCTGATAGATTACACGTCCCCTCACCTTTCACAGCAACAGGGAGAAAAGCCTAGATAAAGTTGAATACCTCTTTACATACCTTGCAGAATAAAAAAGAATTACAGGGAGGACAAAGCAGAAGTGGCCCTATCAAAATTGTATGAAAAAACTCCACCTTTGCAGGGCAGGAATCAGGAAATTCAGGAAAATCAGGAGGTTTTTTCGTGCAGAGCCACTAGGTGGCAGCCGGGCAAGAGCCTCTCCATGCTGGAATGATCAATTCCTCTGCGAATTTGAAAAGTAATAAAAGAAGCTCCCTTCCCAAACCCGGGTTGCATTAATATTTTACTAATTGACGTTTTTACAGTGCCATTCAACTGCTTCTTTAAAAATAGCAGGTGTGCTCTTTACAATAATGTAGACATCAATACTAGATGCAGATAAAACAATTAAACGGCAGCAAGAAAAGCTATAATTTAGTAACTGTTTAAGAATTTATGTTTCCTTCTCTTCTCAAGTTTATGCTTTAAAGCCGAAGCATGTTTATGGTAGCTGTAAAGAATTACACTATAATTGTGGCTTTATTCACTTGGGATGTCCTTATCATGAGGCGCAGGCCCTTAAGCTGCGGTGCCCGAGGAGACTCTCCCGGCAGCCTTTGGCAGCCTGGGTCAGAATTCCAGGCTCCTTTGTATTTCCTTGGGCAAAGAGGCAGGAAGTCTGCTGGGATGTATTTCTGACTGCTGTTGTCCAGTGCAGGGATTCTGAAAATCCCAATCTGTGCTTTTCTTAGCTTAATCTAAAGTGCGTGAAGTTGCGAATGCCTGAACTCGTCACGACAGCCCAATACTCAAAACTGGCTCTTCGTTTGTAACCATAAGGTGGTCTAAAAATCCATATCCGATTATCTTTGAACTTTCCCTTGTCTGGAAAATCCGGTGTTGGTTCTAGACTTCAAATGAGCTCTGCTCCCGTTTCATTGCTGAACACAAATGCTCCGCTTCTATGTGTGGAAATTCGATTTATGGGGGAGAATATTTCTGGTGATATTTAGATTGTGAGAGTCCTGAAATCCCAAGTTAAATGTGCTCGTGTCCCATTAATTTGCCATGCAATTCAGTTGGGACGTGACGTTAAGCGCATAGGGGCCCTTATTGTATATCCTAAGAAACTGAGGCTGGACTTGCCCGTGTTGGTTAATTCGTGTGACTGTCTCGGTCTTTTGTCTTTATTTAAAGGTGACCTTTGCACAGACCTTCTTCCACGAGCCCCTGCTCTACTGCAGGAGACACCAACTCAGCTGGTTATTAACCAACCGCCCGACCTCCGCACACTTTGCTTTGTAAACTATGGAAATATATTCATGCAAGAAACCACCCCCACACGCACGGCTGAGGTTTTCAAGGCATTTAGCAGCTTTGACGCCCCTTTGCTGTTACTTCAAAGCTAACGAGCAGGTTCTGGTGCCGCTTTAGCAGCGCAGGGAGCGCAGGCGGGTCCATGGGCCTCGCATGCTGCAGGAGGACGTCTCAGCTCCCAGGCCTGGGCCTGGTCAGGTAACTCAACATGATTGCACTGGACCTGAGGAATGTTTCCGTGTGTTGTAGTGGAGGAACAGCTACAGCTCTGCGTGCTGCGGCGACCTCAACAGCCTCTAACCCACTGCAGTAGATTGGCCTTCTGCGCTAGGCACTGCTGAAAACTTCTCCAGATTTATTCTTCACTATTTTTTCAGGCTGATGCTGTGTATTTTTCCTTAGAGCTCATGCAGTTCTGGTCTTACTTCCCCCTCCTTGACCTTTCTTGTATTCCTTTCAACTGTTTCTGCATTTCCCTGCTTTCCAGGCACTAACAGGGGGAACCTGCGCTGCCTCTTTCTCCTAGTTGCATGCGATGATGGCAAGAAGGATGAGTGCCCTTTTATTTGCCATATTATGCCTAGACTCAATGACCTGGAAGGTCTTTTCCAATGATTCTGTGATTCTACATTCAATCTAATGCTTCAAAATGTGGAGGTAACCAATGAACCCAGGGGAGAACCAGCTCCGTGCAGGTCTCCTTCACCCTCACAAGCCCACCAGCTTGCAGAGTTTTCATCAGGCCACTGCTGGTTTCACTGACACTGTCCCACTGCCCACGCAGTCACCAAGTGGCCCCTGCCCTTGGGGTGCATTTGCCTGCAGAACTGGAAGGAGCAGCAGAGCTCAGTGACACGTCACACACAGCAGGGAGTGGAAGAGACAGCAATAGGTGGATCTAAACCACATCCCAGCGTTGGTTAGAGACATGAGATGGGTAGATCCACCCTGAAAACACAGGGTGCAGATGCGCCCTGCTCCACACTCTTGCTCTGTTCTTAGATGTGTGTCTCAGTGCGTGTTCCTCTCCCATACCTAGCCATACTCGTTTAGCTCTGCATACTCGTTTAGCTCTGCGTGCACAGGAGCACTCTCAAACCAGTAGAAAACCCTGTGTTCTTGGCATGAACTTGGTGGCTTCCTCACAGAAAATGAGGAGTTATCAGCGCTGGAGTTCACCTCATTAGAATTCTTCAGACACATATACGAAGGATTCTGGTGCTTTTTCGTTGTTTATTACAATTAATTTTAGGTCATTACACTCAAGGGACACCTGCTAACTTCAATATGGTCAACATGTGCTTAGTCTAATTTAATGAGCTCCCCCTTTCCATTTGGGAATATATATTGATATATTATTGGTGAAAGGTGCCAGACTGATAGAGGTAGCAAACAGATGTCCCCTGCCTGCTTCCAGAACCCCGGGAGCAGCCGTGGTCTTCCCAGCGCTCCGGCAGCGGGGCCTGGGCACGCTCAGCTGTCAGCCCTGCTTTGAGACGTCCAGAAACGCCACCTCTTCATAACTGCTGTGGTTTTGAAAGGGCACCTGGAGCCTTTAGGAACTGCTGTGGCACTTCCAAGTCTGTTGAAGAAGTCTGATAGTTACTAATGGTCTGGCCTGAATTTGAACTGGTAAAAAAGGGGGCAAATGTATTCTCAATCCCGTGAAAATGAAGCTGGCCCCGCGGGCTGCCTTGCATCTCCCCTGGCTCTCTACAAGAGCAGTGCTGGATTCCCAGGGCAAAAGGGAATCCCCTGCCCATGCAGAGCTGCCCTTTGAGGCCACCTCCTCCTCCTTTCCCCCACGTTGGGGATGTTCTGGGTTGGAAGGAGGGCGGAAAGGGACGTGGCTCCGGAGTCACATCCCGTCCCGATGCCGCGCCAGCAGAACAGTCCTCGGGGTGATCCCAGCTGGCACGCGGTAATGACCATTTGGCTGCTCCCCTCGCGGTCAGGGTGGCTCAGCCTCAGGCCGCGCATTAACGGAGGTGGAGAGGTGGCCTGCAGCCACACTCGCCTTCCTCCCCTGCGCTCCCTGCTGCGGAGCCAGCCCTGAATCAAAATAAATACCTAAAAATGTGCTGGGTACCTGGTGGCTCTCGTCCCCACATCTGAAATGTAAATACAAGGGCCCTTGTGTGTAGTTCAGTTGTAGTCCCCAACAAAGTAGGGTTTGTTGAATAACTTGTCCCATGTTCTGTACCTCTCCTCTCAGTCTCTGCCACAGTGTAAGAAATTTGACTTGTGCTCATGGCTCTTTGGCTTTGCCAGGCTGCATTTTTCATGCTTTGCTGCTAAATGTCCAGCTCCTTCCTCACACACTGCCAGGACAGGGGCCTCGTGCTCACGCGCAGCCTAGATGCTCTGGGGTCACAGCGATGCCTTTGCTGAGCCCCTCTGCCCTTTTCCACCTGGCCCTTTACGGTTCTACCTGTGTTCACCCATCAGCAAAACCCGCAGAAAGGCCAGGATGGACTTGGGTTAGTGCAAAGCAGATGCAGCATCAGAGTCCGGGCTGAGAGCTGCCCCTTCGTGTTGTCTGAGCTCCCGAGCAGTCCCTGGGTATCCAACGCGTCGGATCTTCCCAGTGAACTTCAGTTTTCAGCAGTCACGTAACCTGCTCGTCTATGTGGGGGGCAAAGCCCTAACTGAGATTCCAGGGTCCAGCTCAAGATTCCAGGCACGCTGGGTGTTGCTGTTTTAGTAATATTTACAGAAACAAATGTAATGCTTTTACAGCATATATTGTTTATCATTACTGGGAAGCTCATTGGAAAGGTTAGTGCAGACTGAAAAAGCACAAGTGCATGTGGAAGTTCCTTCCTGTCTTGCAGAAGTGATGCTGTTGGATAAATTATTGAAGAAAATTAAGCACTGTAATTGGAGAAAGTTCCCCTATTCCTAAGGAAAGGCAGCCATTAGCATCAGATTTGCATTTTATACCGTGCGGCAGGAAATGTTTAAGTTGACAAATAGGATATTTAATACAGCAACAGATACTTGGCAGTTAGTTATTAACAACTGTTACTGATGTGATTTATTCCCCATTATAAAAAGGGCATTACTACGTGAATATGATGCAGAAATTAACTCCAGTTTACCGAGAGGCCTTGACTGCCTGACCTCTTAATATCCTTATAATGACTCCATTTACTATTCAAAGGCTTATTCAAGTCATTCACTGCTGGATTTGTTTTAAAGGGGTCCACTGTAGGGCAGATAGTTTGTGCGCTAACGTTTCCCAGCGACACAAGCATTTTTTAAATTGGAAAAACTCACGGGTAAAATAGCGCTCAGGGGGCAGCGACAACCCATGGAACCTCCTCCCGCTGCACCCTGGATGTGTGCGGATGGGATGGGAGAAGTGGGCAGCCCGGTGCTGGGGCTGAGCTGTTGGGTTTGCATTAGCAAATGCTGCTTCTTCCCCAGCCAGGGTTCGCTGTGTCGCTCCGTGCCGGCCTGCAGGATGCTCCCAGGGGCAAGTAACGTAGACGGGCAACAGTATCTAGCTCAAATGCAGCCTCTACACAGCATTTGCACGTGGGAGGACCCTACCCCATGCCTGAGTTGCCCAGCTGTAAAATAACCCCGTGCCCCTGCATAAAAAGCGGTTTCCCCATGTGGCTGAACGGCCCGCGGGCCCCTGCAGCGCCCTGGTGCTCGCGAGCAGCTCCGTGCGCGACGGCTCCGTGCGCAGGAACGGGGCACGTTCTGCCAGCAGCCGCAATCCCGCAATCCCGGCCCCTCCGGGAACTGCCCGCATCCAAAGCTGAAGGAGCCGCCCAGGGCCGCAGCGTGGCGGGAGCGGAGCGCGGCGCCGACCATGGAGCACCGGCACGACCATTTCAAAATGGAGATTCCACAACTGAGCGCTCATGGTTTAGATTTGCCTTCTGGACCTTCCTTTTTCCATGGATTTGTAACTCAAGTTGACTTTATTTAACTATTCTCCAGCTGGAAAATCCAGGGGTGGTATTTAGTATTTATATAGCTAGTGTGACCCGGGCTTTATGCTTTTCAATCTCATCTATCCACTTTCTTTAATTCTTACTAAAATCTGTGTAGTAAAGGTAACTGTTTTTTCCTTAGCCTTTGTTTTCTTTGGTAGATTATCTTGGAACGTTACCTAAGTTTTGATTGTCACAATCTAGAAATTGTTTATCATTGCCGGTGGTCTTCCAGTACAAGAAAATCATAATCATATATACCAACATATATGAAATGGTCCTTTAATGATCTTTTAATTTCACCATTCTCTTTTTTTCTTTTTTTTTTAATGTTCCTGTTTGTGTTTTGAATAGGTGTGGGCAACAGACCTTGACCTTTGCTATAGTGACCAGCTGGCCTTGACGCAGCTCATGTTGTATGTGACAGATGGAAACCTGGATTGTCGCTCTGGCCTCTTTCAAGTGTCACTTGGTTCACAGAAAACAAAAAGCCGTCGTATTAAGCATGGAGAGACGCAGACTGTAAGCAACGATTTGTTTACAAATGAAATTATTAATGCAGATTATCCAAAAGTTAAAATCTAATCACTGGTCTTGGCCTGCATACCAGAGCTGCTACTATTAGATTTTAGGAGCGTGTTAAACTAAATGAGACACCATCACCTTAGAAATTAAATATTTTAGGTGTTTGTGGATACCTGATTATTTAGCCTCTCTATTCAATAATATTGATTTATGGTAGCAAATAATGTATAAGCATTCTGAGTAGCTTTCCTGTTGTAAGAGACGTGGTGATTTCTGTGCTGCAAGACCACGGCAGGAGGCCAGAGCACTGCCCTGACAACAGGAGCACCCAAAAGGCGTCGAGCAAAACCGGAGCCTCCAGCTCCCGAGCCCTGCTCTGGGCTTGGAAATCAGGACACTGAAGTTCTACCCAGCTCTATAATTTCATGCACGAAACTGAGAGGGAGAAAGTCAGGGATATTTCCACCAAAGGATCTGCACACCTCTGTATGTGACAGGTCTCATTGAGTTAAACCCAAATCTTCCTCCTCAGAAGAGTCAGCTCTGTGCAGCCCGGAGGTGCCCAGTTCCTCGGTACTGGCCATGGACACAGGCATCTGAGCAAGGAGGGCTCCAGGCTCCCCAGCCAGTGAGTTTGCTAACGGGGACATAAAGTCAGGCTCCCTCTTGCTGTCTCGGCTCCAGAGTTGGGATTCCAGCAGGAATGCAGTGCAGAGCCGGGTAGCAAAGCCCTGGAGAGGAGACGAGCTCAAACCAGCCCCGACCCTTCCCCATCTCATTATTTTCTGTTGCCACCTTGGATTTATCTGCCTTGTGGTGCCTCCTGGTGAATTTGGGAGCTCTGTGGCTGTTGTAGGACACCCATTTGTTCTCCCCCTGGGAACTCTAAAGTGGGGTTTGTGATAGTGCCGCACGGGCTGCTGTGATTTAAGTAAGATGCTATTTGTATATTGTTTTGGAATCTCTCTGTAAAAGCCCCATCCCAGAAGCATGGTGAGCTTGTAGTGATTATTGCTTATTATGCTGATTTATTATACTAGATCAATCTTAATGCATGACTTAGTAGGGCTTATCCATCTTGAGATTTTCCTCTAAAAAGGAGGAAAGTCTGCAGTCCTCTAGAAAAGTCAGAGAACATGAAAAAAAATACATATATAATGTGCATATACAAATATATATATAAAATACAGATGCTATTTTACACATTTTGACAGCAGATTCACAACCCCCTTTTGTTCCTAAGCAGAGGAGGAATGTTAGACCATTCCAAAAATGTCAGAGCGCTGTAATTTAGAGGTTAATGAGCTCCTGATCTATTGTTCTTGTCAAGCAACCACTTTTGGTTGGAGAGAAGTAAATTAGATATGATTGGTCCCAGTAGTACAAGTTTTAGAAATGAAAAGTAATCAAGTAGCAACTTTTTTTAATTAAAATTCTGTCAGAATTAACACAAATTGTCACTCTATTTTTCTTCTTTGGGTATTTCTGAGGCTCATATCTCCTTAAGAGTTAACTACAAAAAGTATTCTTGCTGAAAATATCCCTGAAAAAAAACAAACAAAATGAGAGACAAATGTTTTTACAGCACATGATCTGTAATGAATGATTAAGTAAAACACTTTGTGTAAAATTATGATGTTAATAATGATTCTGTCCCTTTTAATTTATTATATATTCTCAGTCCTAGTAGGCTTGATTTTGATAAAATGCAGCAGCAACTGAGTTTGTAAGATGATTTTATTTTTAGAAATCCTTCTTTGAAAGAACAAATTTCCTAGATAGTGCTGCTACTGTAATTATGTACAAAACCAATCACTCATTATAGTTAGGATACATTATCTTCTAGACAGATGAGGCTAAATAAGCAGCACATTAATAATTCATCGTGCAGTTCATTATGCATGTGTATGCATGCTTTGTAGCTGAAATAAGCACCTCATCAACCTGATGCCAACCCTTAAACAATAGTTCTGTGTTATTGCAGCCACATTCAAGTTTACGCTTGTTAAACTGCTACTTGGATTATTTTATCAAGCATTCATTTATTTGTGGTCCCCTACTGCAGAGAACAGATTTTGGAAGCTCCTTTTTTAAGTTAATGACTTGAGCAATGGGTGTTATTAATTCTCAGAATATTATAAACATGATTAATTTTCAGGCAGAGATGTATTATATAAGGATTTCAGCTATGTCAACTTAAATGAGTCAATGTCAAAACAAATATTATTTTAGAAAAAAAAAATACTGTAAATTACATGCTTCAACGTGCACTATCCCCATTCCTGAACAAACAGCCCGGGCTCACGCAGTATCCCAGGAAAGCCTTGCTGGAGGAGAGCGGCTCTTTTCAGCCCTACCCAGCTCAACAGTTTGGTTTTTGTCCCAGGCAGGTAGAGTTTAATCTCGGATGTGGCGGTGGCTTCGTCCCAGGTGTCACCAGGCCCCTCTCCCAAGGGCAGGTTTCCCGGGGCTGCTCCATGTGACCCGTTTGCTCCTGTGGCCGGTGTCGCTGCCGCTCGCGTCCCCGCTGCCTGCTCTCCTATAAACACAACCCGTAGTCACTTTAAGTTAATTAAGAGCAATATTTAAGGTTTTTGACAGTTAGTGTTAATTACTTTTCGACAATTCTGACATTGTAATAATGAAGAAGTTAGAATTAATATTTCCTTGGCGTTAATTGTGCAGCCCTTGTCACGTGTGACTGGTCTGGGAGCGGTTGTACCCTTGGGGCTGCTCTCCCAGGGTGAGCAGCAGGGATCCCCTGGGGATTCGGACCACAATCAGGCTTCAGGTGGAGCAAAACTGCGAGAATCGTGGATTAGAAACTCCCTGGAATCGCTGGGCTGGGGGTCCTTGAAGTCCTCCTGGAAAACTATGCACACTAATGCAGGAGATGCATCCGGAGGCTTGGCGAAATAGAAAACAGAGTAAAAAAAAACAAAAGCTGTTTGTGTAAATAGCAAATGATGGGTGTAAGGTGGTGTGGAAACGCAGCCTCCTGTGCTGTTCTGTGCAGCTTTCTGCGGGACGCAGGCGCTGCGCGGTGGCGAGCAGCCAGCTGAGGCACTCCAACCTCTCCATGATCTACTACAACGTCCTCCTGCAGATGTGCAAAGCTCATGGTGTTGGATTTGACCTCCAGGTAAAAAAAAGGGGAAGATTAGAAAATGTGATACTCACTCCGCATAATTTCTGTATGTAAATTCTAACGTGGTGAAACCATTTAGCACAGAGTAAAGTTTAAGTGTTCTGTTTAGCATAGTATAATGTTTTAGTGTTCTGCTGTATTGGCTGAAGAACACGGCAAGGTGTTTGCTCTGGAGCTGTATTGAAGAGGACTTGGAAGGAAAATAAGTGCTGCAAATCAGAAATAGTTTTATTTTATTTTGCTAATTCACGAACTCTAAATTGCATAGAGGTCTTCAATTAATTCCATAAATATAGGATTATGGATTATTATGGATTATTAAAAAGGATTGTGGGTGCCAGCCGGGGCTGAGCTTGAGCTCAGAGCCAGGCCAGCACGGGGTGTCCGTGACCATAACGTGGCCAGCGCAGCCGTCTCTCTAGGCACAGTGTGGATACACCTGGAGAGATCCTGGAGTCGGGGAACGGAAAGAGGAACAAAGAAATGAGAAAGCAGTTCTTGCTCAAACAGGGAGTGTTTGAGGCTTATGAACAGAACTGTTAAATATATATATATATATATATATATATATATATATGAGACCACCTCTTACTATGCTGGAACATGGTATTTGGTACTGAATAGACTCTGACATGCATGTATTTACATAAAATCAATGTATTGTATTCTCTACAATAAATTAATTAGAGCAATAATCTACTTACAGTGAGCAATAATCTATTGCATACAATTCAAAACTAGCCTTACTTATATATGATTCTGTACTTACTGTCCCTGTAAAATGTATTAGTATTCACTATTACAATTATCAGTAAAAAAATAAAATAACTCTGTTTTTCAATTTAACAGGAGAAACAGGGAACAGTTTTGATCCTGTATGAAGATGAGAAGCGCCACAAGCTGGGCATGATGTGAGTTTGCACCGCGGGGTGCGGGGTTGGGCGGGCAGGGACGGCACCGGGGTCCCACCAGGGCCTTGCAGAGAGCAAACAGGGGGTCAGGTCCAGCCACCCGCGACCCAAAGACCCTGGGGACCTCTCCTGAGATTTAGTCTTTTGAAAAACTTTCAGGAGGCTTTTGAGCACTTTGGTTAAAAAAACAACAAAAAAGGTACAGGAATCCACTTAGATTAAAGTCTGTCTGCACTGAGGACTAACGACATCCTGCAATTAGCTGCAGAGGAGCGAGATTCAGTGTCAATAGCAATCTAGCTGAGCGAGCACAAAGATTAGCGTGGGCTGCTTTTCTCTGCTTCTTGGGGGGATAAATTAAGGGCTAAGTAGAGCACCAAATCAGAAGAGCCAAGACAGAAAATGATCGATACAGAGGAACAGCTGCAAATATTTCCAGCTGTCCTGTTAGTAAGAGGGAAACTAAGGAAAGGGAATTGTTTGTCTGCTACTCAATTGTATGAAAATCAGAAGCAGAGATGGTGCTCGAAAGGGAGCATTTAATACCCCTTTATATTATTCTCCACAAGGTGACCAAGGTCAGAAGGAGCAGCAGATTTGATACTTCAGTGGTAGTTTAGACAAATTAATCTCTCCTAAGAAGACTGAGAAAGCCTAATCTGCACAAACCTACTAAACACTGGCTGAAAACCTCCCCTCAGAAAATTCACAGAGTTTGCTGCCAAAAGAGGGTGTATTGAGAGAGGGTCTGAAATTGTCCGCTCGCAGGCTGCAGCTGTTCCCTTGGAGATGCTGTTTCACAAGGAAACAGCTGGCTAGTTTGCTGGGTGTGACTGCAGGTATTTTGGAGAGCAGGAATAGAATTGAAAATTGATCCTGTCAAATAGGAGGAATAATCTGGAAAACACAGTCATGCTCAACTGCCACAAGATGCGAGGAATGACACTTGGGTAGTAGGAGCGAAGATGAAAAACAATGGTCAAGACTGCAGAAAAAGTGTCCGTGAGTCACAGCGCTTCATGAGCTGAGCAGGCGTCAGCAGGGTCATGGTCCTGTGGAAAGTGTAAGGACTGTCCTGTGGGTGAAAACACGCAGCACGCCAGGCTCTGGAAGGGATCCCTACGTTCTGCTCTGGGGCCTTGGTTGAAGAACTGTTGTTTGGGGCACAGAAAAGCTACAAACCAATTGAGAAGGTCCAAGGGAGGAAATAAGAATATTTACAGATCTAGAAAACGGGGCTTACATAGAAAGACTTAATGAGAAAAAGGAGACAGAGGGGGAGATCTGCTAAGAGTCTTAAACACGTTAAAAGATCCTTCAGGAAGGAGAGGAAAAATATGTTCTCCGTGTTTTGGTGGTAGAAGAAATGGACTTCACTTGCACCAAGAAAAGAATCAGGCTTAACATAGGAAAATTTTCTGACAGAAAGTGACACGTTAAATAGATTGTTTGGTGAGGTTGTCATTGACAGTGTTTAGTAACAGATTAAACATCAGTCAAGACGGATGCAAGTAGCATTGATCCTGCCCCAGCGCGGGGAAGGAGCTGAATGACCCTGCAGGCCGTCTGCAGCTCCGGGCCCCGTCCGTGCCGGGCGCTATCCCAGTGCCCCGGGTTGCTGTGCAGCTCCCGTGTCCCTGTGCTGTCCCTATACGCCCGCCTGCAGTCACAGTGGAGGCAGCTCACATGGATAAAATCACTGAAAAGAAGGGAAATACCTAGAGTGGCCATTTTAGAAATGATTTAAGTTTCTGGAAGTGTTCCACGAGCAGCCGAGCTTCCTAACGGAGAGTTAAACGTTGGCATTTGCACCGGGGCTGGAAGCAGAGCCCCTTCATTTGCACCGGAGCTGGAAGCAGAGCCCCTTCCCTCCTCAGCCCGTCCCTCCTGCAGGCTCCGCTCCGCTCACACCCTGCTCACGCCACAGCTCCGCAGGGAGGTTTCCCTTTATCGGGTTAGTTTTCTGCAAGGTCAGAGCAGAGTCAGCTCGCAGAGGGTGCGGAGGGAGCACGAGAAGTGCCCGGGGAAGGGGCGGATGGACGGGGAGCCTGGGGAGAGGAGGATCCGTGCCCAGCGCCGGGGATCTGCGGCACCGCCCCAGCCCTGCCTTGGGGTGCACTCCAGCTGCCAGCCAAGGATCCTGGAGACGGGGAGTCTTCCGAGATATCCCACCTTGCCCGTTTCTTTTTGGAAGGGCACGTGAGGAGCTGCTCCCTCGTAACTAGCACCCTGGCTCCGGGCTGCGCCTGCTCTCACCAGCTCTGGTTGTGGAGCGGGCGGGTGCATAATAATACAGTCCTGCAGCATTGTAATATACCTGCCAGAGAGAAATTATTATCTGTCGTTCACACATTCTGATCCCAGGTTTGTCCTCTCTCACATTCTATGCAATTTCATTATTTCAATTTGAAAACGTTTTCAAGGATATAACAATTTGATCGAGGTTATAAAATCACGGAAATAGCTAAAACATCTAAAGTCACGGAAACAGCTAAAACATCTCTATGGATTAGCATGCGTTTTACTACATTGCAGATGGACTCGTTGCCAGTTCTAGTCGGTGAATGAGGTCCGTGCTTCCTCAGTGCAGTATTCGATTCCCTGAGACAATCTGTGTTGTCCGTCTGCACCAGTGAGAACTAAAGCCTCAACAGGCCAAGTTGATCCTTTTCAGGAAGCCACAACAACCTAAGAAACGCGGATGCTGCTGCAATTGCTCTGCATTGGATCTGTTTTTTCAGGGCATGCAGGCAGAGGCAACAGTTTTTCTAAACTAATTTAGACGTTTGAAGTGTTCTAATGTCGCTGTCCTGATTCAGTGGTAACCTGGAGCCTACTGCTTGCTTCGGCTAAGTTGATTAATAAAAATTATTTATTACACAAATCCTTTCTGTTGACAACTTAAAATGGAGCCTCATCTTTCATATCTCCCGGAAGATTGCCACCTTGTGAGATTGAAAATCCTCATTAAATTCCATCAGCAGACAGGCACAAATGAGAGGGCGATTGTTTTTAAGCATGTGAAGGGAATCGTTGGTAAACTCATTTGTTTGGATATCATTAACAGAACAATCGGAGAGGATCTCCAGGGGGTCCTCATGACCTTTGCTCGCAATCTCTTCATCATTCATCAAGAAATATCAGCACCTAATATGCAAGGCGAGACCAATTTTAAGGTGAGGTGTTAATTAACTAACGATCCTGGTTAATTTCTGTACAAGGGCTGAAAATACCTCATGCTGTATCATAAACAAGTGCTAAACCATCCCTTTTTGTTGTTAGCAGTATGTATTTTACAGTGTCTAGGTCAATATAGTAAGTCTCCCGTGAACCCGTTAGTTAAATTTAATAGTTTGAAACTTTTTCTTTGAAAATAGATATACTTCAGCTTGAAATTACTTGTAAACGAAGTCTCCAAAGCTTCTGATTTTCCCTTGCAAGTAGCAAAGGAGCTCTTGGCGCTGCCTTAGAAAATTCTATCCTGTTTTGTTTGTAAAGGGACATGATCAAGACGGAAATGTTAAATTAGAAACACACATCTTGTTTTGTAATAACTCCGCAGGTGAGCACCCCTGATTTCTTTCAGGCAGGCAGCCGCTGAGTACTCGGGGTGCTGGTGTCACCTCCTCAAGCCGCTGTCCGTTTCACGAGTCGATTTTGTTCCCTTTTGCTCTCGAATCTGCCCGCACTCCCGTCCGCGGTGCCGCTCTGGGACTGTCCCCCCGGAACACGTCCCTTTACTCGAGCCCTTTTGCGACACTGGCAAAAAGAAGAGCTCGTAAAGCAGTGATGAGCCCAACGCGGGCCCTGGAACAGGCCCGCGCTGTAACGGTTCTGTTTGATCGCAGAGAACGGCTCAACTTCCCCAGGGAGGGGGTTGCAATATTGTTAGCCCCTTAGAAAAAGTTTCTGCCATCTTGACCCTCAGTATTTTGTTGCAAGTGAAGGGAAACACTGCTGCAGATTTGTATCTTCAGTGACATAACACAATTTAAATCTGGTTCTTTTCAGTGTTAGCTACGACTGTAATTTCCTCTGCTAAGCAGAGTGTGAAATGGCAGTTTTAGAAAACAAAAATTCAAGATATTATAGGATAGATATGCAATTTTTTTGTATTATTTGATTTGAGAGAGTGAAAAGCAACCACTGAAGAAAACTCTGTACGAGATATCTTCTTCATAGTGAGTTAACAATTACATACGTGAAATACAGCACCTGCTAGTTAATTAGCAATACAAACTGCACCAGGTTGTATATTTTAGGTACCTGAGGTTTGTGTGTACTCAGTAATTGCCCCGTCCGTCCTGCAGTACTAGTGGGTTTAGCTGGTGCATCCTGGCTGCTGAATCCTGGTTTACCCTGGGAGAAGGGAGCGGGCAGCTGTGCGTTCTGGCTGCTCGATTTCGTTATAATGCCCATTAAATAACCTGCATTCCTTGAATCTGTTGCAGATGGCAATTCGAGATATTGAAGCAATTCTAGGGATTACAGCAGAAAACAAACTGAAATTGGAAGAAGAGCAACCTTCTGAAGCAGATGCTCTGAAAGAATAGTTAACAGAAAACATTTAAGTGCCATATTCTTTATGCTGCTGGAAACAAACTCTCATCTGTAAGAACAGGCTTGGTTTTCCTTTGTGCTGTGAATTAATATGAACCGAGAGAGGATACATCAATGATATTTGAGTTTAATTTTTAGTAGAACAACCCTTGTTCCCAAGAAGAATCTAGTGAAAAGCAGAGGGTCATAATAAATATGGCCTCTAAGACAGAAGAGACCATCTGCTTTGACCTGCAAAGCAGAGACCACCTAATTTTACCTGCGGTTCCTCCACAAACCCATAACATGAAACTGAGCTCGTCAGAGCTACCTAAAGATGGGTGAGGAACAAACCACCCCATCCCAGTTAATTTTCCTGCTGGTTAATTATCCCTGCTGTTAAAGCAGTGCCTTAAAGACAGTCCACATTTGTTTGCCTTCAGCTTCCAGCAGCAGGTTCTTGGCGTGGCCCCGTCTGGGAGCCGGGAGGACTGTTTGAAATGACCCCGCTCCGCGTGGCTGAACCGTCCTGCTCCCGGTGCCTGGGCTCCTGCGTCACCCTGGGTTCGTTAACGCGCCCCTACAAGCGCTGACCTTAGCTTGTTGTTTCTCGGTGCCGATAGACTGCGGCAGCAGTTATTTATGTTCACGTCCACATTATTGAAAATAACACCCGTAGCTTTGCTCCACCAAGAGATGCTGAGAAGGGCATTAAAATCGTATTTGTTGTATGTTGTGTTCCAATATACCACCACTTCAGGGGATCTATGCATCCATCAAATATAGTCTCTATTTCAGATATAGCTTTCTTTTATAGGAATAACACTCTGTGGTGCTACAGTAAAGTCTTACTGACATATGTTATATTTCTACACCTCGTATTTGTTATCTTAACCCATCAAATCTGTTGTCTCTTCCAAAAATACAACACAATCTAAACGGCACCGTAGAAGAGCTTTTCTTTCTCCATCGGCTGTACATAACGGTGCAGAGCATGGCCAGTATCTTTAAGCTTCCTTCCCAAAAGCTCAAGCAAAATTAGTTTTCAAAACAAGTCATGAATGTTGCAGATCTCTGCCCTGCCTTTCTGATGCCTCGCCGAGTCTTTCATCTATTAGTTTCATAAATACTCTTTTGTGTTAGACATATTTTTACTTTGGTTGCAGAGATAGCTCATTACAGCTGAGAATGTTTACATAAATGTCAATCTATTCTTTAAAAACAAATCTAAGGATTTGTTTATAATTTTTGTTCCTTTCTGTCATGTAATCTCAGTATTGTCTTGGTTTTGTACACACTGGAGACCATGTAGACTTTGTAATGTGAGATTTAGCCAATAACCTTGCTTTCTAGAAATCTTTTTCCTCTATGATTAGAACTGAAAGGAACAATGTTTTTATGGCTGCGGTAGGTACAACATGCATCACACTTGCAAGAAATAATATGCCAAAAAGCATAGCCCAACTCTTAGTAATTCTTCAGACACAGTTCAGGTCAGACAGGACATGAGGTTTTTCATTCTGCTTTGAGGGCCTGCAGACCAGGATGTTTTTCTGACTTTTTCACCAACACGTTTGTAATTTACTTTGCTATTTTATTGCCAAGAAAACTCTCTAGATTTCTCAGGTAGCTTCACATCCACACTGTATAATGCCCCAATTTGATCAATAAAAGCAGGATCGTGGAAGGGGCAGCAGGCATGAGAGACCTTGGAGTTGACTAGTGCCTTAAGGGTTAAGAAAAATTAAGCCTCAGTCCAAGCCAGAACAACATAAGGTCTGAGAGGCTCATTAGTTCACTGGCACTTAATAGACTGCAGTGTCCTAGGAGTAAATGAAACCTGCACTTCCTTATGGCTTTGTTCTGCTCCGACAAAAGAAAACTGTACCTGTTTGTGCACAGAACAAGTGATCTGAAAGTTCCCATGGTGAGAGAGATTTCTCAGAATGTGCAAAGTGTGAAATGTATTTTGAGGAAAATAAGTTTTTAATTACTATTAACACTTCTGAGCCGTGCGCCGATGGAAGGATTGAAACTGCTCTGCAGTTTCTCACATTCAACTCCCATGCTGCAGGTGCCAAAATTGTGGGGTTTTTTCAGCAAAACAGCAGCTATGAAGTGAAAATCTCATCTCGCAAGAAAAAGATATATGTCACAAACACAGTCATGGTTCTTGAACTCAGACTACTAGATTATTTATTCCTACTCACTGAAGGAATGATAGACTTTGTGAATTGTAGCTTGAATTTTAGCACTATTCAGAACACGATCCAGGCTGTAAAGAAAAAGGAGTAGCTAGGAAATGTAGGACTGAGAAGATAAAAGGCGGCGCAGGCATGGTTGCTCATCAGAAATTGCCAAAGAAAATCTGCAGCTAATGACAGAGCAAATACCCAGGCTGGTTGCACAGCTGCAAGGTGTGCAGGAATGTTTGTGGGATGGGATGGAGGGAAATGGGCTTTGGCAGTGATGGCAGAAGGCAATTAAAATAAAGTTTCATGCTTTTCATGGGTAAGGGCTGCAAATGAAGATGTGCATTCAATTGCCAACACTTCAAGAATCATAAAAGATTATTTCAAAATACAGCAGCATAAAACACGTTTTTGCAATAATGTACATGTTATCTGTAGCATACATGCTGGTTAGGCTGTACTGCACCTTCATCACAAAGATGGGCATTTCAGGAGACTGTTTTCATATAAAAAATAATGTAAGCTTATACTAGAATGCATCTGAGACCTTAGCTGTGCAGGCAAACACCATTAAATGGAGTATATGTGGAATGATCTCCGAAAAGCTTTCAGTGTCATCTCGCTTGACCGTGGTTGTGGAGAAGCCCTGCAGTCTGCCGTGTTTTGCTCCTCGTTGGGAAGTACAGATGCCACCACACTGCAGTTGTGGTCCATGTTCTGCAAGAAGACACACATCTATATGCGCTTGGCTAGGGAAAACTTCACTGCCAGAGGCTGTAGCATTTATTATTTTTCCTTTTTCATGCACTTTAGATAGAAAGAACAACATAAATTTAACGGTAAATATTCTGAAATTAATGCTTTTTAAAACCAAAGTAATTGTGTTTATTTATGTTCCATGGCCTTATAGGCAACATGTATTTTTTGGAAGTAATTTTGCCCATGAGACATAATAGCACAACATCACCCTTAAGAGTATAACAGACCAGGTCAGGGCTTCACCTGAGTGAACCTCAATATCAGATTCCACTTTCTTTCTTATCCTCTGTCGTTGTCATCACTAATAAAGATATTAAAGCTAACTATGTGCTCTATTAATTATAGGACGATGAACTCGAGTCAGATTTGTCACTGGCAATGATTAATAATTACTGGTTCTACACGCACATAGTACATTGAACAGGGTTCCTTATTGGGTAGTAATTGATTAATTAGGACATTCATACTACATAGCTGAATGGTTGAAGATTGCCAAGTTTGAGATATTGCCTGTAATTATTAGAAGAAAGACAGTTTCCATTTCTCAGCTTCTGGTCTGTACAGTGTTTTTTTTTTTCTTAGAATGTTTAATGGTCAAAAACCTTAGCTTTTATTTAGATAAATCACAGAGCCTTAGTTATGATTTTTAAATATGCCTCTTCAGAGTGGTGGAATACAGGGAACTACTTAAACCTCAATCACTGTCAAATTCAACTCCAGAAAAGTACAGCAACGTGGGCTAATACAGTTTTCCCCTCCCTCGTGTTACTCTGCCTCAAGCTGTAGCTGCGGGATGCGCCAGTGCGGGGTGCCTGCTCCGACCAGGACTATTTTTAAGCCTCCGACCGCTTCGCTCCCGTCCTCTTCTTCAGCGTCGCCTCAGCGCGACCGTTAACGGCCCTCGCGCGCCCGCCCTTTCCCGCCCTTCGCGTGACCGTTGCGGCGCGCGCATGCGCGTTGCGGGGGGGGGGGTGCGCGCACGCGCAGCGCGGGCGCGCTGTGGTGGCGGCGGCGGCGGCGTCCCCCGCTGTCCCCGCGGCGGCCCCGGCGCGGGATGCTGGCGCTGCGGCGGCTGCACGAGGCGGCGCTGCTGCTGCTGCTGCGGCCGCGGCGGGGCCGCCCGGCCGCCTCGGAGGTGCTGAGCCAGCACCTGCGCCAGCGCGGCCTGCCCCACTGGACCTCGTACTGCGTCAAGTACAGCGCGGTGCGCAACGACCAGTTCGGGCTGTCGCACTTCAACTGGCGCGTGGACGGCGCCAACTACCACGTCCTGCGCACCGGCTGCTTCCCCTTCGTCAAGTACCACTGCTCGCGAGCCGCGCCGCGCGACCTGGCGCTGCAGAACGCGGCCTTCAGCGCCCTCAAGCTCCTCAACGCCGGTGAGGGCGGGCGGAGCGGGGCCGCCGCCGCCCGAGGAGGGGGCGGCTGGGGGTGGGCGCCTCGCCGGGTCTCTTCGGCTGTTAAAGAAAGTTAAAATTGCGTAGAACTGCCTCAGGGCGCGCGCGGAAGCGCTGCTAGCTCGCGGGATCGCCGCCCGCGCGGGGGTGTCTTTTTCCACCTGGGAACCTCGCGTCCCGCAGCCCTCGGCCCTCCAAGCGAGCAACCCGGGCGCTGGCAGGAGTTACAGGACACTAATTCGCTTCTTAGCGTTTAGGGGAATTTTCGCGTCTTTGCAGCAGGCAGTGGCGAAGGTAGTGGCGGGCTGGGGCCCGTTTTGCTCCTAGGTGCCACTGCGGTATAAATAAAGTGTTGCTACAGTATGAATAGTAATGAGGTATTGCTCCGGTGTAAATAGTTAAAAGCAAAAATGCAGTGCTTTCTTTCCATTAAGAAAAAATAAGGATAGGTATGTTTGGAAATACGTTAACCAAAAGTAATTTTCAGTGTTCAAGTGTGGCGTATTTAAGTTCCGTCAGTTGCAGTGGGCTTTCAGATTTTATCAGGTCGTTTCCCTATGTCTTTGGGGAAAAAAAAAAAACCTCAAAGATGCTGACTTGCAAGCTTTTGTGGTTTTTTTCTTCCATAATGTGCCAGCCATTCCTCATTTTGTGATCTTTCTGGACTGACATAGTGGAACAAAAATGTAATCACCGAGATTAATTTTTCTGTAATCATTTTAAATCCTACGTTATTTTTCACTGCACAGTCTGACCTAACCCACCTTTCTTGCATGTTTTGTGTGTTTTACATTTCAGTGATCTGCAAACGCCGTTAAAATGTCAACTCATCTCCTTCCTTTGACACCTAAGCTCTAGCTTAAGCACCTAAGTAACTATTATCACAGTAAATTCAGTTTTTTAGTAGCTCACTGAATTCAGGGCGTAAATCTAGCTCCATTTTTCCTCCCACGTCAGGTGCAGTGTTCCTGGTGATTGCGAATAACTGCAAACGTTAGCACTTTGTACGCACACCTTTACACCCAGGCTAGTTGTGCTGGGGTTGGTGCTCTTCACTACTGTCTACTTCGCTGCTACCTACTTCACTACTAGCTAATTTTCCCACAAACAACTTTGTGGTGCTTTATGAGGCTCTGCCTGTTTTCCGTCCCTTTTCTGCTCTGATAGATAGTGAAACTGAACAGGTAACTGAGTGGGTGGCTAGAGACTTCACAGTTCAGTTTCGGGGGGGTTTTATCAATAAGCATTAAGCTGTATGTATGACCGTGCTTTACTTCTGCACTGATATCCTCCCATTTTCTTCTTCTGTTAATTCCAGCCTAATCCTGCTCTTGTTAAACTATCTGCTGATTTTTAATGCTTCCTGTGTGCAGGAAAGGTGCACCAGCCGCTCTGCCCGTGAGTGTTTCAGCGCGGGCCACGTCTTAGTAAGGCTGCGTTTGCAGGAATGCCTTTCCTCTCACTTCGAAGCCCTCATTACAGTTAACAGTCAGGTTTCATTTTCCTGGCTTGCTATCTCTGTATGTAACATGTTTTTATTTTCTCTTAGGCATCCCAACTTTACTATATGGAATTGGCTCCTGGTTCTTTGCCAGTGTCACAGAGACTGTTCATACAAGTTGTGGCCCAGTTACTATTTATTTCCTAAATAAAGAAGATGAAGGTGCAATGTACTGAAATCACACCCTCGAGTACCTGTCATTTGGTGGATTTCCATGCTATAGCTACTGCAAATATCTACTGCCTCCGAATACAAAAAAGTGAAGACAATTTTCATTTTTTTCGGTGTCTATCTTAATTTATGGAGGAGTCTTCAAGAGACCTTTTTTGATGAAAAGAAGTTTATTTTTGCCAAGGTTAGTAAAGCTGAAAAGGTTGAAGCCTAGGGAGAAGAGTTAATATTTTTAAGGGTGTTTGAATTTGCTAAAGTCAGAGATAAGAACTGTTGAACAAAAACTTGAATATGTAAAAAAGATTTATCTATCAAGCTACGGAAGTGAACTATAGCAAAGAAAACTTTCTCAAAGTATGGAATGTAATTATAAGCTGCTAAAATACACACTGTGACTAGATGTTTTGTAATACATTAACTGTCATAGTTGCCAGATTGTTTAAATGAGTCCATGTTTCCTTGCAACTGCCCAGAACACTTTTGGGCCCTCAGAACATTATGTCTTCAAAAAATATTTAAATAAAATATCTAAGATATGTTTTACAGTTATATTTTTTGCCATTCTTATACTCCAGGTATCTGTATTTTTTTTCATTGCTTTACAGGTAACTAATGAAACCCAGCTAATCTAGACGATTGAATTTCGTGCACAAATTTACAAGTTGTTTTTAAATAATGCAGGAGAATGAGAAGAATACTGCGCTCAGTTGTGTTACAAAACAGCAGACATGATGGAGAAAAGACTTAAATTCATCCAGGAACCTAGAAAAATAGAAGGCTTTTAGGGAGTTATTTGGGTAGTAGAAAGTAACAATAGCTGGATAATGAGTTCAAACACAGCAAACACCTGTACATGATATTGTTGGTGCTGAGTTTAATGCCAGCAAATAAATCCTGTTCATTCTGAATTCCAGTTCTGGTGACATAAGTTATGTATTCCAATCTCCATAAGATGGAATATAAATGAAAAATGAGTAGGGATTATTTTGGGGGTAGGGAATCACTGTTCCCAAATAAATGACTCTCAAGCCATGACTACAGTGTAATGTAATTTAAATACTTTTTACTTAATTCCAGATAATGGAACTGTTTCCCACTTAATGAAGCAATACATGTGTTTTTTTTTTTTTTTTTTAAAAAAAGCAACAGTAAATGACACTTTAATCAAAGAAGCAGTTACACTACTGTATTTAATTTTGGATAGTACTCTTGACACAAGTTAAATGGTCTCAGAGATGAAGAGATAGTATTACAAGAAGCATCATTAATAATAAAACTGACTGTTGGCATTTTTCTAGAACTGATTTTCACTGTATTGGCTGAAGTTAAATAACTGCAGCTCATAAGTTTAAAGTCAAATACTGCTCATTCATTGTCACGGATCTTGTCAATACCTTGCTGTAAAGGTTTAGTCTCAACGCTAGGTTGATAAAATGTTTTTTAATTACCAGACTATAAATACAGCTCTTCATTGGAGTTGCACCTCCACTCACTGCAGTTGTTTGATTTCTGATAATGTGTACTGCTGACTTTGCTTACCTGTTTTTCGATAAATGCAGGCAGCGTGACTCCTTGTCCATACGGTGATGGG
The DNA here is from genome assembly GCF_059628265.1 of Tinamus guttatus. Classification (NCBI taxonomy): domain Eukaryota; kingdom Metazoa; phylum Chordata; class Aves; order Tinamiformes; family Tinamidae; genus Tinamus; species Tinamus guttatus. The sequence continues at coordinate 1,409,442 of NW_028288538.1, read as the reverse complement.
CAAGTCTCCTTGGAGAACATCTTTGACAAACTACCCTATTGATTGCTGCAATTCTGTGCTGCTTGCAGCATTAAATAGAGCCTTGATTTCTTGTTCAATGATCTCACTGTGTAACAATTAAGCAAATGTAATATTTTCTTGTATTACATGAAAATCAATAGACCTCTTGCTCTTATGAAGTTGATCACGCTAAAGGATGAACCAGAAGATGTCTGAGGGCAGAGTGCAAATATAGTATCATTCACTGGTATCATTAACACTTGTAGAAAGCCTGTTAGAGTACTCAAAAGGAAAATAAGATATTTATAATGGCTGCTGCTTGAGTTAATAAATCATTACAAAATCGCTTTCAAGTATGAATATAAACCTACTTGGTTGTCTTCAGCCAAAGGTAGAATACTTCATCTGGCTTTAATTTGCTTTTTGCTACAAAATGTTGCTTCTTTGTATCTCTCTCTCTTGTTTTGCTCACTTGCTCTTGAGCATCAGTCTGAATGCATGACGGACGGAATGCTGAGGGACAAAAGGGCCAGGAAGATTCATCCCACCTGGTCTAAAGCAGAATGTCTGTACGGCTCTGGGGGATGCGGGAGCGGCGAGCAGGACGGGGCGTGCGGCGCCGCGCTACCCCGGCACGCGGGGAACGCTGCTCCGGGAGCCGGCGCTTCCCAGCACCCTCAACTCTCCCTCCTGGTAGCTGTTGAGTCCTAAACACAATCCTGGATGAGGAGAACAGGGTCTTCCCTTGTAGAGAGATCCAAGCATTTGAACCAAAGGAAATAAAAGATGACTTTTAATAAGAACTTCTAACTTATTATTGTTTAAAGGTGCATTATGTATTTGCATACATAACACCAAGCAGTTGTGTCTTGCCTGTAAGGATCTTTTTGGGTTGTCTTGTAACCCTGGTGCTTCAAAAGGCGAACTTGATTATTCCACAATCATTTACCTGTAATTGTTTTAATTGGCAAGTTCCTTTTTGTATGTATTATGCCATATATGCTATGCACACAATTATGTTTACATTTTGTGAAAGATAATTGAACTATAAAGTGACCTCTCTAACTTTTTGCGGATTTGCTCCATTTTCATTTGAAACAAAATGTAGTTTCTCTTGTAACTCTTGTCCTAATTATCTCTCTACTGTACTCAAGGATGATGTTTACGTGAGTGAGGGATGACATGGAAAGGCAAAGAGCTTTGTTTCCCCTCACTTAACAACTACTTCTGATAAAGTAGTAGATGAAACCTTATTCTAAACCCAGAGGATCAGGTAGCTACTTCTTGTAGCAGTCCCTTTTTAAACAGTAATGACTACGGGGGGGATCTTAACCTAAACGAGAGCTTGGCGTTACATCGTACCCAGGTCAATGGTCTCAGGTATCTGAGTTAAACTGTGTTACTGTAAATTAATGGAAAATGTAACTGCGCTTTGCTGAAAGATCAATGTCCAATAAAGGCTGCACAATCAAGTCTTGTTGCAATGATTGAGGTCCTTAATTGCCTTTCAAAGATAAGGTGGTAATCAACATAGGTTTAACTGATCTTTTTTTACCAGTTCAATTACATGCTAATGACTACAGCCAAGTCAAGATCTTTAAGTACTTATACTTATTAAATCTTATGTTTGTAGTGAAAAATTACTTAAGCCACACAATCGATAAAGCCCAGGTCTTAATTACTATATTTCACTTTTATACCTTTTTGTATGTTTGACAAATTTTTTCGCTGGAGACTTTGTAGAACTAATGATATTGCCCCAAGAACTACCATTTTCTGTTCCTCTATACTTGCCCAAATTCTGATAACACTCAGATGTTTCTGTGCTTGTTTTAATGACTACTGATGCAGAAATCTGACCTGGGCAGTTTATTTCACGTAAAGATCAGTTTTCCGTGTGGAAGCCCTCCTCTAGGGACTAGCAGAGCAGAGGTACTGCTGGCTGACCTTCAGCAGGGCACCACTGCACCTGACTTGTCAGCGTAAGTTAACACTGCACTGTGACACCACCTCTGCACTGGAGTAAGGATTCATATTCTCCATTGTTTACAATTTAATACTTTGACATTTTCTCACAGAAACGTTGCTGTGTCCCTTCCTCTTAATCCCCTGTCACCCAAGCCATACCCAGTGCTTCTCTCCAGTCTCTAGATGAACCTGGAGCCAAGTGGCCCTTCAGCACATTAGATCTATCCTTAACTTACTTTGTGTTGTTGGAAATACCGTAACTGTGATTATGTAGCAGCATTTGGTAAAATCTGTTTTGCTTTGTTTGTTTTTTATCACCTATGCACATGTTGCCAGTCACTAACGGATTGTAGTTTCTCAGTATTCCTGTGAAGTAAAGCAGCACCCTCTTTTAAGAGCAGAGAAGTCTCTGACAAAGTAGTGAACCTGAGTTTGTATCTGAGTTGGAGCCCCCGAGCATGTGGCCTTGCTGAGCTCACTTGTGCACAGTGAGTAGGGCATAACTGTGGTTTGTGTAACTATATTTTGAGAGAAATTGTCAATCCTGAGCCCTTCCAGGGAAGGGCATCCTAGTCAGCTAATTTACTCACTTAAAGCAGTTGCAACTCCACAGCTGTGGAACAGGAAGGCAGGTTAATTAGCCATCAACAGCCAGAAAGGATACCATTTTTTTTTTTTTTTTTTTTTTTTTTTTTTTTTAACTGCTGCGTTTAAAGAAGATGGAGGAAGGAAGGAGACTGAAGATGGGAAACCCCTATAGGAACATGAACTGGAGGAAATACTTGTTCTCTTTTGCACTGAGCAAATGAGAGGGTTTAACATAAACAGTTTCAGTAGAATAAAGGAAAAGGATGGGAAAGGCTGGATTTGGTGGTGAGGATGACTACACTGTGACTGAAAACTAACAAAAGGAATTGAAGGAAATTAGTTGCCTGAGCTTGATGTCTTGAGCTCAAAGTATTCTGAAACCCATCGATACTCCTCACGTTGCTAACGCAGTCTGGAAGAAGAGAACGGGAATCTAGAGTTCAGCTTTCCTCCATTCAGAAAAGTGTTACTGCACGTTGTGATGGGTAATTAATATGATTCTTAGTGAAATATCATTGATGGGAGTCATTCTGTAGGTAAACAGAAAAAAATGAGGAAAAACATCGACTAGCTGAATAGTTAATAAAAGAAAAACTCCTCAATGTCTAGATCTCTTGGTGAGTCCTAATGGTAGATTTCCCTGATTCATGTTTTATTGAAGGAAATTTAAGTATTTCATAATAGTTGAATGCCCTTAGGCCTCTGATTAGGACCAACTTTGTCTCAAACAAAGGAGATATGCCTTCATATATTATTTACTTTGGCCTTTAAATTAAATTGGCTATTGCTGTAACCTTCCTTAATGTCCCTTCATATTCGCTACAGAAAAAGTAAGTAATAGTTCTGGGAAGTGCCTTGATTTTATTCCCCAAAAATACACATGGAAGTGTATGTCAATTTGTGCATTCCTAGGCTGTGTCATTCAGTTCAAATGTGTCAAGGAAGAGGGATAGCTTTGGAGAACGAGCAAGGGAATTTGGAAAGATACTACTGTATTCCAAGCTTATTTAAAAGATATTTTTCATTTCTAGAAAAGAGTAAGATGTTACGGTTGTTATGTTAGCAATTAAGCAAATACAGCATATGCAGTAGAATATCAAAATTTGCATTAGGGTAGTCAATGGATATTATTGCCCTTTGCGAGTATGTAAGTGAATAAATGCAGCTGAAATAAAGAAGGTTAACATATCACAAAATATATGTTACTCAAAGACAAGCGTAATTTAACCCTAATTATTTATGCTAATTATGTCCTAGTAGATACACTGTGATATGTTTTTAGAAAGTAAGGAAGTCTTTAGTAGTGTGAGACTTTTCTGCAGTAGGCTATAAGAGATCATGATTTTGTGTGAGTTCAAGTTATAAACCATCACAATTCTTAATATTTTCGAAGAGGAGGTTAATTGCAAAAAGTATATCTTATATATATATATAAAGTATCTATTCGTCATTAAAAATGAAGCTGCATTCAAAATGATGTGATACATTACATTGTAAATACTGTAGTCAGTTTGGATGCATTAATAGTTGCTATTTGCTTGGTAGAGCAAAAGTGTGATCTTAATAGCAACTGCATCACTTTAAGCACAGTTTATGAGCCCTGTATTAGTTCACTATAAAGCCAATTTATTACTTTCGGCAATATTAATAACCCTAATAGAGTAAAACTGTAAAACATGAGTCAAAGCAGTCCTTCAGACAAAAGGTCTGATCAAGGAAACTTTCAATTTTAAAACAGATTTCAAAATATAACATTTCTAAAGGACTCTTGAAAATTTTGGACAAAATTCTAAATATTGTAAGGTCAATATCTGTTTGAGTTCTCAAAGAAGAAATGTCATTAGATATGATTGCTACATGCTTAGTGATTCATGGGCCTGGTTATGTACATGCTTGTGATGTATGAATTATTTAGTAAGAAAAATCACAATAATTTTGTTGTTACTCAGGAATGTATAAGTTGGCAGAAACAATTACGCAGCCCCTGAAGCTGATCTGGTGGGGCACAGCAAGATCACGAACGAGACACAGTCATTTTGCTCAATCCAACTGCTAGAGTTTGCATTGTAATTGTGCATCATGTCCAGCCTTTAAACAATATTATTTATGTTAAGCATAAAACATGCTTGCGTTTTCCTGTATTTTAAAATACATTCATATCTTAATGCAGGAGATAAACATAATTCAGCTGAAATCAAGCCTTTTTTTTTTTCTTTTTTTTTAACAGTGAGATAAATGAGAAAGAGCTTTGAGAGATCCAGGTGACCATATTCTGCTCCCTTTGAAGAGGAAATAATACCAATTTATTTCATGATTTCGCTTGATGAACAGTCCATTGCCTCTAAGGTCATGAGATTGAGAAGGTGTGGAAGGAAGGTACCTGGTTCCCTGCAAGTCTTAAATGCGTTTTTAAGGGATCTTTTTCTACACTCGTATTGCCCAATGTAGTACATTTGGGTGATTCTCTCCTGGGAGATGCCTTTTTGGAGCATGTTTAGAAAGACCAGACACTGCTGACCTAATTTTTATCATAAGCCTGAGGGAATTCAGCTTGCTGCACTCAACGGTAATCTGAAGATGTGGGAAGGAAACAAAGGTGAATTTCATCATAGTATGTAATTTTATTCATTTAGAAATGTATGTATTAATCTCTCAACGGCAATAACAACAAAGAGAGACAAGAAAGTATCTGCTACTAAAGTAACGAGCCAAGTGCTGTTTTTTCCTACAAAATGACAAGTTTATTCTTTTTCATATGTAATATCTATCTAGAAGCTGGTTCTGTGAGGAAACAGAGATGATAAATTGGCTTTAGTAAACCAAAGACTGACGACTAGATTTTGCTTCCTCTGGGTCTGTTTTATATAATATATAAAATTTGCATATTGTATAGTACAGAAAACAGTTTCAGTAGTTTAATATATTTTAGAATTGAGAAGTGTTAAATATATTTTGGCACATGTAGTTCACAACTGTTAACTACTGAGCCTGTTCTCTAGTAAAAGCATACTATGTCAGAGCGGGAGAGAGCAGAGGAGTAGGGAGGCGAATTTTCCAAAGATGCTCAGTAGGAGCTATAATGAAAACTGCAGGGCTTTCTGACTCAGCTTTATCCTGACTTTCCTTCCTACGCCCCATTTCCTTCTACCCAATGGTCTGAGCATAGAACAAGACAAACTTAGTTTGGGATCCAAATCCTGGTTCTAATGCACTTCACCTCCCCATGTGGGCTAGTACAACTAGCACAAGTTACTGGCTTTCACTGTCATTGAATACTTACAGTTGCAGTATTGCAAGGACTGGGAAAACCAAACAAAGCAAAAATCAAAACACATGTGCACATATGTGAAGAAATGCTTTTTAAAGAGGAGGGTGAGTCCTAGGCTTGGCATTTTTCATTTGCAGGGGCCTGACTCGCTCCTGAGATTCACCTCACGCATCCCTCCACCACTAACATGCAAAACAGGTGGAGAAACCTGCTAGGTCCAGGTTCCCCCTTCTTTTTATGGAGGTTCAGCAGCTGGACTTGGAACTTTGTTATACGATGACTATGGTAGCGGGAAGATGGCAAATGACTGTGTTAGACACCTTCCTTTGCAGTGGGAATTAGAGAAGGAATCAAGTAATAACTTCCTTACTTTTTGAGGACCCTGCATGTTATCATTTATTCCAGGGAATCGGGACGGGGGGGCACAACATTCTTCCATACCACTCACTGATATTCCTGTGAGATTCCACAGGATGGCGAATCTAACAATTTCAGCATTCAGCTGTGTCAGCATTTTGCTTGGAAACAAACAGTTATTTTCTTTCTGTGGCCATCTCAAGATCTCCTTTGTCCTTTCCAGCAGCGGTGGAAAGCAGCAGAGAGCAGCAGCAGACTGCACTGAGACAACTAACTGTTCTCATGCTTTATAGCGTAAAACCAGGCTGGGAGTCTAAGGCACTGTTGAAGGATGTTTTCCCCACACAGATAAAAAAACATTTTTACACTTACAAAAGTCATGGGCTTTCAGGATTCTTCTGTAATTAAGGAATTTTACAAATTCTGAAGTGCTATTTCACTGTGGACAACTTTAGTTACGTAATTATAAATAGTATATCATGCATATTTCTTGCTGACAATGTCATCTAGACTGAGTGGAGAAAATCTGACTGCTTGATTATTTTTCCTGTGACTTTCTGAATTTTCTAACCCTCTGTCAGAAACTTTTTAAGAGAAAATTTCTGTGACAGTCAAATCCTGAACTTTAAGAATGCCTTATAATACATATTAACAAATATATGTATTTTTGTTACAAAAAATTCCCCCCCCACCCCGCTGGGGAAACATTTAAGTTTAGATGGCAGTATAAAGTTCCATTCTCATAGCAGGAATTCTGCAGAGTTGATAAATTTTAACTACTTGTGGCAAATGTTGTTGTAGTTAGCATGAAAATTGCTCATGAAAAGTGGGTTTTAAAAAAATATGTGGCAAAACTAAACTTTTATCAAGAAAGCGATGCTTGATGTGCTTTACTTCTTAAGATATAAAGAACCCTTAAGTTTGATTACAGCTGCATCATCACAAATCAGAATGGGGCATTAAGGTTATTATTAGCCCTGGGTATGCTCCACAATATTTATGCAAATCTGGCAAATTGAGTTCGTTTTCCCCGTAGTCTTGTAGATGGAAAAGGCATTTTAGATAAATCTTGGTTCTATAGATATTCTGTGATTTTGTATCCTATTCTTTAAAATGTAATAGAAAATGAATCATCATTGAAAGGTATACAGGGACCACAGGTAAAAGGTTCATTTGAACAGAGATAAGTCCATACAGGCAGCGCTAATTCCTTAGATACTTCAGAGTTGGGGCTCTATTAATTTCTAGTGCAAGAACTAAATTATAAAGTTATTGAACAGAGAGAGAATTTCTCTCTGCTAACGGCAATCGAAGATTTTTTTTTCCTAAAGCTCAAACAACGTTTGAGAAAGAACTTTACCTCAGCAGCGTGTGACTTAGCAGAGTATTCTGTGCTTTAGAGAAAGGGAAAAATAAATATGCGACAGCTTGTGGTAAGTCTGCTTAAAGTATGCTAAGAGATGTTTGAATATGGTATTTGTGCAAAAATTGCAGAATAGTTCTGTTCCTGGCTCCCCAATTTTCCTAGTATGCTTTGCAGTATGACCGTAATTTTTTAAGATAGGGACATATTGGTAAAGTAAGGACAAGACCTATTTAAAAAAAAAATGCTTAAATGACTTATACATTGGCAACTTGGCAACTTTACAATTGTCTTACACATAACCATGTGTATAGCTCCAGCTGTATGGATATTAGGGAGAGGAAATTTACCCTAAAAAAATAAGAATGAAGAAAATCACGGGTCCTTGTAAAAAAAAAAAATCCGAGGGGCTCCCATTCGCCGTCTTTGACAACCAGCAGCACTGGAGATTATGTTTTCTCCATATTCTTAATTAATGACATGAAGGGTGTCGGGCCATGACCTGTCTCTTTCCGATCTGCTCTCCGAACAGCTGTTTTTCCTCTAGAAACTGTCGGACGATCGTCGGGACAGGGAAGAAACGGGCGTCGCTCCCGCGGGCGGCGGCTCCTCACAGACGGCGGAGGCGGCAGCCCCCACCCCGGCGCCTTCCCGCCAGGCGAGGGCGGTGGCCGCCCACAAAATGGCGCCGCCCCCTCCCCGCCCACAAAATGGCTCCGCCTCCCTTCCCGCCCCACAAAATGGCGCCTCCTCCCCGCGGCCGCCCCCAACATGGAGCCGCCTCCGCTCCCTCCTCCCCGGGGCTCCTTCGTTTTGATTCCGGGGCCGCCGCGAGTCCTTCCTGCTGCCGCGGGCGGGGAGGGGCCGGCGGGCGGGAGCGGCTCGGCGCGGCGCAGCCTCGGCCCTGCTCGGGAGCCCTCCCGCCGCCCTCGGGGCCGCCGCGGCAGCATGTGAGGCCGGCGGGGCGGGGATGCTCTGGCTGCTCTGCGGCCCCTCCCGCGCCATGGAGAGCCAGGTTCTCGTGATCCGCATCAAGATCCCCGACGGCGGCGCCGTGGACTGGACTGTGCACTCCGCGCCGCAGCTGCTCTTCAGGGACGTGCTGGTGAGTGTCGAGACCGGGGGCGGCTCCTGAAAACGCGGCGTTTCCCTCCGCCGTGGCTGCCTGCGGGCCCCCGGGGCTGGGGCACGTCTCGCTCGATGCTCTTAAACGCCTGGAAGAGGCGGCCTTTTTAAAGCCCCTTCGCTTTGCTGTGTTCGTGTCCACCCCGTGGAGCAGGTGGCACCGTGTGACAGTGTCAGGACGTGTGGCTTTCCCATAGGGAGAAGCTGCTGGCCACAATTGGGAAAAGGCGCATCGCACAGCAGGAACCAAGAAAAGGCCCCATTCTCCCCGCCGTGGGTTGGTTTCTCTGTGTGTGCAGAAGTGGTGAAAAAGTGGCGGAAATGGAGCTGCCTCAGCTCCGGCCAGCAGATTGTCAGCCATCGCTTTGGGGGCACTTACAAAGTTGAGGTGTCCCAGTCGTTGTCCCTCTTTGCTAGAGGTGCTGCGTGCCCGCCTTTCCCCTAAGAAAGCCCTGCCAGATATTGTGACCTTGTTTAGTTTCCTCTGTTATTATTCATCGTGGAGACAGGACATCCCTGTCAGCATGCTGTACTGGACAGGGAGGACATGCCAAGTGTCAGCATCATTAAAACTTTCCATGTTGGGCCCGCAGGAGATTGCCGGGGTAGCTGAGACAGGCAGCAGAACTGCTGAGTGTTCCCCGCCTTGGTTTTAGCGTTATCCCAAGCTTTCTACAGGTGGAGGAGAGGGAACAGAGCTTTCAAGGGTAAGTGTGGGTTTTTTTCCAGGGCTCAATTACCCTCTGGAGATTGAGGGTTCCCACTGGCTTCAAAGCAAGCCAGTAACATGTATCAAGACAGGTAGCACGAATGCAAGGCATCTCCTCCACGTTCTGCGTGTTTTCCTCTTTCCCCAAATGAAGCGGAGGATACTTGCTGCTGCTTTGATTATGCCTTGGTGTTTTAAAATTACTGAAAAGCAGGCTTGGTTGTAGCATTTACAAGCAAATGGAGGAACATTCTGGGGTCAGCATTTTGCAAAATCATGTTCTTGGTCATCATTCTTGTTGCTACAGTGGAGAAGCAGCTGGAGGTAATGTGGGCCTTTAAACCTGAACTGGGCCCAAGGTCTGCAGGTCCGTGTCTGAGCTAGGGATGCTCACGCAGCCCAGCTGTGCCTGGGTGCTCAGACTGGTCTGAGCATGTGAGACTCTGTGCCATGAGTCTGCAGTGCTCTGCAAAGTACTGAACTAGGGTCTAGTGTGACACCACCGTCTTCCTTCCGTGAGGAGTTTGACTTCTTGCCTCCATCGCATGGAGAAGATCATGACGGAGTCCTTGACATTTGAAGTGTGCTTCTAAGGAAGCTTGTGATCAATGAGCAACACAGGACCCTGAGGAGCACGTGAAGCCGTGAGCAGGTGCAGTGACCTCTAGGCACATGAAGTGACGTTTTTTGGGAGCTGTAGCTCCTCTAATGTGAGAGAAGTGAATGGGGAAGGGAGGACAGGTGAGGAGAGTCTTCAGCCTGGTACCTCTCAGGTTGCTGAAGACTCTTCTTTACTGATGTTCCCTGTGATAACTTCCTGGCAGTCAGCAGATGGTGACCAAATGTGACAAGAGCACATGTGACACAGGTTTCCTTGCACGGTCACAGTTACTGTAGCTATCTGTACCATTCTGTGTTCACTAGTGTTCTTCCCAAACTACTATGGCTCTGTACCTTGGGCAGCCATGAAACACGCGCTGATGTCCACTGCCTTCCCATAGCCAATTCCAGGCAATGGCCCCACGCACCTGATGAGCTGGGGAGCAGCACCCTTACCAGAATTGTTTTTTTTTTACGTGTTTCTTTAGCACAGCACCTCAAACAGCTCCTGGGAGTTTTATCAGGTTGGTGGCCCCATAAGCTGTTTGCTGTTCTATGTGATACACTTTGAGCTTGCTGGGCTATCAGTGTCCTGAGAAGATACAGGTGCTGGAGATCCCTGGTCATTCTCTTCACCCAGCTCCTCTCCAGATAGAGCTTTGTGTCTGGCCTGAAATATTTCCACCTGTGCTTCATTGCTGGAAGAATGAGATGTCCCAGATCTTTTCTAAATGCAATTGAATAGATTTCTGCCCCAAATCTTGGTGTGATTGTAGCATATGCAATAGGTGATGATCTTGATGCAGTAAATGATCGTTATTTTCATTTAAAAAAATCCACTCTTGAGAACTGTGAAAGGTTAAGATAAGAAGGAGCAAGTTTAATAAGCTCTGAACTGTCTCAAGGCCCTCATTGGTTTAACTGATTGTGTTTTGAGAGCTGCCCTCACGGCAGGCTCATGTCCTTAATTTATGTGATTGCTACAGAAATTAAGTGGAACAGGACGCAGTGCACTAAAGCCTGGTTGGGTGCACGGGGCAGGAGCGGGGTTGGCACAAAGGCTTCTGTCCTCCTCCCACCACCACCTTAATCTTCACTCCCCCAGGAGGCAATTACAACGTGCTTGTGTGCTGAAGTATGAGTTAAAGGTAGTGTGAAGGACTGAGACATTCCTTGGTAAGATAAATTACTGACAACTAATCCCTGTGATTTCTGCTCAGAAACTCGCTCGTGGTCCTGTGCAGAGCACAACACGCTCCAACAGTCCCAGCAGCTTCCCGCGCTGTCTGCCCGCTGGATTTTATAGGAATCCATCTTGCCGTGCGTTGTGTGGTTGCACTTTTGGTAGCCAGTTCCTAAAACCAAGCGTGTGCCCCCAGATGTTTCGTGTCGGAGGGCACGGGGCGTTGAGTTAGCTGGGTGGAGGGAAAAGGCCCTTGCTACACAAGTCCCATGTTCTGCTTTGTGTTCAGAAAACTCCGTAGAAATATCTTTGAGCATAGCAAGGTTTGCTTTAACATGGTTCGTGTCAATTTAGCATCCTAGAAGTGTGAAGAGGCTCATGAATACGAATGAGCTGAACTGTGAAGCATTTCAGGCTGCCAAGTAAGATTATTCCCATCTTCCTTCTCCAGGGGAGACAGCGCAGTGCGGAGTCGCAGTGTGTCCTGTCCACACTCGTGGGCTGCCTGGTTGCTCTCCCAGGACTGGAGACCTGGGGTCGAGCTTGGTGCAGCACCTTGCACATTGCGGGACGCTTCCCTGAATTTCCAGGAACACTAATGCTGTCTCAAAGGAGCCCCTACAGTTAGCTCAGCTGCATAACAGGTATTCCAACCTCACCAGTGACCAGATTTATTTGAAAGGTATCGCACCATTAAATGAATTGGTGAGCTTGTGTTTTTCATTGAGCTGTCTAGATTCATCTGCCACAGTCAACAGTGGAGTATTTAAGCGCTTGGTGTTAATTCAGGATAACTTTATCATATCATGCTGATGTAAAACAGGTTTTTAGTGATACGAGAATGAGGCCCATGCCATAAGTATTTATGTCACTGCTGAAATCGGTACTTTTACATTTTCTGGTCTCATGCCTTAGAGGTAGGTGCTCTACTGCACCTACTCTTAGAGGTAGGTAGCTCTGCAGAGCAGATTTGATAGAATTCCTCAGTCCCAGTTGCTTTCCTGTGACTTTTCCCTTCTTGGAGACTTTTTGCATACATTTTTGTAAGATAAAACGCCAACTCTTGTGTCTCTGAGCTCACTAGAATAATTGTTCAGGAGTCATAGTGTTTTATTGCTTGTGATTGCTGTTGGAGTAGTAGAAAATCATCACATGTAATCTGTTGAAATTCAGAATAATCCTTTGAGCTAGGGCCACTGAGAGGCTACAGAGGATGTTTGAGCAGAGAAGTCTTATTTAGCTGATGAAACTATTCATGTGATTCCTGTCCTGCTGACTGGTATTTCTTCAGGTACGTTGACTTAATAGCAATACCGAAAGCTGACCAGAACAAAATGGGGTGGTGGTGTTTTGTGGTTTTGTTTTTTAAGCTGTTTAGTTAGTGTAAGCCAGATTTATGGCATGTAGTTCTTTATATATTCGGATATTATTAGTTTAGAAAGCAGAGGTTCTGAATGAAAAAGAATTAGACGGAGTTGGTGATCACCACTTGGTGTTGTCCCGGTTCCGGGGGTTCCGCAGCCTTTGGGCAGGTTTTGGGGCCTCCAGAAGTGTCCCCGGGCCGTATTGGCTGTGCTTCGCCAGCTCCCTGGTGCATCGGAGGGCCTGGGCGCAGGCTGGGCTTGTGTAGGAGCGGTCTGCAAGTGGCTTGAATTATTGGTTAAGTCTAACACAATCAAAGTATGCTTGCTGAGGAATTTATAATGTTTAACTACGCGGATTTAGAAATCATTACTTACCTGCCCAGTTGTGTCTCTAGGCAAGCCTTTAATTCGATGTTAGAATAGAGGGTACCGCTCCTCTAATTTTATACAAAGGATCTTCAGAGCTGTAGAACTATCCAAAGTGAAGGATTTTGGTCAACGTGACATTTTGCATTGACTTTTTTGTTCGTTTTTGTGGGCTGTACAGATTGGCAAACTATATAATCCGAATCGTTAGGTCAGCTGTGTTGCAAATCTTTGTCTCTTTGTATACAATTAATTAAATTATGTGCTGTTCATTTATGTTAGCATCTAATATTAAAATGCCAGAGAAAGTTTTAGAAAAATTATTTGCTCCAGTTTGGTCTGTGGAAATCTTTTTGCTGCATTCTCATTATATTAATTATCTCTAACATTGCACAGAATGTTTAATTTTCTGTTTTGAGACTGAACACAGAAAAAGAATAAAGATGACAGGGCAGTGATCACTAAAGCTTTGTTACGGGGGAGTGCTTAGCACCCCGAGATGCTCGCAGTGTATATACTTCAATAAATATTTTTGTTCATTAATTTCTAGTCACTTTGTGACACTGTCAGTGGAAAGATTGTCTGACATGAGGAATCAGGCAGCAGGAAGGGAAGGCCCATGCTGTGCAGTCATGCCATGCCCTGACATGACATATTGCAGCCTCGCAGTGGCTGACAGCAGCACGTACGCTGGGAGGCCAGGATGAGTTACATCTGAGCGTGTCTTTTTCGCTGGATTTTGAGTAAATGTTTTATGCAGAGGCTAAAATCCTTTTCTCTTCTTGGTTAGTTGTGCGGGAAGGGTTTGTGAAGGGTTGGGATAGAGGTGCTGCTTGGAAGCAGAGCGTGGGTTATCGCTGCTCCCTCGCGCTGTGTCCAAGGTGGAGGCTGCCCGGGGGTCCCCGTGTTCATCCCTCTGGGCGCTTCGGCCCTACAGAACAGTCAGCGGACCCGAATCAGCCTGCAGAGTTCTGGACCAGTCCAGTTCTGATGGGAAGCGTGGAGCGGCCGCAGCGCGGAGCGGCCCCGTGCGCCCCAGCGGCAGCACCGGCAGCTCCCGCACGCAGCAAAAGCACCAAAACCTCCCTGCAGCTCCCGGGCCCCCTCGCACAGCTCAGCCCCCCGTCGCGGTGGCGCTGCCCCGTTTCAGAGCTGCAGCCCCACAGGAGATGAGGGCAGGTAGCAGTGTTACCCTGCAAGGAGGCCGCTCTGCCCCGGGATCCCGGTCATCCGAGCGGGAAGACCGGGCCCAGGGCACGTGCGCTCTCGAGTCCAAAGCCATTCATAAGGCTCCCTTTTTATGACTTAGCTCTGTGAGCTGGATGTACATTTTTCTATAACCTAAGGACAAAATCGATTCTTCCAACCACAAGAACAGACAGCACTGACTTTGTTTGCAATTATGATTGAGTTATTTATTTATTTTTTTTTTAAAAAAAGTATCCCTCAAGGTAGCGTGGAGAGGAAGGAGAAGGACACGGTGACTTATACTGATTTGTGTTGTGCACTACAAAGTTTGTAATTTTGGGGCAGTGGTGAGTAGCAGGTCTTAAAGTCTTCTGTCTGCAGCTGGGGAGCAATGAAGATGCTTTAAAGTAAATCATCTCGAGCATTTCCGGTTTGATAAATAGCTAATTTTTCTTTATGTTTTAGGATGTCATTGGTCAAGTTTTGCCTGATGCAACAACAACAGCATTTGAGTGTAAGTATGGCTTGTATAAACCGTCTCCCCTGTCACACTATGGAGCTGTCAATTTTTTAAAAAATTAAATGTTTATGTTCGTTATATGTTACGGTTAAATATTTATGTGTTAATGTAAGTTTAATGATGATACCGAACTAAGTAATATTTTATTATTTAATCACATCTTGAATGAGCATATTTTTACAATATAGCTTTAATTACCAGCATGACCTTTACATGCTCTTACTCCTTACTGCAGTTATATTGCTTGAATTAAATGAAACATATAAAGTACCTGTAGGTTTAAGTTTAAAATTCTAATAATCTGTTTGAAAAATAAGAGCAGCAGCTTTTAGAAAATTATGGTGCAGCATAGAGGTTTGATACCTCTATGTACAGCAGCACAGCTGTACTATATGTCTTGAGGTCCTTTTATTCAAAACAGGTTGGCCTCAATCCAGAGGTTGTGCCTTTCCATTTCTGCTGGAAATGGGGATTTGAAATACTCAGTAAAAGAATTGAACACTTATTTCCACTGGAGCAAGTAGAAAGACTGCTGTGTTTTCCTTCCTTTTTCCTTCTTCTGGGGATGAGCTAAAGAGTTTGATTTGCTGCTGTCTTCATTCTAGAGGTCTCCTATCTTGAGAGTAGGATGTATAAATAGGTAGTTGACTGCAGCTGCTAGAGAAGGTAGGAGAATTGCAGCAAAATGCCACCTGCTGAGCCCTACACTCTAGCAATATGTTCTAAAAGTCTCCACGTGTCTTGCTGAGAAGCTGACAAAAATAACTTATGTACAGGATATGCACAAGTTACAGTTGAGGTTGCCCATAATTACACATCTTGTGAAGGTGATTTTATGTATCTATTTTTTGTGTGTTTGTCGAGTTAGGAAAGCTCTCAGTGATGACATGAGCACAGGTTTAGGCTTATGCTGACATATCTGCCTATTCTATTTCAGTTCTATATTTTGAACCCTGTATTTTTATTTTTGGAGGAATTCCTGGAGGAATTTGTCCTATCTGGAGGGCAGTAAGCTGCAAAGCAAAGTCAAATGTCTGTCTTAGATGCTATGCTAGAGTTCTCTTTCACATGGAGAAGACTCTTCCTACTCCCTTTAGTATTTTTTTATTACCGCTTTCTACATATCTCTGTTTTCCTTTGATAAAGATGAAATAACAAAAATGGAGAGGGTTAGAAGTGCTATATGAATAAGGTAGTAATGCTGAAGGTGAGAGCAGATGGGACAGAAGACAGGGCCTTGCATTTTTACTAGAATTTTTCCTTTAAGTTTAGAGCTTTACAGGTAATCCTGAGTGTAAATGATAAAAGAAATACTGTTTTGTGAAATCTCTAGTATTTAGTGCTTTACATTTCTCTTTTCATGTGTTCGTGCTTTTCTTCCTAAAATACTAGAAGTATGAGAATGGAGACTAATATTTTTCTTCTCCTGGACAGCCTGGACATTTCTCCTGCCCCGTTGTGAAAACGGGACTTTCTAGAGAGACCGGAGCAAAACAAGGCTTTAGACCTTGCCATTTTTCTATAATTTGCTATTTATTTATTTATTTTTTACATACCTCCCACATCAGGCATTAGCTTTGTTTGAACTTCATGCACCAGTAACAGTCACTGCAATCAGAGCAGTAGCCCATATTAATGGTACCATGTGTAGAACTTTCCTGGAAATACTTATTTCATTGTGTCTTCTAACATCTGCTTCTGTGCTTTCAGTTCATGTCTCTAGTCTGTCATTTACATCTGCACAAAACCATTTCCCCTGCCATTTAACTGGCATCTAAAATATGTTATGTATATTGATGCTTGATTTTTTTTTTTTTTCTGGTAACTTTATCCACATCATATGCCTAGATTTTACCAGTAAAAGCTTCATTCTCACCTGCTTCATTACTTCAGATGTGGATAATTGCATCTAGTGCAGCCGCCTCTGCTGTTTGCTTAGTTATTGTTATCTCCAGTGTATCCCCCATTGCAGCTTCTACCTGGGGCTGCTCTGCAGCCGCTGCAGGACCTTTATGTGGGTATCACCGTTGTATTGCACAGTGCTACAAATAAAATCACTGACAACATATGGCCTGTTATGATCCTTTTATCCAAACTCTGCCATTTTGTATATTTGTGACACACTGCAGATTTTGGGAAGATTGCTTCATAATATTTGTTTACCATCTGCTGCACTCTATTTGGTGTCTTGGTAGGATTTCTTCCTCCATTTTAAGTGACATTAGCAAAATCCAGCCAGTACGTAGGATTTTTTGGTTCTACTTTTGCTTCCCTAATGTGCTGGAAAATCATATTGCTGTGCTCTAGGCAAGTAGAGAAGCCTGGAAATATTCCTGAACCCATGCATCATATTCAGCTAGTTTTTGGGCTGCCCCCACTTTTATGTCATGGTAGTATGGTAAAGAATCTTTGTATAGAAATGAGAAATATACTTTTCCCGTTTTTCTTAAAAATAAAAATAAAAAAATTGCCTCACTGTTTTAGACTTGACTTTATCTAATACCAGGTAATTATTTTGATGTTCAACTATCGGGAATTAAGCAGGTCTGAGTACTCTAGAGTTAATTTCTTATGATTTGAAATTAATACTGCATGTTTTTTAAATTATATTTTTAAAAAATATATTTTCCAAGTGAGCTCTGGGTTTACCTGTCACTATTTTTGATGGTCCTACCTCAGGTTTTTGTTAAATTAGGCTTGTTTAACAGCTTTGTTCTCTCTTTCTCTTGCATATTTTTTCCCTCTCCTGTGTTTTGCTCTGATTCCCTTTTGTGCTGCTTTTGTGGTGCTCGCTGTTCTAGCAGCAGCTTCTTCAGTCCTTCTTGCTCTGCTCCTACAGTGCTACAATGACTTGGGTTTGGGCCAGGTAGCAGCTCTGCGGCTCCTCCTCCTTTCTGCCTAAAGTATTTCTGGGCAAGGAAACCTCGGTTTCAGTTCACTAATTCTTCTTACTCTTCTCACCATTCATGACTTGCTGCAGGCTGGTGGCCCTAGCAAGTAGTTCCAGCAAGCTGGCAATTCACCAGTTAAATTTTCAGGAGATGAAACTACTGTATGATGTGGTTGATCCAGCTAGTGGTTCTTCCAATTTTCCAGTTTCCAGTGTCCCACAACTCTGTTTTGGTACTTTTTAAGTGTTATTTTCTTTTTTCTTTTTTTACTTTTTTTTGTCCTATTTGTTAGTTGTTTCTTCCCTTCCACATTGTTTTGCCCTTTTCTTTAGAGCCTCAGAATTATCTGCTAGGGTTTTGGAAGGCAGGACGCACCAGTTGTGCAGGTAATCTTGGTGTGCTGGTTTAGATCCGTTCATAACTACGAGCAAGAGTTATTTTTTTGCATCCTGGGAATACGGGTACATTTTACATGCTGTGCAGGGGCTGTGACTGCAGAAAGTGCCTGTATCAGTTGGAGCACGTCCGAGGTGAGGGCAGGCAGACCTCTCGCCATCGTCTGCTCAATGCCCAGGTCCCAAACCCAAAACATTTGCCTCGCTCAATCTTCATCCTTTGGTATTTAGTAGGAGTTGAAAAATGGTGTCCTTCCACACCACGGCACTGTCAACTCTGCTGTGAAGCTGAGTGTCCCTGTCCTCCTCAGTACCCTGGCTCAGAGGGACCACTGTGTTTGAGATTCCTCAGAGTTGGTGTTTTCATGCTAAAAAGGCATGTGAATTTGTCTACTGTTCTTTGTTGCTTCAGTTAGATGTTGTGCTTTTATTTTCAAAGAGCTCCCTGTCCGAAGAGGAAAAACTTACATATAAAACTGGGATATGTGCCAGGGTGCCGTGGTCCTTTTTCTTCCCTTTAATAAATATCTAAGGAAGATGTCTAAACTACAGCAGACAAAAATGGGAAATGGATCGTTAAGCCCTCTCCCCTTCCCAAAGCCGGAGCAATAAGAAGAAATGAACATTTTGTTACCGATTGGGAGAGAAGGGCTTCTTTCCGGCTGCTCTTGCGGTTCTTGTGGTTCTCCGCTCGGTAGATGTGTACGAGCTCCACACGAGGTTGAGGTGAGAGGAGGAGGCTGGAGCGGCTGCGAGCACTTGAAGGGTCCGTGGAGGTGTCGGGACGGCTGGGCCTGTTGCTGCACCAGTGGCTGCTCATGAGGGATGCAGTCCCCTGGCAAACTGCACCTGCTGGATCCTGCCATAGGACTTGGGAGAGATGATTTCTCTTCTAGATCGTCATATTAATAATTTTTTGAGCGCCATGTTCTGCCAGAGCCTCTCTGAATCCTGTTCTCTGATCTGACTCTGCTGCCACAGCATCTTGCCTCATGCCAGTGAGGGCTGTTGGGGCTCGAGCTGCCATGGAACATGGTGTTACCTCATGGCACTGTTCGTAGCGTGCCCTTTTCACTCACAAAACCGCAGGCTGCTTTTTTTGGGTGCTGCATTCTGTCCTTATGGGGATGTGCGTCTGTGTATGAACATCCACATTTACAGCCACATGTTGCTGTTTGAGTCTGGGTTACTGTGTCACGAGTGAGCAGAGGTGCCCATGGGTCTAATGGGGCCTATTGAGGAGGAACCTGAGGCGGGGCTGAGGTAGGAAGGAGTGAGTGAAAGGACACAAGGATTTAGTGGGGAGAAAACAGATTAGAATAACTAATCTCACTCTTGACGAAGGAAACTGCCAAAGCTTAACTCCATCTGGGAGGACATGAGGCAGGCATGAAGGAAATGCCCCAACTTGACTTCCAATTTACTGTGGCCC
Organism: Tinamus guttatus; assembly: GCF_059628265.1. Lineage (NCBI taxonomy): Eukaryota > Metazoa > Chordata > Aves > Tinamiformes > Tinamidae > Tinamus > Tinamus guttatus. The sequence continues at coordinate 1,390,125 of NW_028288538.1, read as the reverse complement.
AAAACTTCCTTGGTGGATGCCGTGGCAAGTGCTGCAGCGTTTGCAGGACCTCAGGCTTCTGCTCATGAAATGGTTGGAGAGAACAGAGTTTTGAGTGCTTTGTTCATGACCTCCTCTTCTAGATGTAGTTGTAGTCTCCGTTAATTAATACTTGGAGTCATTGCATATTACTATTTCCAAGTACTTGATTACTCGTGAAGTTGGCTTATACTTTCCTTTTGTTTTCATTCACTTGTAATTTTTAAGGCAGAATGAGCTGATCTGGTACACTAGAATAGTAAATCTTATTTTTTCCTTTGTTGATGAATATATTTCTTTGTTAGATGAAGATGAGGATGGTGATCGAATTACTGTAAGAAGTGATGAAGAAATGAAGGCCATGCTATCCTATGTAAGTATAGTATAACAAGTGCTCATGCACTTTGTTTACCAGTTTTGGTTCTTGAAGTTTTTTTTGCTTGTATCAAAGTGTTAATATTAAATGATAGTGTTCACAGTATATTTCTGTATTGTATGTAGGTGTTTAAAAACTGTAGCATATGAGATACATGGACATGCTTGACTTTTTTTTTTTTTTTTTTTTAAAAAAAAGCCTTGTACACTTACTGATCATATCATAAACATTAAGAATAATGCATCTTAATGACTTTTGCATTAGGTATAGAGCAGGCTAAATGGACTATCAATTTCTTGTATTTTTTATGCAGTACTTAAAGTAACGGCTCATTAAAAATGAACCCCTGGGCTCTAAAAATTTTTCAAAATCTACTTTCATCTGGAGACTGTTTCACCCCTCCTAATGCAAGAGTTACATTTTAGCTGCAGGCTCAATATTCATAGAAGATTTAAAGTCGTATATGCTGTTTTTCAAATATGAGGTATATGTGTGTACGCATATATCTTTATATACATAAAATCTCTGTATAGAGGTACCTATAAATATAAATTCTGTCTACAAATATAAAGTATGGGGCATACTTGCCGGAAACAACAAAAAGTATATCTTAAAAATGTATCTTTAATGCTTCAGATGTGTAAGTGAAAAAAAATCCATTTAATACTTCTTTTCAAAAGAAATTGATAAGCAAGAAAAGAGCAAATAGTTTCATGAATATTCTTCTTCTGCCAGATGAAATGCCAGTTCCATATGAAGTGCACCTCTTGACAGGAGATTGCTTTTATATTATGTTAATGGTCTTAACTTTGGACGTATTGGAACATATATCCTATGTAGTGCTACTCGCTTGTTTTTAGTAGAACTTAGCAACTTGGTTTAGTTTGATCCTTATCATCACAAATACGTTGTGCCCTTTCACTCTTAGGTCTTGAAAATTAAAGATGACCAAAACTAACCATGTTTTGTACTTGCTATTTTGTTCCTGCCATCCTGTCTATGAACTTGTTCATAAAGCAGCGAGTTTCAGTTCCTGTTGTGGAGCAGGAATGTGCTTGGATGCCCTACATCTTGCCCAAGCCTCTGCTTTATGGCTCATTCTTGGGGACGTGTTCTCAGTGTTTGGCAAAATGTTGTCACTGTTTTGTCAACTTAAATGTAAATGTGTCAACAGACAAAGCTTTTAGGTTTAGGTTTTTTCACTGGCCCCAGGAAAGGCTTCCTGTGAAGTTCTGCTCCTTTGATATCTGTAGGGATTTTTCTGCAGATATATTATGGTTTTTCTGCATAGATATTCCACATGCCCATGGGTAGTCCATTAGTCACATGGAAGCCTGCTGATAGGCACCAGGTCTGAGAGTTTTTACTCACTGTCAATAACTTGATGCCAGGGTGGAGAAGTGCAGATTCCAAGTGATGGTGATCTCTGTAAAACAGAGCTCTTTCAAAGGATTTATTAAATAAGCCTCTATCATTTTTTCCCTACTGGAGGCGAAATTATTATGTTCAGAGTTTGCTGTTAAAGAGCATAAGACAATTGTGTGAAAGAAGGGGAGAAAAATCTTGCTGCAGTTGAGGGGATTTTTGTATGTGCTTTGGGGATTCTCTTTTGTTCTGTGCAATAGATCACCAGTGATGTTTCCCCGATGGAGCTTCTCTAACATATGTATTCCTTTTTGTTCCTTAAAAAATGTCTGCATTATTGCCATTAAACTGGAACACTTGAGTTTTCCTGGCAAAATTTTACAATTAATCATGCCTTCATAAGGTCATCTTTTTGCTATGCTTCCAAGCTTAGTGTTAAAGCTTCAGTACATTAGAGCTGTGACTAAGCAACCCTCTACTTTCCCTACGAATTTTGGGATGTCTGTAAATGACTTCTTTCCACTTCAGCAGTATTTCCTTCCTGAGTATCCTCCCTTGAGTTTCCAACTAGGTGGCTGCTGCAGTGCTGTGTAGACGCTTAACTTTCTAACTTCCTATAGTTGTCATTTTAGGATTTGTTTATGAGAAAATGAATCTTCCGTAAGAAAAAGAATGAATCTATCATTATCTTGAAGACTACAGCAGGGGAAAAAGTTACTTTGGGCTCTTTTCAGAAGCCCACGGTTACAGCTCATTAGACAGGAGTGCGAGATGGTGACACCTCATGCCTGTTCACGGTTCCTGATGCAGTCGGACTCGTGTTGCAGCCTGTCCCAGCTCCTGAGCACATACCTTCACGTGCCCTGTGCTCTGGCAGGTATTTATGCACAGGGAGGACACGGCCAGATGGTTCAGCATCAAATACCCGTGCCTCTTGGGGCTTTTGATGCCTGTCTGTTCTGCTTGGCGTAGTTAGCGTTTTGCAATATGGCATTTTACGTGAGGTTGTATCGAAGATGGCAAATGGCAACTTGTAGCCTAACCTGAGTGTCCCATGCTGGGAAAATGGGCTGCAGCATTTGGCTCCAGCAAAGCACGTGCTCTGAAAGCAGCTACTGCCGTGAGGCGACGGTGCTCCAGGCCTGCAACAAATGTTTGGAGGAGGAAACAGCTGCCGAGTGTTCGGAGGAGCGTCGAGGGGGTGCAGGTCTGTTAGCGTGCTCCAAAATGGAAGTGGAGGATTTCGGTATAAACATGGAAAAGCAATTCTTTGAGAATGCAGGTCTGTTCTGTGAAAGTAAAGTATTATGATAAGGCAAGGTGCTTTGCATCTTACATGACCTTTTATTTTTAGATTCCTTTGTTTCAGAAGTTGATGGTAAGTGATTTGGGCAGATTTGGATTATTTTGGAGAATGCAGGAATATTTCATGTAAGACCTATGCAAATGTTGTTGGATGATTAAAAAAGCTATTTTTCTATTGTGCATTACAGTTAATTAAAGAGAGACATTGAGCAGCAGCAGAGCTGCACTTCAGCTGTTGTCTTGTATCACTATAAAAAGGCAGTAATTTTTTTGACAGCCACTGATTGGAAAGTTGCTTGCAGCTTTCTGAAAGCAAGGGGTACATGCTCTGGATCAATAACTGGCAAATTTTCCATTAAAAAGAATACCTGAACAATGTTCCAAATAGCCACTGGCATCTTAATTTTCCATGGAAACCTCAAATGCTCATATGTGGAGGACAAGTCATTTTCAGACAATTTTTCCAGACTACTTGTTAACAGTTATTGCTGTCCCAAAAGGTTGACAGCTTACATGATTGATATTTCATTTACTTGTCATCACTGTTTGAGTAATGGAGAGGGCCACATTTCTTTCTCCTCTCTCTTTCTTTAAGAAACAATCCATTTTAGCTTATTTTAGTTTAGTATTCTGAAAAGTATGTAATATGTTTATGCAATATGTATATGTCTTGAGGTCAGACTGCCCCTTGAAAAAGATTTTTAAGAAGTATTTTTAAACAGTTTTGTCCCTGCTATGGAGCAAGGAATTCTTTTACAGCTGCAAAACTAATAGGTGTCAGTGGCATCTTTTTTTCTCTGAAGGGGTGTGGGGACATGAGGAGAGGATTCGACTTGTTATTCATGACTGCACAGTGCAAAATAGGTCTATGGGGTAGTATGTCCCAGTGCTGAAAGGCCTCTTGGTTGTTTCAAAACAGTGAATAGGAGTTTTGCAGGGATTAGCTTTGTACAAGCACAGTGAAAGCACTGGCCATGTGTTTAAGTTGTGCATTTATATATTTGCATGTTAATGTTTGCCAGAGGCTCTACCCCAAGTCCTGTGGCAAGACTTGAATGTGAGAAATGCTTTGAGCAGCAGGCGCGTAAGAGGTTGCGCCGCGCTGATCTGCACATCCAGGTTTCTTGCTGTTTTTTCACAAAAAGAACTTTCTTCCTGCTTCTCAATACGAATAAGAAAAACAAACACTGAAACTTCTTTGCATGAGGCTAATGGACTATTGTAGCAGGTTGGGGTCTTTGGACTGTAAAGGAAAGTGTGAATGAGGCTCTGCAGAGCCATGTACAAATGTGCTCAAGTTTCCCTCTGCCATAAAGGTAGCTGGGCCTGAGTGTGAGCGAGATCTGGAGCTGAGTCCCCTTGACTCTGTAGAGAGGGTGGGATTTGATTTAGGGCAATCTCAGTAACATCAGCTCATATACTACAGTTTGCAAGTTTGATGCTGTTATGAGAGGAAATAAAAAGTGTTTTATAGCATTAGGTAGTTAAACTGTTTCTTTTTTCTCTTTATTTCTGTGAGTAAAAATGCATGCTTTATGGGAAATCATTGGTGTGAGTGAAATACACGTGTTTGATTCCCTAGAGATTTCTTTTTTTCTGTTGACATTTAATCTTGCCAATTTGAGTAATAGCATCACAAAAAAACTCTTAACAGTGACATTCTGAAGTCTTAGACCACACTCAGCTGGTGAAAATTAGCATGAAAGTCGCTGGAGCTCCACTGATACCTGCTGTGAAAATGTGGCCCAGAGCCAGCGTGTTAGCTTCAAAGATGGTTGGTGATTGCAGGCTTTGGGATGTACTTGCAATATCTAATGCACGTTGTAGGCAGAGGTGTGGGATAAACCGTGCATCTTCAACTGTGGTTTTGCTTTAGCGGATGTGCGGGTCTTGCTGTTAAACATCCTACCTGATGGATATTTGCTGCTTCTCACGTGGTGATAGCTGGTTCTGAAAGACTAAGAAAGAGCGAGTTGCTTAATCCAAGCTCAGTTCTCCATGTAATCTCACTGTTTGTCCTTATCAGGGTGTCACATCTCAGTCTTGATGTTGCATTCAGTATTCTCTGTCATCTTTGGTGTTGACTCTCTCAGATACAGACTGTTTCTTTGTTTAGAGAGAGAAAAAACAAACTTTTGTACCTTTTTAGCCTTTCTTCATCAACAAGCCTTCGCTGCAGGCCCTGCAGAAGCTCTGACCTCGGGTCTTGTTTCTGCAGAGTGCTTCTAGTAACACATTTTTTCGTACCCTTCTCTGTTTCAGGTTTATACACTGAGGGACTCTGTTACTTCTCTGCTTATGTGGCCCTAACTGTCCTGATGATGCCTCAGCGTTGCAAATTTTTTGGATAGTTTCCAGATTTTGTCCCTTAGAGTTTTCTTGCTTGTGTAATTTTTGGACTATATTTATGGTGTTTATCTGTTTCCCTTTTGACTGATCTTTTTCTCCCTGACTTCTCCAGATGTGGTAACTGCTGTTTGCTGTAAATGCCCCACTTACTCAATCTTCAGAACCATTCCCAGGTTTCAGGTGAGCCCCAACCTGTCTGGTTGGGCTAGTAACAGATCCCTGGGCTTGATTCAGCACAGCAGTGGCCACCACAGCCCTCTGGTCACGTTCCTCGTGAGCCGCTTTATTGCATGAGCATTGCAAATGGTAGGAAAGCGCTCCAAAATTCTGATATGTATAACGGCAATTAAAAAAAAAAAGCCAATTTAACACACTGTAAGTGCTCTTACTACTGTTCATACATTACTGAGTAATCTTCTTGTTTAATCTCTTTGCAGTATTACACCACTGTAATGGAACAGCAAGTAAATGGACAGTTAATAGAGCCTCTACAGATATATCCAAGAGGTAATGCTTAACAAATTCTAATCAACAATGATTATATCAGTGAGCTGTTTCATCAACAGTTATGTTTTGAGAAGGTTTAAATGCACATAACATGATGTTTACATCTTAATTTGGATAGAAGAATTCATTATTGTGGGGAGTGTAGTGAAAACTACAGTTATTGCATATAAAATAGCTAATTTACTGGAGTAAATTAGACTAACAAGATTCAGTTTGCGTAGTACATATTTCTGTACATTAAAAAACTCATTGGTGATGTTTCTGCATGTATTCAAACCGAAGCAGATGGATAACTTTTTAGATATTTACAAAGATTTTTTTGTAGAGTTCTTTGGTCTTGTAGTATTGTTGATCAGTCTTAGCAAGTTGGGGACTGTGACTGTGGGTCATTTTGAAAACTGGAACATGTCTGTCACAAAGCTGTACGGATGGCACATTTTATTTGAGATACAGGGCTTAGCAGTGGTACCGAAATGATCACAAGTTACTTGAATAGCTCTTCTGAACGGAGAAGGATGTAATCAAGTACATGTGTTAAGAAGCAATTAAAAAATAGGTCACCTACATAGTGAACAAAAATCTATAGGCAGCTACATAGATTTTTTTTAGGGAATGCACTTCTCTCTGTGAACTCAAATAATGGTTAATAAAAGACTAATGCATTACATAATTCCTCTGATTCATTCACATGTTCTCAGTAGCCAGTCGTTAAATCTGTGGTTCCTAATTGATGAAACAGATAAGGTTTAAATTCTCCAAGTAAATCTCCCAGCAATAAATTAATTGAAATAATTAAAAATTAAACTCTTCTCACTTAACTGATATGATACAAATAATCATACGCTGAGTTTCCCAATTAAACATTCTCAGCTTCTATTACTTACAACTCTCTGAAGTTTGAATTGGGCAATTAACCAACATTCCTCTCAAACACATGCTAATAAGGTCTCAAAAGGAGGCTGCCTTTCCTGGTAGCCTAGTAAGCTGCTATGGAAAAGAGGCTTGAAGTGGAGGTAACGCAGAGGTGTTTGTAACTCAGCCAGGTCTAATCAAGAGGGGTCTCGTGCAGATCTTTGCTGGAGGAGGCCAGGGAATTGGCAGGTTCTTTTCCAGACCAGGCTTAACCTGCTTTTAGATCCTCCTTTTGGGGTAAATTGGTTATTCCTGAAGAACCAGCCGTGTGGATTCCTGCTCCTAAGGCAATTTTCCTGTATCTTTTCCCATTTGCTTTATATCCAAGAATAATCTTTGTTGTATAGATTCAGAATTTGCCTCCATCCTGCTCAGGATGCAACCCCGGTTTATTACCTCAGCTCGTTCCACACGTGGCTGCTGGGCATTTCCTTGTTCATGGCTTGCTGCTTCCTTACTCCAAATTGCTTTAGAGCTGAGTTGCTGCTTCATCTTTCCAAATCACCTTCCTAAAACATCTCTTCCTGTTTCTAGGTTACAGCTTTAAAGCCATCTTGCATGTCTTTCAGACTCACTACCTCTAAGTGCTGCTGCTGCTTTTCTGGAGTATTGAATTAAATGTACTCTCCTGCAAGTTTTCTATCTTTTGGCAAAAAAGTTAAATCTTGCCTCTCTACTGAACGTCCCAAATTTGCTCAGCATGAGCACTCTTCTTTTGTATCTTTTTGGCTGTGCCTCTTTACACGCTGCATTTTAAACCTTCATCAGTAACATGCAGGCTTTTCTGCCTGCCATAGGAGGGTCTCCCTTTCCAAGACATGTCCTCACAGTCCTGCTCTTCCTTGGACTTTTTCCCTTTCTGCCTCTCTTAACTTCAGAGGGAGCCTTTTAGTTGCTCTCTCCAATAACACAGCTTCTGAAACCTTGCGTGTTCCAAACCTGCCGGTAGTAAATGTCCACGTGCCACTCTGTTACCTTGGCTTTGCTGTTCTCATTTCATAATTTAAGTCTTTGATTGGGGTAGAAACAGCAATATTTAGTATTTTTGTATATTTTAAAATCGGCTTCTTGTTATCTAAATAGTCTGACTTCCTTTTTCACACTTGAAGTTAAACTTCTGTATCTAAATGCACCACAGACATGTAGGTCCCATCTATGTTATATATATCCTGGTGGGAAATGCAGAGCAAATATATCACTTAGAACACGTATGAACAGTACAGTTCATATTAAAACCATATGGTTTTTGTTACCAAAGCCATTATAGCCAACAGGATAAATAATACCTGACACACATTTTTATCTTGTTCAAAATGTGGATTTCCACCTCTTGAATAAAAATTATAGTATGCTTATTTTAGTATTTTCTCCCTTAATGCCCGCAGTATCATAGTATTTGTTGTCTTTGACACACATGGTAATTTCTAATGTCATTTAAAGCTACAACATGGCCTGGCCCAGCCCTAACTGATGTGTTTAATAACTATCATCTGTGTCCTTCTGACTAATAAATAGTTCTGTTTCCTGCTGTCAAAAATTGAAGTGAAATGCATGTGCATCGGAGAAAGAAAAATCAAATTCATCCCTCCTCAGACAATCAATCAAAAGTGACAGGCCCTTTAACATACAATTTGTAGGGCACTGTAGGTTTAAAATGGGAACTGTCTGTAACATGTTGTGGCTTTAACATATGACAAAAGCACATCCACGACGTGGAAAAACAAGGCGATATATAGTGCAAGAGGCTCCAAGAAAATGCTTTCTCCTCGAGCAGCATGTCCCTCTGTAAATATGGTCATCATAATAAGATGCCACGTTTGTACGGCTGTGGCCGAAATGTGGCATTTTGTGTTGCATTTATCCAGTATTTGCTTTCTTGAGACTCACCGCTATTGCACCCTGACGTATTTTTTTTTTCCACATTTAAAGCAGACTGTCTCTATTTGGCAACACAACTAATTTACAATGTGTGGCAGATGATTGTTTTAAAATACGTCTTGCAAATAATTCTGCTAAATGTCAGAAAAAATACAGCATGTGAAAATGTAATGACATAAGATATTGATTTTAATTTGAATTACAAAAAGAATCTGATAATTTTAGCTAACAGTTCTCTTGATTTTGATGTGTTTTGAGCAGAAATTAGAATTTATATTACATGGTGTCAGAAAGCTCTTAGCATTTATAAATGCTCACTCCTGCAAGTTAAAAATTCTGGTTCATAATTCCCACTCTGGGTCTTGTGAGGCACTTTTCAATCATTTCTCTCTGCTAATTTTGGTGTCACCCTCATTTCTTTTTAAAAGATTCATTTTGAGCAAATTTGTAAATGGCCCTGATGTGTTCTACAATTTAGTCAATTACTGTTTCAGCCTGCAAGCCTCCTGGGAAACGGAACATACATGGCCTGAAGGTACGAATTTCAATAATTGTTTCACTAAAGTTAGATGGATTTGTAATGCTGTGTTCCACTTATTGAAATGTCAAATAAAACTGCACTTTCTTGGGCTCTGACAAGCAGATTTTTTTTATGAGGGTGGGAGAAAGATTCATCTGCTGGGTGTTGGCTGCAGTATCTGTATATACTGCTTTATTAAAAACCTCACTGCTTTTTTTTCCCCTAACCTCTGTTAATAAGCTTGCTGAATTTTAATATTCAATTGATCACTAATATCTGCTCCTAGCACAAGAAGGTTCTTTGCTTGTTTTTAAGAAGAAATACTTACATAGGTTCCTTAAATTAATATAGCATGGAAAGCACAGCACTGAAATTATTTTAAGTCATTGGATTCACTCAGGTATACTGCATTGCTTCTGTGAACATACCCATTCTGAAATGCAGAAGTCTACTTTTATATATTTTTATATATATATATATATATATCTAATGACTGTTTATTTTTCAGAATTATATTATATGGTTGACATACTTTTTTTTGTATTACTAAACACTGAAACTAAACCTTTAAAATATAAGGACAGTAATATTGTAGTGCATGTATTACACAGCCTGCTAACCTACATAGAGGCAAGACCTCAACCATCGGCATGCCTAGCAACAAGCTAATTAACCTTCAGAGTGAAATGAGAAATTCATGGCAAATTACAGGTTAATTAGAATAGTGTCCTCTGAACACAAACGACTGATAAAGATTCTTTCCCTGCCTGCAGGTAAATACACGAGCAGGGTCTGCTAATAATAGCAGTTCAGCAGACTCGGATTCCCTTCCAAGCAATAGGTAAGAGTCACGAACGGGAGCGAGTGTTTTTGTTTTGTTTTGCTGCATTATAACAGAATAAAACCTGGGTGCAGTTGTTATCAGTGATAGGCTCGGTAGGTAATAACTTCATCAATATGCCTACTGGGGAGGTAAAATTGCCTTGATTCATGGGTCTTGTTAGACTTACGTTGCTACTTGTTCAGTAGACACATTTTCTGCCAGAAGAAATGTCTTTGCAGGGTGTTTCAGATGGTTTTGCCCTTAGTAAAGCATTGAAATAATGCAGGTATTCAATACTGAGCCAGAACTGCATTTATTTTAATTGATGTAGTAATGGCTCTCTATCACAACGTTTTTAACTTATTTAGCAGGTTCAGGCCTTCATTGCTGACCTTATACCAGGATTTTTTTATTTTAAAATTTTATGCCTAATTTAGGAAGTTCATTGATATGTAATTAGATTTTTTTTTTAAAAATACAAACATCTTAAGTGCCCTATTTCAGGCTTCAAAACTTTGCTGACACTATGCAGCCCTCTCCTTTCAAATTGCAGCCATGGTTGCAAAAACTATTTTTAAACTTTGGAATAAAAGAGAAGACTATCTTGTTTTAAGCCTTGTTTATTTTTAAAAGGAAATAGGGAAAAAGGTGAAGCCAGGCTTTTCTCATAGGTGTATAACTGAAAGGACAAAAGGCAGCAGTTGAACCTGAAGTGCGAGGATAGAAACCTCCAGAGGTCCCTTCCAACCTGAATTATTCCAATGCCGATCGGCGTGTGCAATGTATTATTAGTTGTTCTGCTTAACCTGTATTAACATGCTGCTCCCTCTTCCCTCCAAGAACGCTTTTTAAAATAAAAAGGACAGGGATGAGCCAGTGGCCCTGTAAATGCAGGGGGCCAAGCGTGTCGCCATCCCTCGTGTTGTAGAGCAACGGTCCCGTTGGAGGCGTCTCGGAGCAACGCGAGCGGCTCTGCGCGGTGACCTCCTCCCCATCCGCCAAACACAGCCCGCTCTGCCCCGGCGTGCCGGGCCTTCCTCTGCTTTGAGCTGTTCATAAAGTGCTCTGAAAAGCAGCTTTCTAGAAGCTTCTTGTCACCTTATGTGGTGGTTAATTGCCATTCCTTTTCCAAAACCTTCTGCACTAGGAGTTTTGTTTTTGAAGTAATTGAAAGTCTCTCTTTGTTTCATGTTCACAAATTGTTAGTCATGAAAGATGACAAGATCAACTTATGTTTCCTTGGAAAACTTAATTTTTCTTTAAAGCAGTCGTGGGAACAAGAGGCCTATTAAAGAACAAAGCCACTAAATACCAAATCTGTGGTTTTGCTGTTCTTGTTAATAATGATCTGTGATCAAGACACGTGCTCATGCCTTTTAAGAATATATTATTTTGTACTTCTTTTATGACTTCAGTAATAGGAGCAGAATGTTTTTCTGGGATAAGTTTTCCAGAGATGCTGCTCTCCGGGCAGTTTGCAGTGTTGAGCGTGTGAGCAATGGAGTTTGACAGGAGAGGGGATGAAGTTGTCATTGGTATTTTGGGGATGGGATTTAGGGGAGTAATTTGCAGCCACTATAGTTTTACTGATCAAATATGCCAGGCAAAGAGTTGCGCTTTGTTATTTTCTTCTCCCGAATAGAATAATATGGGTTGTTTTGTCTTATCTAAGAAGGCTGATGCAGGAATAGTTTCCAGTGGAAAGGAACAGGATACATGTGGTGATCTGGACTCATCTCCCTAAATTTACACGTCACTGAGGCACCGGAGGCAGGATTGAACTCACCTGCTCCCTGTGCCCGTCTCTGCAGTCCATTGAGGTAGTGAGATGTCATCAGAACTATGCACCACTGGGTCTCCAGGCACTTGAAGTAGATGAGAACCTTACTTTTCTTGTTGGCTTTGAAACATGTGGGCTCTCTGTGATTTTGTCCTCTGGTTTTGGAACTGTCAAAAGGTGGATTGTTGGTCAGTATAGTCTGGTATCCAAACCACTAGTTTGTGAAGGTGAAAATAGTCATGAGGTGCTTAATTTTGCATTGCTGCTCTTTCTCCTCTGTGTACTCTGAAGAGTCTGTATAGTTAGTTAAATCTAATCAGAATATGTAACCATAAACTTAATCTGATGGCTTGTTCCTTGGTATGACTGTGCTTCATTTTACAAAGCAAAATGGTGTAGTCATTAAAAATAACTGTCCTTTTTCTTATTTTTTTTCTTCAGCTTAAAAAAGTCTTCTGCAGAGCTGAAGAAAATACTAGCAAACGGCCAGGTAGGTGCACTCCATTTGCTCTTGGGTACTTGTTACTGCCTAGTACTGCAGTGACTGGAATACCACGGATTTCTGGACAGATGCTTACTGCTCATTTAGTTGTAATGTGTTCTTTTAACACAGAGCAGGAGACACCATGAAAACCTTCACGATATGAATGAGTTATGTGTCCTGATTTATTTTGATTGGCATGGCAATTTGCTTCCCATTTCTCAAAATGTGCTAATCAGATTTAGCTCCGAATAGATTGAAGTACCTCACACATGTTGCGCTGCTGCCACAATTTCAGGGAAGAAAGTTAATCAATTTTGAATAACTAAGTCAACTGCTGAGTTGGAATGACCTTCGTATTTTTAGGGTAGTGCTTATTTAGCTGGTTCTTGCAAGGAACTGCTCTGCATTATTTGGAACCTCCTTGTACTTTTTGCTTATTTTTTGTTCTTTTAAAAAAAAAAAAAAATCCTAGAAGGCTGGCCTGTTACTTCCTGCTGCAGGTATTAGATTCCAGCACCCAGAAGCACAAGATTTAATGTAAAACTGAAGGACACGCGGCCGAACGGAGCAGTCGTTCCCCATTTTGAGCTGAACATATGTTCAGACGCACATGTGCAGACCCACAGTTGTATAATGGCTCTAAATATGCACCATTAAATTAAACTCCCTGAAAAGAATCCCAGATTCTTCAGCGGCAACATAAATATGTTTTAATGTTTGTCATGGTGAAAGCCCTTTGATAGCCTTGGAGGCAGGCACCTGTCCGCTGCGATCAGGCTTGCCTATTAGGCTCTATTGACTGAGACATCTGTGTCACTGCAAATAAAAGACTCTTATTGATTTTCTTAACTGCTGTTCACTTCCCCTCCATGTTTCGAAGGCTGAAATCTTAATTATCTCAGATGCGTATTCAGTGCCTTCACACAATGACCTCTCCAAGCCTCATTGGCATTTCATGAATCAAGTAGTTGTAGTTGAGCGTGTCAAGAAGATAAAGGCCGGTCCTCACGCTTGTCCTTCGGTGGCACCTGTAACGTGGCGCTCGAATAGATGAGAGTGCCCCTCGGAACGCGGGGCCAGCCCGCCTGGCTCGGGTGCTGTGACTACAGCTCGGAAGGGCCTTTCCAGGCTCGTCAGCATTCTGTGCGTGCCGGCGTGGTAGGACGCCATGAATATTAAACCGACTTTTAAACTTCTAAAATGAAGCTCAGTAATTCATACTGTTGCCGACTCCCTTCTGGAATAATTTTCAGGAAAATAGAGTTACTGAACACAAGTGTAAGCCTTGTTCTCATGATTGAGTTCATAAGCACAATTTGGCATTTTATTTGTTCTAAACAGTCAAAATGATTATTTTGTATATCCCTGCAATAGATAATTATAGGGCTTTTTTTGGTAACAGAGTTGTATAAAGGAACCAAAAATCTTTTAATTATATTTAAAAATTTTACTTTTACCCGGTAAAGGCAACATTCAGAATAATTTTAGTATTACCTTTTCACCCTTTTCTAATAAGAGTCATATCATACCTCATTTAAGAAGAAAATGCTTTTTGTTTTGCTGCATAGTATTCTGCAAAATTTGGTCACAGATTCATAACTGGAAATGAGTTTCTAGTTGCAACATAAACTTTTCTTCCTTTTGGGGGATTATGTCACACTTATTACTTAAATATGGGTTGGGTTATTATTTTTTATTATTTTTGGCAGTTTATGCTTTCAGGCATTTCTAATGATATTCCTCTGGTAGTTTCCATTTAGGTTTAATAAGGAATTCATATTAATCATTAAAAGAAGGGAGCATGATTCTTCAAGATAATCAAATATTGACAGGTTAGAAATAGCTTTCTGCCTAGGTTCATTGATATAGGTGATGTGATATAAATATTTATTTCTTTTCTGTCACTCAGAGTAAATGCCACCAATTGATTCAGCATTGATATAGTGTCAACAGTTCATAAGAAACATTTGACTGGCTTGTGTTTTCCGATTAGTCTCTGCTCTATAAAGTGGGATTTACTAAATCTCTTCAATTGTCTGCTCATAGAGTGTGACTGCTTTCTGAAACCATTATTGCTTCGATTCGTAAAGCAAAGGTATGGCCAGAGCAGCCTGCCTCTGACAGGCTTCTACATGTAAAATAAGGATTAATTGAGCATTTTGGTTTTAATGATTTGCAAGAGATAGACACTGATTTCTTTCAAAAACACGAGATATAAACAAAAGGTGTTTTGTTTGCTGATCCGTAATTGAAGTCCATTTCTCTTTTGCATTAATTCTGCTAATATTGGCATCCGATGAAATTTGGGTTTGCAGGTTTAATATTCCAGTCCATACCGTCGAGTTCCTCTGCATTGTGTTATCATTTTATGATCGAGAATCCAGTTTTCCCAGTAAAATAAATAAATCACAGCATGTTTTCTGGCATCTTTATTTGAGCCAGTAAATCACACTTTATCTCCCCATCGTTCGCTGGCAGATAGCTGCTCCAGCCTAGTCTGCCTGTTTCTCCCTCGGTTCCTGCTTGCCCTTTTGTGCACAGGGACAAGAAATGGTACCGGGCTGGCAGCAGGGGAGAGCAGCGCAACATGAGGGCAAAGAGCTGCTGCTGTCATGGGCTTCTATGGAATGACATGAAGAAAACACTTTTTATCACTTAGAAAGAAGCAGAAGAGAGAGGATGCTTTATGGCTCTGCTTCTGCTCAATTTGTTGCTTATAAGTTGCATAACCACAAAAAATGTCTGTGTCCCCCACCTCCAGAAGTGAGGACATAAATATGTTCATTTCTCATACAGTTTTGTTTATAAGTACATTCCTGGGAGTGTGTAAAAGATCTTTGCTGTTACCTCAAGGACCAGAGAATTAAAGCTCTCTGGCTGAGGAGAGCAGAAATCCTTAAACACTGCCTATGCTGTAAAAAAATTTCACTCACTGTCTAATTTATTGCAGAGGATCCAGTAGAGGTTCTTTATATTTTTCAGACTTGAGGAATACTTTTTCTTTATGCGAAGTGGGTTTGCCCCCTCTTTATTTGCATTTTCTGCCATTGTAAGCAAGACAGATTTAGTGATAACGTTTATATTGAAAACCTACTCTGACCCTTAAATGGCTCATTCCACACTGCCTTAAGGTGTCTGGCCCAGGTTTAACTACAATTCCGTTATGTTATAGCATCAACTTCTGCTTTGAGTTATTTCTAGTTGTCTTAGAACATAAAAAACAACCAAAAATTCAACCTTTCAACCAAAAGAAATGTGCAGAGTAAAAGTATTTTCTGCAAGAAACATCTTTTTTATTCAAACAGTAAAAGACCAACAACTCAATTAAATATTGCACTTTGCGTTGGTCGAACGTGCTGAGCGGGACCATTCCAGGCATTTCAGCTTGTTGCTGACGCTTGTTCCAGCTGAAGCCAGAGGAAAAGTTCCTGTCCTCTTCACTGACATCCTATGAACAGGGATGCCTCAACGTGGCTGAGTGACCAAAGGGCACGTGTCCCCACCGAGTTTTAAAAGCCCTTTCCCAAGTTGGGTGAATGCTCAGATGGGGAGCGTACAGCAGGCTCTGCCTGGTTCTCACCATGCTGCTACTGATACTTGAAACAATTAATTTAAAGCTATCTCAGATGTGTTTGTGATCTCTAATGACACCAGATAAATCATTAGGTATTTTTTAAATGCCTTTTAACGCATAAAAATAACAGGAAGTCTTTAAGCTATTAAGCTTTAAGCTCATGTTAAATGTTTATTTTGGTATCCCATAAAATACAAACAGATTATAGAAGTAAGGTAATGACTTGATAACATTCTTAGGAAAAATTAAGAAAATTTTTCTTTTTTTCTTTCCAAGTATGCATGTCCTTTCCCAAAGTGCCCGTGGTGATTTCTGGAGCGCTGGCCTGGCCGGCCCGTGTACGATCCGCGTTTGCCGCATGCGGAGCTCGTGCTGGGCTCTGCTTGCCTGCCTGGATATCGTCGTGCTCTCTGGGAGCTGTCCCAGAGCAACGACAAGCAATTTGTTATGTAACTCAAGGAAAATTAGTGCTGTTGGATAGCAATTGGTGAATTATTTCTCCTGCAGAATGTTCACTTTAGTTCATAAGTGGTTAAATTGAGCTCTGTGGAGCAATCCTGCTGATAGAACCTTGTCCCTCAATTAGTATCAATTATGCTGATTCTAGAATAAGTCATAAACTTTTCCAGCCATACGTAAGATGACAGTTTTTTGTTGGATTGTTTCCATTCACCTCCAACTTTGGCTTTGGTTATGTGCTGTTCTGGAGACCCTTTTCCTATCAGTATCTGTGACCTGACCCTCTTGAGCTATATTATATCATTCCATTTTGACACCTTTTATCAAACTTTAATGAAATGACCCAGGCAAACAAATTGTCATTAAACTTTCCATCACTTTGTCCCTTGGTATCGTCTTTTATAAATTGGACAGCAAATGTTGTATTGATCTTCTCGTTCTTGCAGCTGAACTTGAAATGACCCAGACTGCTTGTTGTTTATGGCCTAGAGTTGCTTTTCCTTGACATTTCCATCCACAGCATGACATCTCTTTTGTTTTTCTTTCTTTCTTGTGGAGATGAATGAACAAGACATACGGTATCGAGACATCCTCGGTCATGGCAATGGAGGCACAGTCTACAAGTGAGTGTTGAATTTCACTTAATTTTTTTAAAATAAAATTGAGCAGATTTTTTCGCCTCTGTGTGTACAGTAAGATGTAGGTGGGCCATTGCTGCTATGCAGAAAAGAAATTCTAAATATAAACTTTTTAAGAATGCTCTTTACATATTTGCAAGGTAGCTGCTTCTGGGTGCCGTGAGGACCGGTGCGTTTTTATTGTCTTTTTAGCACCTGGCTTTGAATCCCTCCTGGGTTACAAGTTAATGGTTCACAAGTGAAACTTGGTATGTCCTGAAGGGTAACGAATTGCCGTCGGTATTTGCAGCGCAGGATGCGATGACACCGATGCTCTGCCTTTCTCTAGCAATTCAGGATTAGTAAATACCCTTTCTCTGGTGCAGTGACTTCCCTCCCTTATGAGCAGCTTCACACACAGGCTGATGAATACATTAAATTATCAACTCCCCCAAATTTTGGTACTGAAGCTTATACCCTGCAGCCAGTATTAATTTTAATATTGTAAAGATTATAATAGCAGAGAGAGTTTTCTCGATAGGAAAGTCCTTCTCATGCATAGTGCAAAGTTTAAACTACATAATGTAATATCTGGTACTTAATAGTCTGCAGTGGTGTATGAAAAATATTCCAGTAGGAATTAAGAAATCCATAGTTTGTAAGAAAGCCCTGAGGGAGTAATAAAGGTTTCCTCCAGAGAGCTATTTACCATATACAGTAACCCAGCATCCCATTATGGTTTTGTTTATACCTTGGATATTTTTACTTTGATATTAACATTAAAAAAAAGAAGTTTTAAAAGCTACAGTGCATTTGGTTTAGTTTCTAATTGGCTGCCAGTGCTGTGAAACAGCTGCCTTTGGTCTCCTTGCAGAAGGTTTCTTAAAATGGGTTTCCAAAACCTTTAACGGAAAAACCTAGTTTTTGAGTGGACTCTTCAAAAATTAAGTTAACCTTGTCTGTGGTGAGCTCCCTTGCATTCTGTGGCAGAACAATATTGCTAAACCAAGAGACTTGGAGCAGTGATGCTCTTCCCTGACTGCAAGAGAAGGCCTTGGGAAAGGGTGCTGCGCTCTACAGCCTTCCTTACCCTGCCTACTGGTGCCTGGGGAAGGCGTTGAAGCCCTTTTAGGAAAGTCCTTCGGAATAAGGGAATTCACATAGGTTTGTCAGTCTCATCCAAAATTACTGTATTGGGAATCTCTCCTGCTCTATGTTTCTGTCTCACTCCAGCTTCTGCAGTCGTAGTCCAGAGGTGAAGCCTCACAAATAGTTTTTGAGCTTGTGTAGCAGGTGTCTTCAGCATGCTGGAGTTCAGTGCCTTCTGTTGTGCCCTGTATGGACCTTGTTTGGAAACTGCTGATCATTTTGAACCCCAAAGGTTCTGCCTTTACTCTGCAGCCTGTTAGGGAGGGGAGGAGAAGATGCTCGTGGTGGGCCCATGTGAAGGTGGAGGGAAAGAGGTTAAAGGAAGGAGAAATCTGCTGAGGAGGGAAACTTCTGAGACAGCTAAGACAAGAGTTGGTAAGGGTGAGACAGGGAGAGGAGGAGAGAACCCCTGGGTGCTTTGCTAATCGTCTTGCATTAGGAACCTGCTGAACTTTGTGTCCAGTTGTCAGCTTGTCTGAGCTCCCTGCTGGCAAAGAAAAGCTCCATTCCACGTTTGTTGTGTGGATGAAGTCTGTAAAATAATACAGTGCTTTTAGGTGAAGAAGGTGGTATAAAAATGTCACATTCTTTAACAGTATTGTCACTTAGGCAATATGTGCTCTGTGTTTTGCAGTATTCATACAGGAATTTTGGATGAAATGGTGTGTAAAGCCAAACTTGCACCTTTTGACTTTCTTGCATCTCTGAAGGGCAGTATGACTATGTGTCTGCTCTTTGCTTAATATTTTGAACAAAACCTGTTTTTCCCCTTCCAAGTGGTTCCTGTTCAGTGAGAGTCTGCAGCTGAGGAAGGGCCAGGCGAGAAGGTTGAGGGCGCAGCAGCCCCGAGCACAGGAGGGAGCCCAGCCCTGCAGCAACCAGGGCACCCATTCCTGGTGTCCGCTACTTTTAGCGATGCAAATAACAGTACATTATAAATCTGAAATAAGTCTTGCCCCCAAACTGGGCTGTTGCTAAGGTTGGCTTATTTGCCAGATGTTCCTGGGTTTGCTCCTTGCTCCATTGGGCTGAAGGGTTGCACCAGGTTACTCCTTCACTCCGGAAGAGCTGCTGCTTGCTGCAGTTGCAAAAAGCAGTGGACGAAGGAGGCCCAACGTTATTGGGGCAGCTTCCCCTTTTTAAAGGGGAGCCTTGCTAAAGGAGCAGCCCTGTACCACGATCTGCTAAGAAACTGCTAAATGGAATACTTACAGGTGGCTGGATTGCGCGAGTCGGAGATAGCAGCACATATTTTATTCCAGTAAATCAATGAACATTTGTCAAATAAAATTAATTGCGAACGTTTGGCTGTTTTCCTGCATTCCGTGCAGGGGTTTGTCTCACAAGAGGCTGTGTGTAGTATTGATCTGAATGTAAAGAACGAGGGTATGGAGGTGGTACCACCTTTTCTCTTTCCCCTCCTCTCCTTCTAGCACTTTATACTAAGTCATATCCATTGTGGGATGATATATTACGAGCATTCCGCAAACCAGATAGCGTGTTGCAGCTCGCTGGGCAAAAATTTTCAGCCTTTCTTTCCATGCGAATTAACTACTATTGAAATAGTTTATTGAGATTGAAGTATTGATCACTCTTCATGCTAACCTTGGCTTAAGGGGGGTGAAGGGGAGGGGTTTTTCTTCTCTTTGAAAGACATTATGTTTAGTTAGAAAATATATTTCATTTATTTGGATCCTTTACAACTGCAACTGTTTTATTGCTTGGAGAAGAGGTATCTTAGCTTTATTTTTATGACGGTATAATTATACCTTAGAAATACACTTGATTACTGTGTGTAGCAAGATTGTTCCAGTATATTGGCTTGGCCAATATTGCTATACAAACAACTTTTCAGTCAATTGAGTCTGGCAAAAATCAATACTTTATTGCAATACTTCTAGTGAGAACTTGCTGAATCTAAATGTTTTTCCTGTTGTGAAAAGAGAAGGGATTTTGTGGTTATCTGCCATCCTGTTTTTCCCCTGCTTTTGATATGCTCCTCTCTTAATTAAGGGATAATAGAAATTGTAGAGTTAGATCCTGCAAATAATATCCTTTTTGATTGTTTGAGTACAGAGGTCTTTCTATCAGCTGTTTTAAAGAAGTTGATAGGATGGGGAATGTACAGTGGCTGCTTCACAGCAGAAAAAAAAAGCCCTGTTATCGAAGGGCATCTAGGGTGTTTGCTTAAATTGCTTTTTTGAAAAATAATTCACTGGCAGGTCCAAAAGACATTTAAATTAGGCACATTTCTGCTGCATGTTTTAGTTCCCTCTTCGGCTACAGAACTGAAACACCAAGTTTTGGTAAAATTGCTCCTTTGCTTTAGTAAAATAATGTCCACATTTTGATTTGTAGTATGCGCTGTGCCAGGCGGTCCCAGGAGTAGTTGCTTTAAATGATTTAGAGGGAAAACACTCAGGCATGTCTGTTTGGAATCTAAATATAATGCAGGAGAAGTCTGTATCTGGCTGGTAATTAGCTCGTGAAGCTGTCACTCATGGGGCATCTCTGAAGTGTCGCGATTTCCTTCCTTTACACATGAACAAAATAAATATTTTTACCTTTTATATTCCAGCTTTTCCCTTATAATTGTATAATTAAGTTGTATAACTGCATAGTTTTAAATAAGAAGTGAAATGTTCAGAGAATTCTTTCTAGGTGATGGTGACTAGATCCTTTTAGGTATCCGCTGGTTTTTAAGGGATGTGTGTTCATGGTGCGCAAATCTTTGGGGTTCTGTCAGGAGTCTTGGGTAGCCGCGAGCTGCGTCGCCATAAACATCGAGTCCCCATCATCTCATAACCGATTTGTAAAGTTACCCGGTGTCTAGAAAGGCAGAGTTGGGTATCACCTTAACAGAAGCTGTTAAACCAGACGGTTGCCCTATCGCTTGAGTAATTGGAAGAGAAGTGGCTGTTGCTGATGTACCGGCCAGAAGAATCGTTTAGCTAGGAAAAATACGGATAAATGCTGGAGCTTAATTTGCTTGAGCAATTTACTTGAGCAATTTTGCTGTTCGCTCGAGTTGCGCGTCCCAGCATATGCCCATTTCTCTATTCTCCATCTCCACCAACCTTGGGGTGCCCCATTAGCGCGTCGCACGCAGCGCGTGGCAAGACAGCTGGGGAGTTGCTCTCTCTTGCAAGACAGCCTGCAAACTGCTATCCAAGAAGATTGCGGATGCTCCGTGCCATTAGCAGGAAAAGTGGCATCAACTCTTCAGTGGAGGAGTTGGAGGCGGTTTTGCTTGGATTGAGAGTAGGGAAGGTGGAGATGATTGAGCTGTGCTTGCTCGGATGGTGATGGCACAGCTGGAATTTATTGCAGTCTCATGTAACTTGGGCTCTGGCTCGTCTCTCTGCTCCTGGTGCAAGAGGCTGGCACTTTTCCAGCATATCTAGGAGCTGTCTCAGGTATTTCTGCATAGCAGGTGTATTCTTCGAAAAATATCGTGTACCTCTTAAATGCTGCTGAAGGCAGCTCTGAACTAGGTGGTGCTCTCGTCTTCTCGTGGCCTCCTGCGGAGTTCTGCTCTGCCCTTCCATTGGTTGCTGTTTTCCTGCAGGAATCAGCAATGGGTGATGATAATTTGCCCTTCTTTAGAGTAGATCTTTTTGTGCTTTATGCAAAGGAGGCTGGTAATTGTCTGCATATAAACAGAGAGAGAGGGAAGAGGCTTTTTAATTTTTTAAATTCCCTCCTGCTCCCCCCAGCCTATCAAAGCAGTGGGAGAGCTGGGAGCTGCGCCTGGATCTGCTGGTTCCTCGTCCAGAGCCCCGGCAGCTCCATCATGCTGCTTCCCATCCCTTGGGCTTTCCAGAGAGGGTTCTCCTTGTGCTTCCTGAACGTCGTCATCCCGGCACGGTGAGATGATAGAGGGCTGGAAAATGCCATGCAGGAAGGTTAAGTGTTTGGATCAGCATTCCAACAAATGGGATTTTCAGACTTCATGCAGCCACACATCTCCTTTGTTCTTGTGTTACAACTGCAGAGCACTTCCCTATCTTTCCTTTCCCAAATTAGCTTCGTTCTCCCTTTCTTGTGGTTACTTTGGTTTATTTTTAGTTGCACTAAAAAGCATTGTAACGGTAATAGCTAAAGTTGGAAATACCCCACAATTTCTGCATATTATCGTTACAGTTTAAACAAGACTGACCAGTGATTGCTGCTCACTTGCTTCTTGTGACCCCAGCCATCACTTGCTGCCTCATAAAATCTGTTATGCACAAAAGTGCATAAAATGAAGATAAAGTGCCTCCTTCAAGTCTGACAAAAGCCATTCCTTTGCAGAATGGTAGCTGCAGTGAAAGTAAATAAATGAATGGACAGCAATCACAGCCTAGTTGATGAAACTGTTCAATTAAAGCACAGGCATTTACATGGTGTAATTTCCCTAAATTGCCAATGAGCCCCTTTAGACACAACCAGTGTTCAAATTGATTTCAGCATTGATTTTGGCTGAAGCTGATAAATTTCTGCTTGTTAGTTAAAGTAATTTTGCAGAAGACTTTGTACTGCAGTATTGAAGTGTTCATTTAGCTGATGGTTAAAAGAGGAGTTATTTACAGAGGCTTCTACTGTTGTTCTGAGATGGGACAATTCCCCGATCATCTTTTTACTTTTAATTTTTTAGGCTTCAGTATACCAATCAATAGGTTATTGAAACTGATTAAAATGTATCCAGCCAGCTGCCTATGGCTGTTTAATTAGAAACTGGATGATTCTTAAATTAAAGTTGCTTTGTTTGCATTGTGTGCCCATGGTCCAGAGGATTAAATGAGTAGTAATCCTGAAAATTTAAGCTGCTTTTGCTACTACTGAGATGTTTTGTAAAAACCCTGCAACTCTCTCTGCAGCTTGGCCTGACTTGGGAGATACCATTTTTTCCATGGCAGATAAGTCTGTGTGGCAGAGAACTAATGGAATTTGCAACAGTCGAGTTATGCCAAGCTTGTAGGCGTTGCTCCCTAAGGTAGAAAGCTTCTTGAAATAGAGGTTTTGCTTATGGAAGGGTATATAGAAATCCCTTTTTGCTGTTATACTGGGAGAGCTTATCAATGCTGTGTTTTAAAGTCCCTCCTTTACATCATTACATCAGTTTGATGTAAACTCATGGGCAGGACAGGAGTATTGTGACTTCTTGCAAGTGTTTACTGTGTCCAGGCAGAACTAACTATTTAATGCAAGCTTTTTACTTGAAACTGAGCCATGATTAAGGAAAAAAATCCAACAATTTCTAGGTATTAGTTTAAATACTTAAAAACTTCTGCTTTTGGTACAGTTCTCTTCTCTGGTGCTGGTCTAGGAGTTACTGAGCAGCTTTGATGGTTGTCAGGGTGTGAGAGGGTCACATCTGTCCTGAGCGAGTGGTTTGCTAACGCGGAAGGTGCAGGCCTAGGGCTCCTGGTGGGCACGTGCGACCCTGTGAATAACCATAACCAGGGCTGTGGCCGGCTGTGCAGCTCGCTCGGACTCACGTTGCTTCCAAAACGGATTCTGCATCGCCGCTGCAAGTCGGCGTCTCGGCTGGCTTGGCCCAGCGCTGCTGGCGGAGGAAGCAGAGCTGCCTCCTCCTCCTCCTCCTCCTCCTCGGGCGCCGTGTCCACCCGAAGGCCACGAGCTCCCTGTGCTCCGCATGTCCCGTCCGAACAGGTTGCGCTGGGGGACGGGGACCACGTTGCAAGGGAGGGCTGCAAGGAGAATGGCTTGTGCTCTGCCTGTAGAGGATGGCTCTGGATGCTTGGCTGCCATGGAAAAGGAAGATTAATATAAGTGGTACCAGATGGAAATAGTGGATTACAGAGTAAAAGAGATGAGGGATCTATTCTTTATGCTCCGGTTTGGATGCCAAGGCTTTCTCTTTCCAACAGAGATGGGTTAAGTGAGACGTTTTGCTCTTGTGCATTTTCTTTATGTGGCTTCCAGTGCCAATTTTACTCTTCCGAAAAGTTTAAAATTTAGATACAAGTATTTTTGTTTGTTTTCTAGCTTAACAGCAAATAATTTTGCTTTCAGTATTCAAGCCCCTGTAATGGCATTTTAGATGGAAGGGAGGCTGGCGGAGATTGCTGTTTGAACTAGCACAGTCCCCATAAAAGCTCCTTTTCCCAACTGCTGCGCGCTCCGGATTTCCTGGTTTAACAGCCAGGGAGTCAGGCTAATGTGTTTGTCTATTGCAGAAGGCAACAACTGTCAAAGTGGTTATTTCCTAGGAACAATTTGAATCTGTTTCTTTAGATGGCCATTTGAGTACGTGACAACTCCGTGATTAAAGCGCGAGAATCTGACCAGGAGCATGACAGACACTGGCAGTACTATGGGCGGGAAAAAAGAAAAAAAAATTAACAGTAAACCAAATCTGTGGGTGATTTGCTGCATATAGTTTGCAGCTGGTAACTGGCATGTCATTCTGCAATGCATAACACTTAGCGAATTTTATTCATCTCATGCAACGTGATGACATAGTCATTTTGCTCTAGGTTATTTCTCATGTGCAGGGAAATGTTCAGTTTGTCTCACTCTACCCAGTGACCTTAGATCTGAAGGTACCGCTCGCTATTGCAGTCTCTTTTTATGTTAGTTTTTAAACTCAAATAAGAAATGCAGGGCTTTTACGTGTCCTGGTTTGTGCTATCCTTCGCAAAACATTTTTGGGACTGAAGCAAAATCCCTTTGGGACAGAGGGACATGTGTGTCATCCCTGTGGGTATCCAGAGGGTTCCTCTGCAGCTCCCCAGTGCAGGGCTGCGTGTGAGATCATCCACATAACGGGTAAACTGAGTAAAATCGGCACGTCTGGTTGAGTGCAATGAGATTCCGACGTTTAACAGATAGGAACAAATACCACGATGTGAAAATAAGGGGGAAGAGGGTGTATTGAGGAGCACAAAGCACCGGGGCAGGTTTTGTGGGAGCCCCTGGAGCTGCAGCGGGAGGTGGTGGCGTTGGCCGTGCGTTCCGGCAGGGAACGCTGTCCCCGGCTCCTCGGCAGCCCCTCGCTAACGTCCAGCACTGTCACTGCATCATTTTGTCACATTTGCTGATGTCGGTCATATTTGCAGGAAGGGAAGGGGCTGACTCATTGGCACTGCAGACAGGTCATGGCTTTCCCTTGAATCATTTGGTCTTGCCAAAAGGAGTATCTCATTGATTAGAAATTGTTTCCATGGCTATTGGGAAAAATAGAAAATATATTTAGTGGCCAGAGCAAACAGATGGATGGGAAGTAGGATCTTCTAGGCTGTTGCAGGCTCCTTCGATGCAATTTTGTAACAGCATTAGTAAGTCCCTTTGTAATATAATAAAATAATCCTAATGAATCGTTGCCTCTAGGAAGAGAAAATCATAGTTTTGTTTAGTTTTTTTTTTGAGAGCATTAAACTATTTATTTGTAGTTGAAGGTTTTGTATATTTTAGGAAAAGCTGTTTGAAGAAGCTCAAGGATCTTTGCCTACTTGGTCTGCGCTTCTGATGTGATCGTCCTTAAACCCACTAATACGTGGGCAGATGCTTTGGGATTATAAATGAGAGTAAACTGAACGTTGCAGCTTCCCTCTCTAGTGGTGTATATTGAAACCTGAGCTTGAATTTCTTTGCTTGTCCTGGCAGAAGTCAGTCACAGCAGGTAATGCACCTTCCCAAGCACTTTTCCGTAAAATTTCTCACAGGGTGAATATGAAATAGTTAGGCTTAGCAAGTTAAAAGAAGGAGAGAGCGTTTGACATCTCCACTCTTGTTATTAAGAAGCTTGTGCATGCTCTATGTCTGTGCTCTTCTGAAGTATAGCATACGACTGCTATGGAGACTTAGTTCCTCTACACATACTTGTGTGTGAAGTTGTTAGCATAAAAATGAGGATGAGCTGAGTTTTATTTTATAAACAGGATTGAGCTAAACCATCTGACACTTCTCTGGTTTTCTTTGCTGTAGACCTCAAGAGGAACAAAGCAGCAGGGAATTCAGCTGCTGTCACTTTGCTTTTTGGTTTTCTGAAAATAACCACCACCTGCTTTTGACAAATGGATCTTTTTCAGTTTGCTTTTGTGTAGAAGCCCTTTTGGGAGAGGGGAAGGGGAAGGAGAGGAGTTGGTGGTCCCCCCAAGCCCCGTTCTGGTTTCCCAGGGCGCTCTGGAGCCCGAGGGATGCTCCAGAGTCCATGGGAAGCCTTCTGCAGCTTGTCTGCAGGGCTCTGTTCAGGTACAGTGCACTCCTGCTCCCACTGCCTTTCCTATTCCGCAAAAATAGCGGGGATTTTGCCCCTGAGCTGGGCAAGCTGCTACTGCAGTGTTCCCTGCAGGGAGACTCCTTGATTTTCAGAACAAAGTTATGCTGAAGGACTTGGCTTGCATGGGTCCCTCTGGGCTTTACGTGTCTAGGGATGTGCTTAGTAGTCAAGGTTAATAAAATATTTGACTCAACTGTGCCAGTCTTCCTTAGAAGCTGCTCATTGTAATGGATGGAGAGGGCTCAGAATAATGAACTCTAACGGGAATGTGAGCGAAGACATTTACATTTCTTTCCCAACGGGGGTGTTTCAAAATACGCAGTTGTCGAAAGCTTTTTACCTGCGCCATGGGCTGCGCCTTTGAATCGCCTGCCTTGCTCTTCTGCTGGAAGAACGTCTGGAAAAGGGAATGTCCATGGTTCCTGCCGGGCGGCTCTTGGGCGCTGCACAACCCCGTGGGACTTGCTTGGAAGCCCTGGTGGCCTCTGCGGCCCCGCAAAACTCCCTGCCCTCCAGATTCCTGCTCCCTTTCTGCCCTGAACCCGCAGCTTTCTGCCACCCTCCCTTTGAGGATGGAGCCTGGAAAGCTTCTCCTCTGGGGCGGTCTCAAAATTGCTACTTCTACTCTCTCCTTCTCCCAAGACTTTTTCCTTCCTCTGTGAAAGCTAGGAAAAGAGTTATTTGTCTGGGGTGTTCATTTGGTTAGGGGCCAAATTCAGCTGCTTCTGCTAATGCATCAGGAGTCAAGCGGATGTGCATAGAGGAATGTTATCCCAAGGCCAGAAGCCAACTGAGAAATCGGTCTGAATGTGCGCATTACAGGTGCAGAGTGCAAATTATTCAATGCATTAAATTTCTCTTCTCTTTTTTGTCTTTCACGTTGCTCAGCAGCTATTTAGCAAGTGTTTTCACTTGCCTTTGACATCCACTTGCCTTGACTGTTAGGCACTACTCAAATATATTCCTAGGAAGGGAGGTTGCTGTCGGATCTGTGTCCATTAGGCGGTATCATTTGCCTGCCATCCTGGATGATTTTCAGTTTGTGCTCGCTGAAACGCACAGCGTTGCGGAGGAGCTGTTGCATTTGCTGCTTTGCATGGTCTGATGACCTGGTTCTAGATGGACGAATCTGCTTGGCGGGGGGAGACACAGAAATGTGTTGAGACAAAACGCTCGAGTTGAGCCCCAGGTTACTACTAAAGTATGAATATTAGTCTGATCTCCATGTTGTCATCCAAAGGCTTACTGATGGATGCACTAAAAATAGGTATTTCTTCATACCAGGCACGTTATTTTGTGGGATTCTTTTTAGTTTATCCTTCTGAAGATACGTGAAGGTGTAAAATCTTCAGGCTTCAGCGGCGCTGACTGTAACCAGAATGATCAATTCCAACTTACAGTTCTACATAATATCTAACAAAAACGTTTTCCCTACACACTCATTGGAACAGGTAATTACTGCAGCAAATACAGACTAATTTGAAGTGTTAGCTGTTAATTAAAACACTACAGAGGTGTACGGTTGTCTTTTGGTGTAACCAAAGCTCCTATTCAAACTTTATTAATCACTTTACAGTTATTGTGTTGGGGAAGGTCAGGACAGCTGAGATGCCCTGTGAGCCCAGAGTAAACAGATTCCCCCTGTCCCAGGTAATGTGGCATTTGCAAAGCCGGTGGACACGCCGTACCCATGGGCACGGTATCTCCTTTGTGATCCAATTCGCAGGGATAATTAAATGTTAAATTGGTACTGTCAATGCTCTGTAAACCAAACCAGGTATCTGCCCTCTGCTGGAAATTTAACCCAAACTTCCACGGATGAATTAGCGTGCATCATAATTAAATAATCAAGTCTTCCCTTTTAATTCACTTGGAAACAGGAGATCTCTCGTATGGAAAAAGGATCAGCTTTCTTGACAAGCTAATTAAGTTGCCAAACTGTCCAGCCCAGTACATATTAAGCTAACAGACATTCAGCATGCTATCTCAACCTGTTCCTTTGCTTATCATTTTGCTGATCTTAAGTCCATAATGTTTTGCCACTGTTGAGTCATCCCTAGTTACAGCCCTTCGTTTGCTCCTTTGGATTCCGTGATTATGTGCTCAGCTACCAGGCTGTCACTTACCGCTTCATCTGATGGGTATCTGCTTTTTGCACGTTACACTGGCATTAAAATAACAGTGATTTGGGGGAGCGTAGGGAGATTTACATAAATATTTTTTTCTCTCAAACGACATTGGTTTCTAAAAGCTAGTGCTGCTTGTTTTCATAAACGCTTATCCGTAAGTTATTAAATGAAGGTAAGGATTTGGAAACTCCCAAGGTCTTAATGAAATTATATAAGCACTCAGGGTTGTATAAGAGTAAACAACAGTCTTGCTCTGTACTACATATAATTTTGGATAAGAATAAAGCTATTAAAGCTTTTCCTCTTCAGTAGTAATTGCTAGAGGTATATACTGCTAAAATATTATAAATCTTTAAAGTTAGTTCTATGTATATGATATTACTGTGTGTAATGTCATAAATCAGTATGAAACAATAAAACTAGTGAAGAGGAAAACCTTTAATGGTTTTGTTTTTATGCAAAATTACATTGAATTTTTAGTAGGACTTTTTTTTCTCATACCTTTTTATTTTCCTAGAAGCTTATGGTTAGGAATATACAATTCATTGTTAAAAAGCCAATTATGAACATTCTTCAACATAAATCAAGACAAACTGTTCTTGAATTATTGTGGGAGTTCATTTTGAGTACATGTTCACATTAACAGTAACTCATTCTAACCCTGTATACACACATGCTACTCTTAGATACAAATGCAGATTGCTCATTCCACTTGTACTTTCTTCAGGTCCTTAGATTATGATAAAGAATCAGTCATCGCCTGTTTTACTCCACTTTAATTGGTGCAGTTGTGCCTCTCACTGCCATACCACTGAGAATACCCTTAGGATTAGCAGGCTTCAGCAAGAAAGACTATTTTATGAGACTATGAATAAGGTTTTTATCATAACTTCACTGCACTGAAAGGAATTTTGAAAGCGGATACATTCAAGATTGTTGTTATGCTATATAAAATTCTTTAAAGAGTATTCGTTTTGTTTTTAAATGCTTGCAGATGTAAAAATATCTGCTCGAAAGTTCCATTTGGAATATATTCTTTTGGTCAATTGTTGTAGTCAAAGTTTTTCATGAAGTGCTATGTGACAATTGGTTTCGAGTATGATGTATTAGCTCTAAGTCATTTTTCTGTGAAATTAGTATATACGTGCTGCACATATGTATAGAGGTAATTTTATATGATCTCAAGTTATTTAATTTTTTCCCCTCATGCAGAGCATATCATGTCCCTAGTGGAAAAATTCTAGCAGTAAAGGTAAGATATTACAGTAATTTTCTCTCTCTCTCTCTCCTTTCTCTCCATTCTATCTTGACCTCTGTTTCTTTCCTCTCCTTTTTTTATGATTGTTGGATCTCAGTTTGTTTTACTGCATTAAGGTCCACATTGTATATGCAGGAAAGCAACAAAACATAGATCCAGTAAGTCCAAATGACCCCCGAGGTCCCGGAATTCCACGCCGGGGTGCGCAGTTATTCCAGCCCGGGGCGCAAGGCCCGGCACGTCCTCCCTCCAGGATATCCCAGGGCATCCACCCGGCTGCGGCTCTTCCCGATGGGATCAGCAGCACAGCCGGGGCTGCCGCTGGGCAGGAAGGTCCCGGGATGTCACCCTTGGCACAGGTGTCCCCAAGGGCACGTCCTTGAGTAGCCTCTCTGACCTCATTTCCAAATAAGGAGAATTTCCCCAATTTCTTTGAGAGTATTCTGTCTTCCTAGAAGATTTTGCTGTTTCAGCAGGCTTATTCATTTATTTTAGTGTTCTTTCCTTTCATGGTGTATCTTTATCAGACCAAAATTTTATTTTTCATGTTAACATTCCTCATAATTTTGGATGAAGGTGTGTACTGAAGCCTGGCTATGCTCAGATGAATAAAAGTCTTCTCTGAAGTGCGGTTAAATCTGTTAAACTAATGGCAAAACCTCGATTCCTGCATCGGGACAAGGTCGTCGCAGGGATCGGTTATCCTGACAGAGGATTAGCATGCTAACGGGGATGTCTTGGAATAAAGGATCTGTGAAAAAGCAGAGATAAGCATAAGTATATAGTTAATAACATACTGATTTCATAGGGCAAGATAACATTCTGCAAACCTGTTGATTAAAATGCTTAGGGCTGGTAGTAACATCTTTGCTGTGCAAAGTAAACTGCGGTACCTGTATTATAGACGAAACTGGCTACATCATTGCATATTTTACATAAGCTTTACAGCTAGATAACATTGAGAGGATTTAATTGATTTTCTAATGTAACTTTTGTGTCTAATTGAAGGAAAAAGTCCAAAAGAGCAATGGTAGCTTTGAGTGTACACTGACTGATTGCCATTCTTCAACTGCTTTTAGTTTCTCCAGCTCTTAAACTAGCATTTAAATGGACCATTTGATTAATCATTTGTATACTGACTGTAATACTCCCAAATTTCCTTTGAGTTGTACATACTGTAAAAGACAATTATGTCGCCACAGATTAAATAAGTGAATTAAAACAGAATAGCAGCTTAATTTGACCTGTGATTTTGCTCTCGTTCCCTTTAGTGGAACGTATGCCACTCCAGCAAATAGATGAAGTCATCCATGACAGCTTGTGATGAATTGCCGTATTTATACTGTATATTTTAATAGCCTCACACTAATTTAAATTGAGCACAGAGTAAATTATAATTCAGTCACTTGACTGCTTGTATTTAACTTGACAACTCATCCTTATTTGTCCTGGAGGTGTAGCGGAGAGCAGAGGAAATATGTTCAGGTATTCTCCTTTTAAAAATTAACCCTTTTTCCCTTGAAATGTTAGGTATTTTAAGTTCATTTATGTTGTAACGTGCTAAGTGTTTTCAAGGTTGCTTTATTTTAGGCAGGAGCTTGAGGTTTAGGCTCAGCTGACTCTACTGTAGTGCTCTATCCTCTTGTGAAGGAAACTTGTGGTTTGGGATCCAAGCCCTTAGGGAGGTGCGAGTTCAGTTTGTAGCTTGGGCAGAGCCAGGTGTTGGGGGTGAGGCAGCTCTGTGTGCCCATTTACACCCAGCAAATGGCACTAGTTCCACTCCTTTACCTCACAGAAGTGAGGAAAATAAACAGGAGAGCTCGCTGTCCCCTGCGAAATTCCAGAGGCCTGCCCTGCCGTTTCAATAAAACGAGTTACGGTGACCTCATTTTCTAATACCCATCTCCAGCTCTATCAGCTGGGGAGGGGGGACCGTTTCAACTAATCTTGAAATAAGTACAGGCACCCGAGGCCCTGGTGGGATGCCAGAGCTGAGCTCCCGTTTATCCGGGCTCTCCAAGCGCATCCACGTCCAGGGAGCAGCCAGGCTGGCGGCAGAGCTCGGAGCTCCGCGCTGCCCCGGGCCGGCTCGCTCGGCTCTTCCCTCCACCGGCCCCGTGTTCGCAGCTCCAGCGCAAACTCGTTAACAAATTCCGCTCCCGCGTGTGTCGATCAGTGCTCTGCGAGTTCACAGCAAGGCATTTTATGCTTGATGAATTCAGTTTCACTTGTCTGCTCGCAATTCCACGAGAATCTCAGTTGTTCCTTTGCTTGCTAGACTCTTCTTCCTAAAGGTGCTGTTTCAGAAAACTTATCATCTGATATTGAATCTGTTTTGCTCACCTCAGTTACAGTTGTGGAGGTTTTAGCCACCCCCTTATTTGTTGCTGCTTTCCTGGTAGCGGTAGGACTGAGGAGTCTCCTTCTCAACACTGTTTCACACAGTGTTCACAGCGGTAGCTCACTCATGCTTGGAAGGTGCTTCCTGCACGTGAACCACCTCCTCTTAATATTCTTGGAAACTTCGAACCTCCTCTTCTTAATATTGTTGGAAACGTTGTCCAAAAGAGCTAAGCATGAGAATTACAGGTGTGTGAAGACAGAGCTGGGTAGGTTCCCCCCACCTCCCTCAGCCCCGTTTCAGTGCAGTAACACAAGGTTCTCTAACCTTTACATGAGGAGTGTCTCATTTGTGTGGCGAGTCACACAAGCCACATCCGTTGGGATGGAGTAAACCACTTCTGTAGACCAGTTCTGCAGGGAAACCGAGCCAGTGGCTTCCCCTAAGGTAACTTATGGTGCTGTGTGCTCACCACAGAGTTGCAGCAAAACTGGTGCGTTGCTTTTGGAAACCCAAGTGAGGTTCCACTAATGAAGGCTTGGGATGCTGTAAGGTGCAGGGCTCAGGCAAGAGGAGGGAATCCTGCCTTTCCAGGGTATCCTCCCTGCGAATGCAGGATCTCCATGTAATTATAACCAATGAAACCAGCTAGAGACCTTTCCTCATGCCCGGGCTTGGTTGAGTGGCCATCAGTCCCCGGCTTGACACTGATCTTGCTTAGTTAGTCCTGGCTTAGGCTGGGGAGGCCTTGACAGTGAATGAGGCTGGGAGATTTCTCAAAGCAAAAAGAATCGGGTGAAGCAAAATTAAATTTTATTCTGCTGACAAGATTAAGTCCTGGTAATACTTTAATGGGTAAAACTGATAGTGTTCCAGCAAATTATTTTTTAAGTTTTTCATGCTGGAAAAAATGTAAGTGAATATTGTTGGCAAATGATTATTGATCTAGACAAGCTTGCTAAATGTTTCTTGGCAGCCCTGTGTTACGGTCACAATTTAGTTTAGTGACAGCTTTTATAAATAACCCTAAAGGAAACTCCTGATAGAAATGGGTTATCCTTTTTACTCTTAGACAGATTTTGATACTGTAAAATATACGTTTAGAGGTGGGCTCTCTGTATCTTGCTTCATCA
The DNA here is from genome assembly GCF_059628265.1 of Tinamus guttatus. NCBI lineage: Eukaryota > Metazoa > Chordata > Aves > Tinamiformes > Tinamidae > Tinamus > Tinamus guttatus. Next base: position 1,356,921 of record NW_028288538.1, on the reverse strand, counting down.
GCAATGTGTGAGGCCTATAATAATGGAGTCTGTTAATTCTGCAAATCTACTGTGTTTTCCTTTGCAGTATTTAACTATAAAGTATTGAATGGTAGAAGACTCAGTCTGGGAAAAATGCACTGCGAGTCCTTTTTGCTGACTGCGATTACTTAGATGCTATCGCAGTGGTCAAGAAAAGCGTCTAAGTGTTCAAATCATCACGGTACAGGACGCGTGGAGAGTCCACGTTCCACCCGGAGCCTGACCACGTCACAGTATATTGGGGAATCCCTTTTTTGCCCTTTTAGTGCTTGGCAATACACCTGCAGCTTTAGGAATCCTGCTTCTGTCGGAAGCGGGATCCTTGGCGGGAGCCTGTCCATGGAATGCTGCAGCGCTGGGGCTTGGTGCTTGGCTGCTGCCACTCCGTCAGGCCACCAAGACATTCAGATGCTGCTTTCAGTGCCCTAAGTGCAATAAGGAAACCCAAACCATCCACAGCAGCCTCCCCGGGAAGGGCTGGCCCTGCCATCCCCACAAAGCTGGGACGGATCCTCAAGGAAAGGAAGGGAGAGCTTTGTAAAAAATGTTGGTTTAGGCACTGCTAATGCTGGGCTTTTAGCAACTGTCTCCTTCCTTGGAGGCATTTGACTTGGAGAATTTGATTCCTTCCTTTGCCAATAGCTCTGTTAAGATCTCCTCTTGCTCCCTCAGCAAGTTTGCTGATGATACCAAACTGGGAGGAGTAGCCGATACCCCAGAGGGCTGTGCTGCCATCCAGAGGGACCTGGACAGACTGGACAACTGGGCGGTGAAAAACCTCATGCAATTCAACAAGGCCAAGTGCAAGGTCCTGCACCTGGGGAGGAATAACCCCAGACACCAGTACAGGCTGGGGACCGAGCTTGTGGAGAGCAGCTCTGCGGAGAAAGACCTGGGTGTCATGGTGGACGACAAGTTGACCATGAGGCAGCAGTGTGCCCTCGTGGCCAAAAAGGCCAATGGGATCCTGGGCTGCATTAAGAAGAGCATCTCTAGCAGGTCGAGGGAGGTGATCCTGCCCCTCTACTCAGCCCTGGTGAGGCCGCATCTGGAGTACTGTGTCCAGTTCTGGGCTCCACAGTACAAGAGGGATGTGGAGCTGCTGGAGAGAGTCCAGCGCAGGGCTACAAGGATGATCAGGGGCCTGGAACATCTGCCCTATGAGGAGAGGCTGAGGGAGCTGGGCCTGTTCAGCCTGGAGAAGAGAAGGCTGAGAGGGGATCTAATCAGTGTATATAAATACCTCAAGGGAGGGAGTGCAGAGGACGGTCATGGTCTCTTTTCAGTGGTGGCCACTGATAGGACTAGAGGAAATGGCCGGAAACTGAAACATCAAAAATTCCATAGGAACTTAAGGAAAAATTTCTTAACAGTGAGGGTGACAGAGCACTGGAACAGGCTGCCCAGAGAGGTTGTGGAGTCTCCTTCTCTGGAGATCTTCAAAACCCGCTTGGATGCAGTCCTGTGCCACGTGCTTTAGGTGTCCCTGCGTATGCAGGGGGGTTGGACTAGATGATCTCTAGAGGTCCCTTCCAACCCTAAGCATTCTATGATTCTATGATTCTATGATCTCCCTTTCACTTACTCCTCCTGTCTTTTTTTCTCACATAATGAATATACGAGTTTTCAGTTTTTACTTTGAATTGTTCACTTCCTTTTTATGTCAGAGCTGACCATGCGTCCAATGTTTATATTTTAGGTCATACCCTTAGATATAACACTGGAGCTCCAGAAACAGATTATGTCAGAGTTGGAAATTCTTTACAAGGTATTTGTTTTTTCTTATTTAAATTATGCTTGCTTATAATCCTTCTGCTTATGCAGAAAAATTTAAAATGGGTTTCTTTTTTTCCTTTCTTTTTTCAGTGTGACTCATCATATATCATAGGATTTTATGGTGCTTTTTTTGTAGAAAACAGAATTTCATTGTGTACAGAGTTCATGGATGGTGAGTTGTGTATCTAGTGTGCTTTTAATTGCTGCAAATGTAAATGGGAAAATCGTGTAAAGATGTGCACTTCCTGGATGCAGCCGCATGCAATAATATGGCTTTGAAGTATAAAGTAAAATATTAATAGTTTTGCCAGTAGTGTTTCAAAAACAGTCTAGTGTTGGGGTTGTATATATGCTGGGGTATGCTGTATTTTCCTGAATGTAATTTCATTTTATTGAAAATGTAAATAGAACAGAAATAAATGCTAGCTTAATTTGTGGTTTGATATTTGAGTTTTCCATACAATCTGTCCTCGCTGACAAAACAGCTGTTCCTCACTTTTAATGTTTTGATAGCCAAAACAGATTTTCTTTTAAAGAAATCTATTAACCCAAAGTCCTGTGTGTTTTCGGTGGAAATCGGTTCTTAATTGCAAGATAAGGAATCATTTTCCACCGCAGCTGTTTAGCTGTGCTGCACTTGGTTTCTTGTCGAGTCTTCCCGTGTTCCTGCCCGTGTGAGACTCCTGCAGACCAGGAGTGTCTCCCTCCTCGCGGTCCAATGCTACTGCCTTTATGGAGATTTATTGGGACGCAGCTTTGAAATTTTGTGCTGGGCGGCATTCCTGGACAAAAGGCTCCTCAAACAGGAGAAGTGTCCTTATTAAAGCGATTTATAATCGTTGCTGCCCTCTGTGTACCAGCTCGGAGAGTGTCGCGCTGCTGACAGCTGCAGTCCCCATGTGTCTCGTGCTTCAACATCGAGTTTCAACTTGGGGCTGTCCTTAACAGGCAATTCCCCGTTGCTCTTCCGAATTTCCCTACGTGGCAGCACCTTTCACAAAGGTTCAGCTAAGCTGCAAGCAAAGGTGCAAGGATCTAGCAAGTAATTTCCCTTGCAGGGAAGGCACCCTGGCAGGAAGAAGCCCTAAACCAAGTATGAGCTGTTGAGCGTTGTTGAGTAGCCGCTTTGTTTCTACCAGTACATAAATAAAACCCTTTAATTTAGGGGGGCACGTTTTGTTTTCTCCTTATCAAAAGTGGTCTATTATTATTGTTGTTACTGTTTTTCTCTCTCTGTATTTCCTGTCTCTGTTCCAGTGATCTTTGTGCCCAGTTTCCAAGCATGAGTATTCGCTTGGATTTCCCTTATTTCCCCAGTTTGATGACAGTGTTACGTTTATTCAGCAAAGCCTACAAGTCAAATTCTCCGGTGCTCTCACGCTGTGCGGTGTTAACCATTTCTGTGTTCTCTCCTTGCAATGCACTCAGCCTTGCAAATGTTTGTTAAGCAGTGCTCACGTGTAGTAGGAAAGCAGCTGCTCACACCAAACCTGCTCCTCTTCAGAGACTTTTTAAAATGATGGACATAAATGCTTGCAGTTCTGAGTTCTTGTTAGAAAAACCTGTAAGCCTTTAAGGCATGCATCTCTCACGATGCTGCACACCGGTGGTGTTTACTGACCATGCAGAAATTACTTGAAATTATACTGGAGATGACCTCTGCTCTGCCTCATGTTGTGCACTCCTTCTGGCAGAAAGCGACAACAGGCATTTAAAGGAAGAACAAAATGCAAATAAAGGGACCTTGCCAATAATTTTTTTTCAGACCTTGAATTTCAATGGGCAAGGATGCAGGTGAAGTTTAAAGGAAGAAGAAAAAAAAAAAAAACTACTTCTGCAGAGGAACAAGTGCTAATATTGACAGATTTTTGGCCTTTTGACTTTGTGGACCAGTTGGTAGTTTCTGAATCCAGTCTTTCAGAAATCCCCCCTGATCCTGTTTGTCTAGAGGTACCATTAAATCGTATTTATGATTTTTTAAAATCCAGGTATTTCTTTCTTAAAATACCTAGGCACAGACAGATATCTGTGACTTAAACTTGGCGTTTTCCGTCTGCCTCTCTTGAGGTACTGTGACTTAGGGGTTTTCACAGGGGAAGTTTGCAAATACCAAAGCACAGAGGTGGCCCTGCTACCTGCCTATTGATCTTAGAGGTGTGAAATGAAGATGACTAATCTTTGCCCCTTTATTATCTATAAAGGGTAATATATAATAAAGATGTTCTTGGAAATCAAGATGGTGAAATGCACTGTTGCCTCTTTTCCTTGGAAGTGGTGAGCACCCGCCAAATTCCAATTAAAAGTAGCAAGAGGTACCCCAGCTACCTTTTGTAGTGGGGTTTGGAGACTTTGTCCACAATGTTTATCCACTAAATATTTTTTCCCTTATAAAAATGACAGGTCATCTCCTAATTATTTGCATTTTTTTTAACACTGAATTGAATTTCCCATGTCCTCTGTGAAAGAGATGGGCAAAGGTCCTTCCCGGTCCTCCGGGGGTGTCTGTGCCACCTCCGTGCGTGTGCGATGTGGCCCAGCTGGAGCCTGCTGACAAAAACTGTCCCCTTGCCCGAGAGCAACTGCTCCTGCTCCATCTCCAGAGCTCCACAGCCTCCCTGTGCTCTGAGCTGTGGGAAGAAGCTGTCCTCAGGTGTGTGTGTTCTGTACGTGTCGTGCACCGCTAGGACAGGGCTTTGGGACAGGGTTCGGATGCTTCCCATTTTGAAATCCACTGTCATTTTGCGGTTGACTTTGGAAGAAAGTGAGGCTGAGTCTGGGGGCTCTGAGTTCTCCAGTTTCAGTGATTCATCCTGTGACTGGGGCGTTTGCTAAAATGAATCTTGGTGTTAATGCTGCAAACAAAACTAACGTGGGTGGAGAGAGAGCTGCTTTGTGTGTTTGTTGAGAGGTTGGTAGATTTTTAAGGACAGTTATTTCTGACACAGTTATTGTTCTATCACTGATGGTGTTTTTATTAATAACCAAGGCCTAGAAAACCCTTGTGACTTCAAATCTAGGGCACTATTTCATTTTGTGTTACCTAAGCACGTTTTGTTTGTCCCTGCAGGGGGTTCTTTGGATGTTTATAGAAAAATTCCAGAACATGTCCTGGGGAGAATAGCAGTAGCTGTAAGTACTTCTTTGCTTTTGTCTTTCAATATTTGGTTGTGCATTTAACACATCTCTGATTTAAGTGCTCAGGTGCCCACTTGGGACACTGAATCATTGCTGGAGTCCTTGTCCCCTTGTCTGTGCACAAGGAAGGGTCCTTCCTGTCTAACACCCTCCCAAACACCTTGTGCCTGCATGGGGACACTGCTTTGGGACAGCTTGGGATCTGCCCGGGCCAACATTCGGGGTCTCCATTGGTTTCGTAATCTGTGCTTGCTCTGCCTGTTGCAAAGGTGTCCAAATGGGAATTTAAGGAATTCAGCCATTTGAGTCATCAACAGGTGAGTTGCCAGAGGCTTAAGAAATATAAAAGGACATGATTAATTTATTGGGATAAGCAAAAGACCTGAATTTGCTGGAGAACTAGGCAGCTGTGTTTCCTCCTAGTAACCTTTCTAGGATGGAGCAGTCATCTTGGTGTCCCTTATGTACCTCTTAAGTCCTCCTGTGCTGTCTAGTGTCTAAAAAGCAGTTCAGAAGCCCCGTCCTAGCCCTTACAGTGATTGCTCATCTGCCCCTTTCTGCTGATCCTCCCATGATATTTCCAGTCTAACTGACCTTATTCTGCACAAAACAAGTAGCTCAATTAGCTCTGCTTCTCAGGTTGAAAAACGCAGTCAGTCCTTGTTAGGAAAATGCAGTGGTAGAGCATGTTTTCTGACTTACCCTGCAATAGATGAACATCTTCAGGCAAATTAGTAGAAAGCTGAAGCTTTTACATTGGCTGACAAAGCTGGCCTGGGTGCCAGCCACTTTCTTGCCCCTCTCCCAGACCCTTCATACATGACCAGGCCTGCCTGGAAACCCCAACAGACACTTCAGGGGTGGACACTGAATTAGCCTGTGGTCCCAGAAGAGCCATCGGTGCCAAATGTCTGATGGGTTTGGTAGCAGTGTTGACTGTTGGCTCCTTCCAGCGCCTGGTAATCCATGGTCGTGTCTCAGCAGCCTTCAGTGACTTCTAGAAATTCACTAGCTGGGATTGAAAACTGAGTTTGGGGAACAAAAAGAGAGAAAAACTTGTTCAGTTGGTGCTGTGACTCAACACGGGGTGATTGACCAATGTCTTAATAGATCTCACTGGGGAGAGACTGCTAAACAATTGCTAAATATAAGGAATACTTTGATAACTTAAGCAGTTTAAAGCATAACAAAGTTATTCTATCATGTGCCATTTAATTAAGTGCTGGGTTTTCACATTCATTATACATCAAGCTGACAATTTAAATCCTTTAATCCAACACAGGCAGCTATTTAGTCTCTGTTCATTGTAATTCACAGCTCTACTTTCTCTTAATTTGTGTGGCCTGCCCAGGGTGATGAACATCCTTCTCTGATGCTGTTTCCTCTAAGTAGCTTCAAATCTGCTCATTATATAGCCTAGCAGTTTCTTATGGAATTTGAATGCTTTTCACCTCCAGTTCAGAACAAAAACGTTTCATCTCTTCCCTACGGAGTAACGAATAAGTCGCTGACGATGTCCTCATATTCCTGACGTTAAATGGTGTGTGTGTTGTGTAATACAGGACTGGCCTGTGGGTGTTTCTCCCCTTTCCTTTTCCCCATCTCACTTCTTTTTTGTATATTTACTACATCTGCCTTAACCTACTCTTATCTCTGTAGTATCGTCCACCCGTGTCACCTCTTCCCGTGCTCCCTAGGCCGCCCGCCTTGGCCTGGCGCAGATGTCCCCCTCCATTTCTCACTTAGCCCTAACCGTGCTGCTTCAGCCCCAGCTTTTATGTCTTGATATTTATTTTTGCTCACCTACTGCCTGACCCCTTTACACATCTGTTAGTTAGCGAACATGACTCCCTGACATGGACGGGGGGCTGATACTCAGATTGTTGTTGTCATTAGGATATTTGCTTCTTTAGCAAGCTGTACCATGCCCAGTGCGGGGAAGGGGTCAGGAGAGAGGTGAAGGCAGGAGCAGGAGCCTTCAGAGGAGGAACTCGCCCCTTTGCCTCGTTTTCCCCTCACAGAAGGTGCGCAGAGGCCCAGCCGGCACCGGCAGGTTCCTGTGCTCATTTTTCCCTCATCCAGCCCAGCGAGCCTGTGGGAAGGGGCAAGAAAAGCCTTTGTTTTCCTCTGTATTTTATCAGTGGCAGCAGCAGTGGCTCCTTTAAGTTTCCCCCAAATGTCTGCCCTGTTCTTGGTGCCTGGCATTTCAGTAGAGCCCAGGAGCCCATTCTGTGGGCTGGGACACTGCCCCTGGACACCACCACCCCAGCCCTGAACGCCTTGTACCCAAAGGATTTTTTTTCTATATTAACAAGAAGGAGAATGTGAAACAAAAGCTAGAATTTGCCTGGAATCTGTGGGCAAAAGCTGGAGTTTTGGTAGTCTGGAGGAAGCATTAGGTTTTTTTATCTATATATTTTCTTTCTACCTTCCTTGTGCCATGTGCACACAGTCATTTGTCTTTTATTCTCCCGAGACACGTACAATGCATTAGTCTATTGAAGCTGCTTAGCTTCAATGTGTGACCTGAGCATCTGTTAATTAGAAGCCCGTTTTATTGTACTTGTAGAAGTTTTAAGGTGAAACCATTTCCAGAGGAAAAAGATGCAGGCATACTTAGGCATTTAGCAGGGTTCAAGCATTTCCCTCTCTCTGATTTGATGATTTTCTTAAATTCCTACAACAAGAAAACAAGTAAGCCCATAAAAAGCACTGGACTACCAGCCTTTAAAAGCTCTTATCTGCTCACAGCAACCAAAACTGGGAAATTGCAGCTGGTCTAAAACAAGATCTGCTCTGTGGCACAAAGACAAGGCAGTACACTGCCCCGTGCTCCGCTCACTGCCTTAAATGCTAAATTACATTTAAGGTCACTTTGATCTTCACAGGCTGGGACTGATCTACCTGAAATCTCTTCCTTTGCAGCCAAAAGGACAGGGCTCTGTGGCTGCTCTGCTCACTCACTGCCTTCCAGGCTGCTATAAATACAAATAACACCCCCAGTGCACGGCTTAGCGGCTGTAAACTGCACTCCTTTGCTCTACAGTCGCTTTCAGACAGACTCTCCCATCACTTTGTAGGGACCAGAGGAGTGTTTTGTGCACTTGGTCAATCAAACGTTATCAGACAGTAGCAAATACAACTGTTTTTCTCATGTGAATCCAAAGAGGAGCGGGAAGAGGAGCTTCTGGCTTGCGTATCCCAGGGCTGCAGGGCAGAGCGCTGGAAACGGAGCCAGGCAGCGCCAGGAAGCAGGGAGGAGAAGCGCTGGGTCCTGGGCAGCGAGGGGCACGTGTGGAGCAGCTGCAGAGATCCCTGACGTTCACCCAAAATCCACAAAACGAATCCCCAACAAGAAGGGGAACCTTTCTGTTGTGATTTCTATATATGTGAAGGGCTACTGCTTTTTTTCTTCAAAGGAAAAGTGTATCTTGAGAACCCCAACGTGATGTCGTATTTGCTCCTGTTTTCATGCTACCCTGTGTGTGTTTGGTTCTGTCAATATAAAATCTGTCCTACCTTTGCTTGCCACTTCACACATTTATTTTCACTTCAATTTCTGAAGCAGTGACATTGTGCACTGTATTTTGAGTGCTAATGTTGATTGAAGTTCTCCCTGAAAGGATGTGCACTTGAACTGTCAAGACTGTGAGTGATTGACAGCAGGTAGAAGTACTTTTTGTGTCAAGGCTTTGTCAAGTCATTGTTGTAAAACCTACTTTACTGAATACCAATAATTCCTGCTAGATGTTCAATCAAAAGGTACCCTGTTCCTACACCATCCTAGAAGAACGGTTAATCCTTAGTGTCCTTCCCTAATAGGCAAATTTGAGGTAGGTCATTTACAGCACTTTGCATCAGGTTAGGCTGTTTGGGGCACTTGTGGGTGCATATTCTCAGTTTGGCAGCCCAGCTTAAGGGGAGAAACTCTGAGAGATTCTGAATGGGAGAGTTTGGTTAACACTGTGTCTTTTATAGCTGCTTATCCAGCACAAGCACCATAGTAAAGATGTTTAATAACTCACATCTGTTATTTTTTCCCCTAACAAAAGTTTGCTTTATTTCTCTGCATAACTGTTTTTAAAGTAAATTAATTTTACAATGTTTCTGAAGATTTTAAGTAGTTTTTCGTTATTTAATAATGAAATAAATTTACTGCACCGAAAATCATTTTTATTGTTAGAGGAAACCCAAGATGTTGCTTGCCTCTTATTTATTTTCACATTGACATACATTTTTTCTTCTCATGTCGAGATGCTGTGCGAGTAGAATCCCCCTGTTTCGCTTCCGGAAACATGGAAGTGAACGCGGCCACACCACGGGGCATGTAATCTGACTGAGTTTAACTCTGAGGATTGCCAGCTAGAGCAATTTAGTGGAGATCCAGAATCATTATTTGGTACACAAAAGAGATTCAGATTCCCCTTATGTTCTTGGATACAAAATACATTTTAAAGTGGGTTTCTGACCCAATAGGAAGGCTGAAAATTACCATGCTCTCTGTTCCCTTGTTGTATAATATTTTTAGCACTTCTACTTGATCACTGTAACAGAAGTGATTTCATTTCAGGCTACTCATACAATGAAAAGAGTGTAACTGTAGTAATTGTAATGTCTGAAAAACTCTTGACTTTACAAACGTTTGGAAATGCTTTGTTGTTCTGGAGATGCCCAGGGAGAACTCAGGAAAATGAATGAAACGTCATGTCTTAGATGGAAACTTTGCAAAAAGATGTGCTCTGTTAGAGAAGATGGCTGAGGCAGCAGAGATGGTTTGGGTAAAAACAAGCAGAAAGACAAATGTGCTGATTGAATCTTGTTAGTTCTTTGGGGCTGCTAGAACAAAGTAAATCTAGGGAAAAAATGTTAAATGCGAAAGGTGTTGGGGTTTAATTACTTTATAGAAGCAAAACCTGCAGAGATGATAACTTTTAATACCCAACTGCTGTGTTAGGTAGTTGACTGAATATCTTATTTAATCTTTGTTATAAATATAGTCGTATTGGATTCGGAAAATAAGTAGGGTAAGAGTCGAATTTGGTGATGATCTTATTAGGTCAGGAGGAGAAATAAGTACGCTGTGTAAGGAGGTATTGTGGGGTTCTGGTTTGAGAGGTATTTCTGAGCCCACAGCAAGGTCGTACAAACATTGATTAAAATGTATCTCGTACATAAGGTGCTCCAATGTAGTTCTGAAGTAATTTGCAGGGTTTTTGTTTGTTTTATTATTAGGAAATTATATTTTATTTATTTAGGAAGAAGTTTTGTCATATGTCCCTAAGGAACCTACTATCATATAAGCCCCAAGCAGCAGGTTTACATCCGTGGCCCATAATTTTGGTGTATTTTTTGTATGTCTGGAATTTTTTTTGTTTGTTTGTTTTTCATAAACATGACTCTTAATATAACATCATTTTACCAGCTAGGTTGTTTTTTCAGTAGCTTTTATTTGTGCAGTCTCCCTGGTTGTGGTTTGCCCTAGAGCTCGCGGGGTGTTGGAGGCGGCTCTGCAGAAATGTGCGTCCTGGCCACGTTTGTCAGTGATAGTTTGGGCTTGCTGAGCTCTAGAAGGAAGTGGAAGGGAAGATGATCTTAAAGAAAATAACCTGTTAGTTAAGATAATGAGGTGTACGAGAGATCCGAAGAGGGAGCTTCCTCATCCAAGGCCAGTGTCTTTAGTCACTGTGTGACTACACCCCAGAACAGACATTTCTGTCTCCTCTTTTTTTGGTGCTGGAACCTTTAACCTGTGTTGTTCTTTCTTCTTGAATTCAGGTTGTGAAAGGCCTTACGTACTTATGGAGCTTGAAGATTTTACACAGAGGTGAGTAACAGCTGTTTTCTGTTTTCCAACAAATTACCATGTTACTTCAACAACCCTTTTTACAAGGACAGAGACCATACTAAGACCTGGTTTGGTTCCGATGGAGCTATCCAGAGTGAACCTCATGTATTAGCCTCAGAGCGGATCACCTGATAAAATATTTCAGTGCTTTTCTCTTATTACCTCTTTTCTACTCCCTTACAGGCAGAACACTAAAGCGACAGAGATTAATTTTACAGACATTTAGATGCTTAGGGTTGCAAAGAGATGCCCAGTAGAACTTTCAAAATCTGTAAGGCAAATCAGATGCTTGAATGCTGTCAAGAATTGAAGATAAGGTGAAATTGCTAATGTGTTTTGGAAATCTCCCATGACAGCCGCAAGCACTGCCAGAGGTTTCATCCCTGAAACTGTGGATCATGTCTTGTGAAATGGCAATGTATAATTAAGAAATACAGTTTTAAGCCTGCTTGAAATACCAAAGCAGTTGTTCATCAAACATATTTTTGATGTTTAGTCTCCTTCCTGAAATTAATTTGTATTTTTAAAAATCTTTTTATTTATTTTTAGTGCAGTTAGATTTTGTTAAGAATCTGTCTATCATCCTAAGTTGGTCGGTATGGGCTAGAACTTTCAAAAAAGCATTGGTTTGGAAAATGCAGAAAATGCTGCTTAAAGATCAAAGGACCTCCCCGCTGCCAAAAAAGAAAAAAAAAGAAAAGAAAACAGGAAAAGGGAACTCATTACATTTTATAATGTTGCTCAAGTGTCTGCAAGTAACAGCTCTGGTTCCTAATGCTGCTAACTATCCTGTTTAATTTAACCCATCTGCTCGCTCAGTCCATGCACACAGTTGGAGAGTGCAGTAACCGGCATCATTTGGGATTGAAGGAGAAGTGTGTAGTAGAGAGACGAGGAGAAAATTGGACGTTGTAAAATTGTCCGTGCTAAGGCAAAGAGTATTTCCCGTGGCCTGCCTGTGCTTGGAGCGTGCGGAGTAGGAGCTGGGTTCTGGAAAGGAGGTCAGGACTACGCGGCTTGGGTGGCCACTGTCCTTGTAGGGTCAATGGTGGGAGCTGGGCACCTCTGGAGAGGGATCCAGGGATCTGAGCCCTGACGGGGAAGAGCAATTCAATAGGAAATAGGAAGGAAGGAATACTCATTAGCTAATAGGCAGCACCAGAAGGTGTCTGAGGCGCTGCCCCTGCTCGGAGTTTAGTCTCGGGCCGGGTGTTGGTACTGCCGTGCGCATGAGGCTGTTGTGGAGCAGAAGATCCTGGCTGTCCTCGGTGCAATGGCCCGAGCAGGAGCTGTGACATGGGGCACCTACGTTCAGTTCCCCCTCGTCCCCTCTCCCGCGGTGTGTCCTGCCTGGGAGAGCCCTCGGACCTGGGAATAGTCTAGTCTGGGTTGGAGGGAGAGGACTGTGGCCAGGGAGGGAATAGGGATCGGGAAGGAACCTGGCTTTGATGCCGCTGATTAGAGGGCGAGTGAAACGCTAGGGCTGTTGATGTGTTTGACCTAAGGCTGTCACTGTATTAAAAGAACAGAGAGATCCAGACCAACTCAGTGCAGGCCGAGGTTAGCAGAGAGGCCCCATTCCTGATGAGAGTTTAAACATTTCACCTATTAGCTTGCATGTTCTCAGATGGAAGTATTTATCAGCTCATCTACTCTCTGCAAAGTGACGAAAATCTAGGTGCTTGAGCTGCCTCAGCAATTGCCAGAATAAATATTGATAAAAAGAAAAGGTGGCTGGGACATCCCTGGCTGGGTATTTCTCTGAATAAACTGCACAGTCCTTCCAAGCCTCTGTGGCATCCAGGAAGGAGCAGCAGATTTGAATTTCCTTTTGTTCTGGATCTTTTCAGTAAAGGCTGTGGCCGCTCGAGGTGATTTGAGCAGTGAATTGCCTTGTGGTGCAGCCCCATTGCTGTTCCAGCAGGACACTGTGCGGCTCCTCTGCTGTGAGCCCAGAACCAGGGGCTGATCTCTGCTTTTGCAGTAAAGTGGAGACTTCCCCTCCTGGACGGCCGCCTTTGCCTGGCCTGGAGAGTGGAGGTCAGTTTTGCTGAACTATGTGTGGGCCTTGCTATTGTCTAAAGAAAAACAGAGGAACTTGTTTTGATTTAGATTTCTCTCTCCTTGATGTGTGTTGCTGACTTGGCCAAGCTGAGAACTGTGCTGTAAATGACACAGAGGGGAGAATTTTTCTCCTGAGGTCCAGCTGTTTTTCTCCAAGAGATGGTTTTTCAGGACACACTGCTGACCTGCTTTTCTGTCTTAGAGATGGCTACAGAGTAATGCAATGCAAGGGAGATGCCTGCTTCTCAGTCATCTCCTTCAGCTGTCTGCTGCCTTTAATGCATCAGGAGACAAAGGAAAAGAAATAACCCTGACTTCCTTGTTGACACATGTAAACCAGGCCGGTAGGAAGCTCTTACAGGTGAAGAAGTCAAGAATTTCCTTGGTGGTGATAGCAATCATCATGAAGAAGCTGTGTAACACAGTGCAGCAAACGGCAGTTTCTGACTAGATCATGGATTAAAGCAAAGGAAACAAACAATGAACGAGTCTTTTATTCCAGATCAGACATTTCAGCAAATATTACAGCTTAACTTCAAAACATACCTTGCAACTAATGAGGTGATAGCCGTGCATATTAATAAATGCAACGCTGTAGTCGTAGTCATCACACCCACATCAAACATAAACAAAAGATTAACACCTACACCACTTCTTTGGAAGATGTGAGAATGTCCCAATGATAAGTGTGCTCTCTTCCCCAGAGGATAAGGGGTAGAAATGGAAGGGTAATGAGAAATTAACTTAGATTTAAAACGGAATTAGCAATTAAACAACTCTAATCATGTACAAAGTCAAAGTTTGTGTAAAGACAAGCTAAAATCTGTTAAGTTCAAGAATAAGTATAGACCATCTACGTTTTCTCTGGTACATTTATTTTCTCTGTTCACACCTCCTTATTAAAGGAATTGCATGACATAAACGTTACCCGCTCGTCTTTAACGGCGCTGGTCTGTGTTGGTAGGCGTGAGTTCATACAAACGTGTGTCCTCGGGGTGGAACGAGGTTGGAGGCTGTTTGCGGGGCTGGGGTCCTGGTGCCGGTGCGGCTTTCCCAAGGGATGCTCCAGCGGGAGCGCACGGGCTTCCTCCTTGGTCCTGACGCAGGAAATGCAGGTTGGTAGGACCAGGCGCAAAGAGGGACGATGAACGGCCCTGCCCGTGCAGCGGGAGCCTTCGTTTGCTGTGGATTCCACCAAAGATGTTCAGAGCATTCTACTTGCATTTTTCTTTTCTAGTATCTTAGCAAAAAATCAGCCTTAGTGCTACCTACAAGACCCAAGCAAAACTGCTAGGGTGTGTGTGTGTAAAAGGGTGTTATGTATTTATAAAAATGCATGTGTACACATTCATGGGCCACTTAAGCTTTTAAACAAAACATCACGGCTCTGCAAAAAGCATGCTGATGAGGTCATTATGGCAAGAAAATATTTCCATTCTTCCAGCTGCTTGGCTGTTGTCAACAGTAATGTTCCATGCGCTGTCCCCAGCTAAAACTGTGCTTTTGTGTCTCTTGTCTTCCTTGAACTTGGTGCATTGTATTTGTATATTTTTAAAAGACAGAACAAGTCAAGAGACACCTTTTATAAATCTTTTTTGTCCACAATCATTAATCTGTTTGCTTTTCAATAAAACAAGATGACTGAAATGTTTGGCGTTCAAAAAGCCGACCCTCTGACAATTCTGTTTACTGGTAAGTAAGAGCTTTGGAGGTCCCATTTATCTGCAGAGAGGTGAAATGACTTAGACAGATATATCATAAAGAGAACTTGTTCATCCTCTATAATGATGCTTCATACAAATCATTTGTATTAAGCAAGCACTGGTAATGGGAGCATAATGACCCCTTTTGGCTCTTGTTTAAATTCTTTCACTTCTAAACAGTAATATTAATCACAAGCAGATGGTGCAGAACATTATTTATGCACATTTGTTTTCCAAAAACAAAAAAATGTTTAACCCATTAACTGAAGTGCTTTGCAAAACAAAAAGGCTAATTTACTGATTGGGTGATTTTTCTCCCCATTTTCAATTTGAGAAGGATTTTGAAGTGGCTTTTTTGTCTAGGATTGTCTCGTTCCTCTTTCCTTGAGGAAGTCAATATGTAACCTCTGGAATGAATGGCAAATACTAGGTTAAAACCTCCCCTTATGATACTATTTAAATGGGTGCTGCAAGGACAAATAAATATTTGTAATAGAGAGGAAAAGGAAACTCTGGCCGTTTGCATTAGCCAAAACTGATGGTCTTGATCCAGTTCTGCTCCCAGGAACCCAGTTCCTTGATGCACCAAAATGCTTACCAAGTTTGGTTGGTTAATACTGACTATGTTATATCTTCTACAGCTAGAAGCAAGCGCTGTCATGTTGCATTTGGCCTTTAAAAGTACTCGGACCACAAAAAAATGCATTTGCAGAGCAAAACAACAGTATTTTCTGCGTAGGTAACGGTGCCCGCTCTGCTGTTCAGAAGAACCCCGTGCAAACACGATACCTGGGTAGATCTCCTGGCTCTCATATTTTTAGAAAGGCCCTTAAACAGGATTACTGCAGCGCGCGGCCTCCGCGCGCCCGGAGAAACCTAAGGAGGTCACTGGACACCAGGGAGAGGGAAGGCACCGCTCCCGCGCTGCCAGGAGCGGATATGGGAGTCTTCCTGAAGTTTTATGCAGAAGCAGCATTCGTAAAATGTTTCTGGGCAGTGAGGGATTTTGTATTTGCGTGGATTGCTCTGGAGCAATATTTTTTGGCACCTGAGGAGGGGATAGGTTTAAAAAAAAATCTGAAGTGCTACATCCAGATTGAATCCCTAAAATTGCAATTGAGATCACAGTACCCAAACTTAGTTTACTGATGCTGTGAGTTGATGAAGGTCCTTGTGAAACACTTTTCTTTTGGCGTTAGGGAGAAATTTCAGAATACCCTAGTAGTATTAATACTGAGCTTAAAATTAACAAACCACTTAAGTTATATAACACAGTACTGAGTGCTTCCTCTTTTTTAAACTGGATTTTTTACCTCAGTTATAGGAAAGCATTTAATCAGTTTGTTAATTGAAGTTATCCATTTTTACATTACAGAGACAAATTAAGCAAGCTACTGTGGTACCAGAAAACATCTGCTAAACAAAGGCAAACTTAATGATAAGCAAAATTAGGTTCTTTCCTAGTTGCCTTTCATCCATCTGCGCCCAACTAGTGTTCACTTTTAAAGAAGGCAGAGATACAGGCTATTACTTTTAATCCAGAATGACAGAAGAAAGCAGCGATTAGGCAAAGCCACTAGGCTCTAATCTTCCCAGGTCTAAGCCAGGCTGCATCTCTCACATCCTGCCTTCCAGCTGGCGTCCCTGGAAGGGAAAGATGCTCCACGTTTCTCCCTCTAAACTTGGGCTAAGCATTAGGAGTTTATTCACATGTGAATTTTGCAGTATGCAATGGATTTATTTTTTAAATTATAAAACCCTTTAAAAAAAAAAAC
Source organism: Tinamus guttatus (assembly GCF_059628265.1). NCBI lineage: Eukaryota > Metazoa > Chordata > Aves > Tinamiformes > Tinamidae > Tinamus > Tinamus guttatus. Next base: position 1,340,602 of record NW_028288538.1, on the reverse strand, counting down.
CCTTTCTTTCTCCCTATTATCTTTTGGCTGGTTAAGTTTTGGCCTGTTCATCATCTCAACACAGGTCGTTCCCTGCTGTTTCCTGCAACAGATTTTTCTGTATTTGAAAACTTCCAGCATCTCTCCTCTGTCTTCTCCACTTCATACCATAATCTGTCTAGGCAGCTGTTTTATCCTGTATTTATGCAGTTGATTAATTTCTGCCTAAATGTGGTGCTTTCGTTTTGGTTGAATTTTGAAATTGAATGTCATTGTGTTTTTTTTCATTTTGCTTCGCCAGTTGTCGAAACCGTTCTGAGTTCCAAGCCCCATCCTTCAGTGCACTGTGTCCATCCCAGATCGGTGTCACCTGCCAATCTCATAACAGGGTTTATTGGTATTTGAGAGGTGCAGATACCATGTTGCCTGTGCTAACGGCTGTGATAAACCAGAGGCTGTATTCAAAGTCTCTCCAAATTCCCCCTCCCAGTGTATCGCGGCAATAAATATCTCTGTATGCAAGATGCGCGTAGAGGGTAACGTGGATTAAATCCCAGTTTGGTGTCTCAACAGATGTGAAGCCCTCCAATATGCTGGTGAACACGCGAGGACAGGTGAAGCTGTGCGACTTCGGGGTTAGCACGCAGGTAATTCCCAGCGCTCCGGCGCGCTCCCCGCCGCCGGGAGAGCGCTGCTCATTTTTAATCTCCGGGTGACTTTTTTTTTCCATCGGAATATGATTGTTCATTGTTTAATGACAGTAAAAACTGCTGATATTGTAATTACTACTTACGAATAGCAAACTTCATTGATATGCAGCTTTGATATGAAAGCGTTTCGGCCAGACAAAAGGGAGGGCAGAACGAGAGATGTGTCTGGGGAGCCCAACTGGCCCACAATAAAAATTAATATTGGGAGCAACAATAGTGGTGGGCTTTTACAATGTGCAGCACAAATTTTAATTAATTTCCATTTTGGGCCTCCCTGGAGGACTTCTCTGATAGTGACCCGTGAGCTTGCTGTGATGTTGATTTGAATTTCAGTACCTTTCCTCTCAGCCAAACATGAGGACCAAAGAGAAGGTCAGCCTTGTATTAGAACTTGTCAGAGTCTGTTGTCCCTCCAGCGTATTTAGTGCTCGTTGCATTCGCCTAATGAGCGTGGCTTTATTCACATCTTGAGCCAGCTGACTGAAAAATGAGTGCGCTCAATCCTACTTCAAATTGACTTTTTATATCAGACTAGTTTGGGGTACTAAAGCGATAAGCATCCTGTTTAACAGAATTGTTTAAGGTTATCTGCCATAAACTGTAATGCAGTGCTTGTGTAAATTGGAACTCTCATTCAAAACAGAAGAGAGATTTAATCATTTTTAATGCCTTTGTAGATAAATTTGTTCCCTTTTACATAATTTTTAGTTGATTTATAGGAATGATGATTGTAGGTTAAATGAGGAATAATTGCCCATTTTATTTCCACATTATCTTTATATTGTTCTAACAGACTGTTTTGTCTGATAGCTGGTGAATTCTATAGCCAAGACGTATGTCGGAACAAATGCTTACATGGCGGTAAGTGAATTTATGCAGGAATAACATTTAAGCAGAAGTATTTGTTCGCAGTCTCGTTCTGTGCAATGTAGGATATATTCTAAATCAATTCTCATCCTTCCTCATCCCCTCCCGCTCGTTGAGGAAGCTGTGTCTTAATTGTGTCCCCCATGGTCCCCCTCTCGGACCCACTCCCTTCCTATCTGCCATCGCATAACAGCACGGCAACAGCTCCTCTGATCGCTGGTATGGAAGAGTAATATTGGAAAAGAGCTGCTTTAATGTATTTTTAGTTGTCTTTAATGCATCGTAACAACTGGGAACAAAGGAAAGAGCCAGTCCAGCACAAAAAGGCAGCTTCCCGCTGATAACCTGCGGCTGCACGAGGTCCGTTCCGGCCGCGGTTCGGGAGCCGCCGCTCCGGGCTGCAGGGTAGCAAAGACCTAGGTGGGTGCCCAGGTCTCACAGGTGCCTTGGTGCTGAAGCACAGCTGGGTGCTTCCCATGGGAATGCGCCCTGTCGATGGGAAGTCAAAGCATTTGGGCTCATTAAATTAAGCCATCAATTGCCTGTTGTGTATTTTTCATACCAAGTCATTGGTATTCACCAAGTCATCAGTGCATTTCATTTTGTTCTGTATAAATTTTAGCCAGCAGAACATTGGTTCTGAGTACTTTTGTGCTTAATCTGTTCATTAACAGTGTAAATTTCCATCATTTTTGGATGAAAGTAACACATTTCTAAAGCTGAATCATACAGGGAAAATTACGGTTAGCTAGGGTGAAAGATTTGGTTTTATTAATTTTTGCTGAGCTGACAAGTGGTAAGCAGTGCCCATGTGTCTGTTTTTGGTCCTTAAAATGTTTTTAGTAAACTGCTTATGTAGTAAAATTGAAGTAAAAATAAGTGTTCAGCTTGCTACAAAGCAATTTGCAAACGGCAGTGCAAAATGGCTGATTCTTGTGTTTTCAAAACTTAGAAAAGGGGTGAGAAAAATCCATGACCTTTAATTGCTTTTATTTATATATTTATTTATTTTACTACTTTGTATCAGATTGGGATGTCCGTTTATTTGCTAAGTGTTTTGCTAGTCAAGGTGTGCACCGGTTATAGGCTATCTGAAACAATCCTGTCCACATCTTAGAGAGCTGTGAACTGCCCCGAATGTCCAAAATGTAGAGGTTTGTTGTTAAAGTACACAGGTAATGTGGGCAGAGCTGTCTCTTTCTTTATTTTACTTAACATTCATGCTGCGATAAAAGCTCTTGACCTGGGATTAGCAGTGCAGAGTAAACATCCAAAAACACATTGGACTGGCACTAATTTGGGAGTTTGTTTTCTAAAAAGGTCTCTGGATTATTAAAGACTAAAAATACAGCCAGTGCTTCATAGGTGATTGGGCTAGACAGGTGCATTAACAGCACAGTAGGGAGAGGAGTCTCAGGGAGCCTTTTATTGTTACATTTCATGCTGTACTTGACCTTGGAAATGCTTAAATTGTAGCTTTCAAGTAAAAACTAGCTGTTATATTTTACAGCTCTGTTTCATGAGGCATTAAACTTGCTATTAATAGTTTTGAGTGAAGCCTTTTTTTTCCATGGGTCAAAAATGGAATTAATACGTATATAAAATAAATTTGCCGGGCACGTGACCTCGCTGGGGTTTTGGGTTTCAGTGCCTTTGTTTTTTAAGCCCCAGTTGCTGGCCAAGGCCTTGCTTTCCTTGCCTGCCCTGCTGTTGGGTCCTTGGGCTTCGCCGCGCGTGTGCAGATCATCCGCTTCCCTGTGGGATAAAACAGCCCAAACACAAACACCAAGGCCGGCGGTGCAGGGTGCATAGCAATGCATGACCACAAGGCTGAGCATAACTGAGCCCTTTGCTCTTGCAGAATCGAGGCAAAAAAAAACACCAGAACATGTTCCAAGAGGGTTGTTGCTGTCTGTGGGATTAGCTGGTGAGCTCATGCAAGATGCTTTGCGTTTTCGCAGTTTGCCCCAGACTAGTTTTTGTGGGAGAAGTATTCACGTTTGTTTGCTGGCCTCAAGAAGATGGTTTTTTTCTGTCTCTTTGCAGCCTGAACGAATTTCGGGAGAGCAGTATGGAATTCACTCTGACGTCTGGAGTTTAGGGATTTCCTTCATGGAGGTATGTACATTGATATCATTTTCCTGTGCATATTGAAAGAATCAGATGAAGTCTAACCTCAAAGTATTTTAATCTGGTCTTTTCTATACTCTTTTATAAATACGTGCTTTAATTATTGCTAAATTTCCTGGCTGTATCTAGAATGGATTTGTTCTTACTGAATTAAATTCAATTAGATCTAGAGAGCCTCTGCACAAGCCTGTTAGTGTTAAATCCTCTGGCAAAGGGCTCCGAGAGCAGAAGGTAGGGCCTGGTACGTGGGTGAGTCTATGTCCCTTCAGCATCTCTGGGGCTCACGGCAGCAGGATCCTTTATCACATCTTCACAGGCCCAGACAGAGAGGGCCGTTATTAGGGTTAAAACAGAGTTACACAAATCTAAGGTTTGAGTTGAGCTCATATCCTTGCAAACTCTTAAATACTTGCAACAAATCCTTCACGGTGTGACTAAATAAGGTGTTTGGGTTTAAGTGCTCACTGCGTCGTTTAGAAAGATTTCTCGCAAACATAGTTTAAAACTGGGGAAAGTCATACGGAAATGAAGCAGTTTAAAATGAATGTGATCATAGAAACTGTTGTGCAGGTAAATCCATAGTTTCTGCAAGTTTAGTGAGAACAAGGTCAGTTCTTATTCAGGAAAGGGTGTTTTTTTGTTTATAGTTCGTACTCATACGATGTCTTAAAACATAAATTGAAAGGACTTAAAAATATATATATATATAATATATAGAGAGATGACTGCTTACAATGAAGAGAACTAAAGTATGTAACTGAGTAGAAATGTCTGTCTTGTGATTGAGTCCTGACAAGTAAAATGAGGTCTGGCTTGGTTTGGTCCAGGGGAAGGGATGGGTGACTCTGGTGGGGACAGAGCTATATATATTTATGTAGCCTTTTTCAGACTGGCCCAAGCTAGACTCAAACAAGCCAATTTCAGTCTGAAAACCCTCAGCCTTCTAAGCTCAAGTGTCGCCTCTCAGGAGACTTTTTCAGTCCACGATCAATGCCATAAAAGAACTTCCCACACCTTGGACCAGGGCTGGATAATATTTAGCCCCCGGGCAGTGTGAGCAGCACAGAAATTCTACTCTGTTTGTGAGAGCAGTGTCATCCTGTCGTGGTCACCTCCTGGTGAGCACACGGGGTCCTTGGCACAGGGCTGGTCATGGGGTGGCCCTCTACATCTAGGCAAATGTCACCTTTTGTTGACTGAAAGTTAATTGAGACTTTTATTGTATTTTCAAACAATAAATATTCCTTGCTGAACGCATGATCGGTTTTAACCAGAATGAAAATATTTAACACCGAATCATTGCATTCAGATCTTGTAAATGTTTTTTCAAGTCTGATTAAAGCTAACTCTGTATATAATAGTGACATACTCAAATGTGTCACAGGGGATGCAGTGCTGTTAATTTGTTTTACTGCAAATTTCAATGGTTGGAGAGTCCTCAGAATTTTGGGAGAGATACAGAACATATTCACACACTCTGTAAATGAATCTAACTGACAAAGGGCTAAAATGGGACTGTATTGCATTAATATTTGACTATCGTGTTCTTGATTCACAGTGGAATAGTGATACATGTATATGCAGAAGTTGTGTAGAGCAAGTGTTCACAGATTCCTTTGCTGAACAGAAGAGATATAAAAAAGGTATTTCCATGTGCAACACCAGTCCCCAAACTGTGAAGAGTTTTCATGTAGACCAAGATATTTGGAATTTAATTTAGGATTATTAGTAGAGAACCTGACTAGTCATGAATTAACGAGTGGATTTCACACCATATCAGCCAATATTAGGAGAAGTCCTTTCATTTACATTCACTCTCTACTTTTGAACCTTCTCAACTTCCTTTTTCTCTCTCCCATTTTCTCTGAGTGTCTCCTGAACCAGATACACAAAACAATTTGGTTCTGTGTGCTTTGCTAATTGGTATGTCGCGTGGTCCTCCGAGACCTCTCCAACAAGATCGCTGTTTTATTGAAGTGGGTTGAGTGATGTGCTAAATGATGAAAGCAAGGACAGTGGCTTAGAAAAATGTCTCAAGAAAGGTGAGGAAGATGCTCAAAGAGCCACACAGGGTCACTGTCATTAAAGTAACACTGTCTATTGACATGGGGATTGGTAGTGCAGACACCCAGGCTCTTGTTGATGGAGCTGTTAAAAAGTGAAGTTAGCATTTCTTGTAAGATTTTAAAATTGTCTCCACTTAGTCCTGCAATCCCTACAGCTTCAAGTTAGCACGGATACAGCATGCTGAAAATAAATTTTTGTGGGGGACTAAGTTAATAAGGACTGTTTTGATGCATGATGATAGAAAGCAGCAGCTGAGTAAATCTTCTCATTTTCTGCAGTATTCTTCTGAGCCTTTAAAATGCCTTGAATTTCTTTGCTGCAAAGCTATGTGTAATGGGAAACCAAAGTGTTACTTTTGAAGGTTAAGAAAACTGCCCCAGAAGTATGGGAGCTGAGGGTGAAAAGTATTAGATCAAAATATTAAATCAAAGTACCACACAAGTCTGGGAGATGATGAGCGCCCTTGCTCTTTTTGCAGCAGTAGATGACTAAGGGTGTTCAGCTTCCTGTCACTCTTGCTGTGTCCCAAAAAAAAAGAAAAAAAAAAATCCTTCTAGCTTGGGCTTTATTTTTCACTGTTTTCCATCTGTAGCTGTTGTTGTAGTGGCTTTTTGGAGTTTGCATGTCTGTCTTCAGGTGAATTTGTTTTTTAGAGGTGAATTAAGTTTAATACATAATCTGTAAACCTGTTTAAAGAAGTGTTCCATGGCACATAGTTTGTAGTAGTAGTATTTTCATGAGGTTTTCAGATGTAGTTATTTAAGCGCTCTTAGGTGGACAAAGCAATTTCAATTTGAACCAATGACATTGCTGTCACTACACCGAAGACTGTGTCAGCATTTTCATTCCAAGAGCTGTTTTTCAGGGGTTTATAACTCAGTCATAAAATATACCCCGGGTTGAGCCTGTGCCGTTTGCATCCTGGAACGGATCCCGTGTCCCTCCCGAGGACCGTGCCCTGCGCAGCAGGCTAAGCTAGATTGCCTAATATTTCTTTTTACTCTCCCATAAATATGGCCCTACATGGCTGCTATCTGAAAATGGGCATTAAAACACCCAAAGGTGGATAAAATACACCTTGCTGGTTTTAATAGACAGCGTTCTTGCCCAGTGTTGTGGCATTGGTTTAAGGTGTAGCCGTGTCAGCCGCTGCCTCCAGCTCAGCCACTTCTGGACAAGGGGCTGGGCAAGAAGGACGTTTGCTCTGACCCTATAGATGAGTTTTTAGGTATTCCACTTCCAAGGGGAATTGCTTCTAGTTTTTTCCCTGGATTTTATCATCTGAAAACTGCCTGCTGAAGCTCGCTGTCTACCTTCAAGGCAGGATCAGACTCCTGCATATCCAGAGAAGAAGGAAGTCTTGGAGAGGGAATGAATTGTGGCTCTAGCTGTTTATTGAGACACAGAATAGGTTTGCTTGTTTTTGACCAAAGATTATGGGCTCTTTTTTTTTTTCCTACAAATACAACCAGAGATATATTATACTTAAATGCAGAAAACTCAAGTGATTTGCATATGCCACAAACTGAGTAACTTTTGGAAGTGGGACATGATCTCCATATGCTTGGCTTCATTTTCTAACGATACCTTTTGCACCTCCTTTTGTATCATCTCCTGGCCTCCGCTTTCCACTGTTATCTGCTGAGGAAAGCAAGGACTCTCCTGTATTTCAGGCCCTCTTTCAAAATTCATTTTTCATATAAAGATTATTGGTGGAGGGAGACAGGCTTTTGTTTCTTTGTGCTAGAAACAAGTTTTTTAAATCTCACAAAATGAGGACTTGGTCTGCAGTCACCTGAGTTTTCAGTTAGTGCATATTTGCTAGTTAATTTTTGCTCCGTTCGTGTTAAGATGCTGTTTCAAGCAATATTACCAAGTCATATTACAGATTTCCAGGATTTTTTTTCCATTCTCAGTTCTAATGGCACCAGTATATATCCCGTGTCATGTGTTCCAGGCACATGTGCACGCCTTGTGAGAGGGGTTGACACGCAGTGTCACGGTTACGGGCTCTCCGGCTCCTCCACATGCTGGGGCTAGGAGCGTGCTTGGAAATGAGGGAATGCGCTTGTGGACAGGGAAGACGAAGAGGAACGTGCTTGAAGAGGGTGCTAGAAAGGACAAAGCGCTGCTTAAAGATGCCTCTCAAAGCACTTGATCTTTAAGAAGCTTGACTACATCAAACAGATACAAAAGCTCCAATTGTGTGTAAGGTAAAGCTAAATGTAAGTGGAAAGGAGAGGAGGTTTCAGGAGCTTTCTCTCCAAGGAGTCTCAAACACGTCCTCGCCTGGGAGCGGGTGCACAGGGAATGCCGCGGGATGGGGAGGGCAGCCCAGATCCCGCCTGGCACCCGGGATGGGGCCGGCCTGCAGCTGGGGACAGCTGCCAACATCTGGCCACAGCGAGAGCCACGCGGAGGCAGCAGGAGTATTAAAGGACCCGTTAGGAGGTGGCAAGGGTCAAGCGTAAGAGGAAAATGAGAATTTGCATTTAATCTCCATGCAGAGCAAAACACTTGGTTGAAACAAGGTGTTTCCAATCAAGTGACGGCGCTTGCTGGAGTTGTCCTTTTTGTAAGAGAATTCAATTCAATGTGGTTTGCATATTATCTTTAATGGAATACATACTTCAAGTCACAATCAGAAAATAACCCGCAAACCTCTCCGAAACCCATGTAGTGCTCTTGAGTTCCACTCCTGCATACTGTTTGACTTCAGATTTTATTCCTGTAGCAGTTGTTTGTACAGTAATCTTACAGATGTGCTCACTGGTCAAAGGGGTCAAATCCCTTTGCTAATCCCATGCAGAATCCACATGCGATTTTTAAGAGAAAGAACATAGCACATTTTTTTGCAATAAGCCTCCTCTTGTTACTGTGCATTGCTCAGTATGCAGGATACGCACCCTCACACCTCCGCTCAGCCATGGGGAATGGGGACAACACACAAATCTACGAATAACTTGAAGGAAAGATACTGTTCTTGTAGAATCTGCATGTAGTTTTAATTGTTCTGTACAGGATGACGCATTCTAGAAACTTGTTCCTAGGAAAACGCTGGCCTGTTTATTTTTTTCCGAGCTCTTTGGAGTGATTTTTCCAAGCAGTGAGACGGCCGTTTCCACGCGGCCGTGAGGCTGCGCAGCGGCAGCGTCCAGCCGCAGCGCGGGGCTGGTGGCAGCAGGACTGCAAGTCAAGGTACCAGTGCCCGAGGGTTGGGTCATGAATTAATAATTGCTCTGTGGTGGAGGAGGCCCGTCAGAAGAGCTGAAAATGGGGAAGTTGCCTCGCAGAGCGCTATCAATCACTCAGTGACCATAACTTCCAGTAATTAGTGTATTTTATGGGCCTTTGCTTCAGTGACTTGGAAGCACATATGCTCCACTCACAGCTAAACTTAGCCTGAGTAATATTCCAGGATGATTTATCCGCTTGCTGCGCTGGGATGTAACCCTATATTAGGTGAAGATTGGGAACTAAGCTGCAATAAAGTGTAAGTTTAGGTACAGTTTGCGCAGGTTGAGACCTCAATGTATCATGTTTCCCAGCAATTGCTGTTAGGCCGCTGTGGGCAGTCTGTGCAGCAGCAAAATAAATAATCCCGGGCCCACCTGAGCAGATAGATGAATGGACAATTAACAGCTGGGTGGATACATGGCGTGTAGGGTTATGTAATACAGATTGTGGTTGCCTGTTCCCACACTGAGTAGAGCAGCTGTTTCTGTTTTAATAAAGTTAAAAATTTGAAGTCTTTTGTTGTTTGAGGCTGCCTTGTCTACATCATTGTAATGGGTTTGCAAGGAAGATGCTCCTGCCAGAGCCCGAGCTCCTGGTGCCGGCGCGAGTGGAGACGGGCGCTCTCGCTCCGGGGGTGCCGAGCTGGTTTTCCATCCATGAGACTGAATTTAGGATTTTCCTGGAGGCCCTGAACAGGAAGGGACGGGGTGGTTGCTCCTTTCTGTGAAATCAAGGATGTGATTTCAATTGGGCTGTGTGTCCCAGCAGTAGGACCGGCTCTGTGATTTATAAATGCCCCTATGCCAGGTATTTTTAAATATTTCCTCCTAGGGACTGCTTTTTTTTTTTTTTTTTTTTTTGAAATCTGATTCCAGCAAAAAAATAAGCATGCAGCATCTTTACTCAATGCAGTCTGCTTCATCTTTGTCATTTGTGTGACTTCAGCACGTGGCAGATGCCGTGAATTGGGCCTGGATTTCACTTGGATTTTGCCCGCAGGCAGCTCTTGTTTTTGGGAAGGCTACGGCATGCTGCCGCTCCGAACACCCCTGAAGGAGCAGTGGTGAAAGGCAGGCAATAGAGTGCGTTTGTGGATAGGAAGAAATGTGCAATTTAATCATGATTGTGCGCAGGCTTTAGTTTGCAGTGCATTTACTATAGTTCATATTTAAAAGAAGTCAAAGTGAAACTAATTATCTTTAATTAAGGTGAATTAGGCTTTGATTTTTAATATACTTTATGCAGAGAGATCTTGAACTCATCTGCTCAAGCCAAGGAATGTCCCAAAGGTTATTAGGGCATATTTCTGTTGGGCCTGCCGGTATTAGTAATAACCTTCTTTCTCATAGTTGTAGACGTGAACAAATATGTCACTTCATCAGTCTCTGTTACCCGCACTTATGCCCCTCCGCAGGGGTCGCAGATTCCACAAGTTATCAGCTAATGGCGTTATACATTAAAAATTGAAGCTTTCCTCACTCTGAGGCCTTTCAAGGCTTTGTTCTTAAGCCCCAGACACTTTGGAGTGCAGCTGCAAACTATAGGCAGAAGATTAAATTAATTTGTAACTCTTTTTTCGTCCTGCATTACTAAATCCTGCACATTTAATTGAAACCCTACTTCAAGATGCTTTGTGTTTCTGTTCTTCTTTGTTGTCAGTTTAACCTCAGAAGCACTTTAACGCTGGTAAATTGCTGTTATATCCTTTTGGATTCTCTTTTTTTCCTGTGCAATAAGAGGACAGTGAAATTGATATTAGAAGGCAAGAAAAATCTTAGGGTAGTTTTTGAGGTATTTAATATTTATTAAGGTCCATACCCTGCAGAGTTTCAGGTGATTTTAAGCCATCTATCTAGGAATGTATAAATTGGTCTTGGAATGGAATTTCACCTAGGGAATTTTATGTTATCCAGTAGTTAAGTCTGATTTTTTAAGTTTCCTGTGTCTGAATGTTCCGAAGCGGCGGCTGCTTTTCCATAAAATGAGGGTTTAACTGCAGTGCACAATCTAAATGCAAAATCCTTAGATGGAAATTTAATTGTGTAAAATGTGCACAAAGTAATTAAGAACAAATTTTAGAACATTTCAGACTATAAAGTCCTCCTTCAGCTAGATCACTAGCGATATTGTAAGTGCTTATTTTCAATTTGCAGTTATGCTGAGAAACATGGAATGTGTCTAAATTAAGAATAAAAACATCCCATGCTTTTCAGTATAACTGTAAATTAAAAAACAACTTGCACAACACAGCCAATAATCTAAGTGAAGGCTTTATTGCCAGGGTGTCCTAAAAACAGTTCTGAACTTCCTTCGCTCAGCCACTTTCTGAGCAGGATAAGGACTGTTCCCCTCCGCTTGCCATTGCAATTCAGATTAACAAGGTAGGCAGCCAAGAGGCAACCAATTACCTTGAAAAACTGATAGAGAGGCTTGTTAGGACTTCTGAATTTCCCTTTTCAGTTCTGAAATGATTATTTATGTTATTTCAACAAGTCACTGTAATTCTGCCTTCATTTATCCGTGCACTGAATATCTGTATTTACACAGGTAACAGGTTGAGTGTAGCTAGAGTTGCTTTCCAGCCGTCTTAGGACTGCTCGGCACGTAGGGTTTAGGCACCTGGTGCTACCAAAGCTGGCCATCTTATTCGTATGGCTTTCCCTTTACTTGTTTTTAGGGTATTTTTGGTATCATTTGATAAAAAGCAGCATGCATGCACACTGCTTTGCTGTGTTTTATTAAGGTATTTGGGCTTACCTGTTCTCTAGCTTGTCAATTCTTCTTCCAGATGTGGTGCAGCCAGTGCCTCCATGTGCCTCCCTTGTCCGAGGCCGGGAGCATGTTCCTGTCAGATACCTCCACCTGGAAGTCCACGGGATTTACAGCATTTTTCATGATGCAGCCTCCCTGAACAGCACAAAAATGATCATTTGAAGTGCTCTCATGTTTAAGAAAGCTTTTTAAAAAAAAATACATGGGCACAGTTCCTTAAAAAGTAAAATATTGCAGGAGCACGTTGTTCTGCCTCCTGGCACGGTGTGGTTCTCCTCTCCCGCTGTACCGTGCTGGCAGTGCAATGCCCTGCACCTTTCCTACTCTTGGTTTTTTGAGGTTCCTGTGTAGTGGGAAGCTGCCCAGAGGGAAACGAGAACCAACTCCATAAAGTTTAAGTATTCCCTTCCCTCCTCCAAACCTGCACAAAATACCGATCCGTTTCTGAACCTAACTAGTCAGAATGGAAATACCTTATTTTAGTTAAAAATGCATTAAAAACTAAATTAAAAGTTCCCAAGTTTCATCACATAAACGCCAAGGAGATGAGGCTTTGATAGTGCTTTGGCTTAGTAGTCTGTATCTTTTGCAGCCTGCATTGGGCTTATGCAGCATATGTTTAAATGGCTTCTTTGGTACAGATGATAGAGAATATGAAAAAAAAAAAAACTTAGTAAAGCTCTAATCTGTTTGTTTTTTTGGTTATTTTTTTCCTTTACTTTAACTGTGATGCTATTTATAAATCTAAATCTACATACAGAGGTCATTGGTTGGCTGAACTTAAACCATTTTACTTAGTAAATTTAATTAAGAAAATACAGTGCAACTCATAAGCAAATGAGTTTTTCCTAGTTTTAAACCAAACCACCCTCTTGAGTGCTGATTGCCTTGCTCGACCCCTGGTGATATAGAAACAGGCAAAATTAAAAAGGACATTAAAGCTTCATTAAATCTGAAACACATTTAGTACAGTGACATATCTGCAGGCTATTTCAGGGAAGATTACATACTCTTTGGTAAGTTTCTTAATTTATAATACCTTGACAATCTTGCGGGGGGGAAGCAGCTCTGGCCGGATGAACCGCGTGGTGGTTGTGGGGCTGCACAGCTGCCGCCCGACCCGCTCAGCACTGTCGTGCCTTGCTGGTCCCAGGCAAGGAGCAGCCTCACCGAGACACGTGTGCTTTTAACACCACCAAATAACCTGTTCCTGATGCATTTCTGGTTCTTCAGGGCTGGTTTCTGTGCTGCATAGTTCTGCGTGCTGGAAAACTCCTTTCCTGGGTATTCTGCTGCCTCCGGAGGTGCCCCGGCAAAGACCTGCGTGGCCAGAGCTGGTCGGGGAAGGGAGTCAGAGCATGTAAATGTATAGAGAGAAGTTGTCACTGAGGCAGCAGCGCGTTTTCCGTTTAAATAAGGTCTGCAGACTGATGCTCCGTGCAGATACCTATAATTACCTTGTTATACACTGGGATAAATATGATGTTCCTATAGATCCGCAGCTGCTGTAATGACTATTCTTAAATCAGTAGCCATAGCAAATACCAGGATTTCTCCTCCTCTGTTTTCTGGAAGGTGTTTGGCATTGGCAGGTTCCTGGCTGTCCCGTGGTCTCGAGCAGAACCTTGAAAGTTGGGGTTGGTCCTTCCTAAAGGGAAAAGGATTCTGTCTGTGTTATTTTAGCAGCTTCTGCCCCTTTGGGCTGAGCCTGGCAACTCAGCAAGAAAGGAAAGTTAGCTTAAAATATTTAACTTTAAAGAAAGGGAAGAGTTCTGCTCTGTCCTGCCATCTTAGTGTTGCTTCCTGTTCCAGTGATGCACTGAGCATTCCCTAGAGGTCTTGTTTTTGCCACTTTTTAAGTTGCTTTTAACTGTGATTCCTTTTACATACTGTACATGTTGGTCTTATAAACCCAGCAAGCCCAAAGATCCCCAAGTAGAAGTCTGCAAAAATAATAGTATTGTTTGGCCTAACACTGCTACTGGTAGATACTCTAGTAACACATCGATCGACTTATAAAACAGTCTGGGTTATATGTCAATTTTGCATCATGTGTAATTGAAAATAGGCTTGAAAAACATAAAACATTCAATTGCAAGTGCTACAGTTTTACTCCAGCTTCCACTCTCGGTTTCCTAGCTGGATTTAGCACCAATAAGGAAATAAACCTCAGCTACATAACCCAGTTTTTACTCTGAGCCAGTTAAGCAAGAACTTTGGGAGTTCAATGCACGTTCTACAATACCTCTTCATTGCAGATAATTATCCGCAAAGGTTAGTGTCGCTGGCCTCACCATTGAGACTGAACTGGTTTAATTTAGAGTCCTCAGGAACTTGTGCATCAAAGAGGTTCCTAAGTGGTGCAGATGAAGGAGCACGAGACATGCAGAAATGTGCAGAAATGTAAAACAAGGGGTAAGTGGTGTGAACAACTCCATTCTAAATACAGCCCTTCCTGCGTTTGCAGGATTACTGTCGCTGGCATTTTCTGCTTTATACAATAGCAAGAGTTGAGTACTTTTCTCTCTTTAAGAAAATGTGCCCTCCATGCAAATCTATATAACTAGACAAATATTATTTCCTTTCCCAGCTTGCTCTTGGGAGGTTTCCATATCCTCAGGTAAGATTGTTCATTACTGCCGTTTGCCACTGTGACATTCATTCCTATGTATGAAGGTGCAGGGAGCAATTGTGAACATTTGAGCCACATACAAATAAATCTGTCCTGTTAAATTGAAAAGTGGTATCTTGAACGAGTCATTTAGAAGTCTCTATTGATTTTTTAAAATTATTATTATTTTCAAACACTCAAAAGAATGAAAATTATGACAATGTTAATGATTGTTTTGTTGTGAGATTAAGGCATTTGCAAAATATCCCAGTATGTACAGCAGTTCTTTTAGAGGCAGGAAGATGTATCTATGCCTCTTTTATATTTTTATTTTTAATTCCAATTTTGAACAGTAGAACAATGGACTAAGAGTCCCCAAATCAAAAGTATAATGTGAATTGATTACTTAAGAGATTCCCAGATTCTCCATTTTAAGGGGGTCTAATGCTGGTGTGTTATTTAGATAGTGTCATTTTCTAACTTCCCATTGACTTAGTTCCATTGAAGCCAGCAGTAAAACTGTGTCTAACTTCAGTAGCAATAGGTAGGCCAATGCTGAGCACTGTATTAATGTATAATATTTTACTTTGCTAATATATACTATATGTTTATTCCTGGTAATGGTGAATATTTAAAAATAGCAGCCAACAGCAGCCTCCAGAAATAGGTTTGTTGGTTGCTTTAAATTGTTATTGCAAGATAGATGCTAGGATTCATAGTAACAACTATTCTGTACTACTTAAAATTATTCTTTGCTGGGAGAGGGGGAAAATGAAGTGTCCAAGGACTAAAATGAATTATTTGGATGTGGTTTTTATGTTTTCATGTTTTATGAACAATGTTTTCTGCATCTTGGTCTGTATAGATCAGAGTGCCTGGAGGCATGTCTGATTTAAAGGTGGTGTTGGTCTGTGCTCTTTAAGCATCTATTAACTTGCTATTATTATGCAAATAACTGTTGTAATACACATACTAATTTATGCATGGTTAGATTATGCAGATGCCTCACAAACATGGTTATTGAATAATAGGCTGGGGCTCATTCTCGCTCCCATTTTTATAAGCTGTTTTAAGGAAATTCTCCTGACACTTTTATGTACTTGTAAGGATCCTGCATCTGTAGAAATATACTGATTTTTCACTTTCTCATACGGAAAATGTTTGCTGATTGAAAAAGAGAGGCTTAACTGCTTGGCAGACCATACCTTAGATATTTACCCATGCTTTTA